>NC_136063.1:264408930-264893930 GCF_964261635.1 Lissotriton helveticus | reverse complement strand
TGCCAACAAGAGTGTTTCGATTTTTTATGTGTGTGTGAGACGTGAACTAAAGAGCAATACTATGCCACTACCTCTCTGTTTTGTGCACCATGGCCAAACACAGCACGAAACGTCAGGAAAGAGATTGAAAAATATATCATGAAAAATATATCACATTGTTTCTCCCACAGGGTAATTGACTAATATGTGACAAATGATCATCGTTATGTCAAGTAATGTACCAACAGTTATGTGATTATATGTGTTTATGTGTTTTTTTCTTTCCTCCTCCTTTTTCCTTCCCTCTAGAGACCAAAACAGGTCAGTTTTTTCAGAACAAAAGGGTCTATTCAAACCCTCATAATAAATAGAGTAGCGTATTTTTGCTACTTTAATTTAGGACAATAGGCACACAACCTAGTGAGTTACTTGAATATTTTTTAGTAGGGACTACCTTAGGTCCTGATGAGTAAATAGTAGGGGACTGTTTACGAAACATGTTGGCCAAGTAGGGCGCATTACAGCCCTACTATCACCCCCCTTTTTAATATTTTCAGCTAGAGAAGAGAATATTTTTTTCTACTAGCCAGGAAATTTTAAATTTTTCATTCCTACACATAAGTCCCTACACATCCCTTATCACCCACATTTCCTTCACACCTCACATAGCCTATTCCCAAAAAACTAAGTGCTCCCGCGTAGTTCGTAGGTCGCAGCACGCCCCGCCCGGTAGAGGGACGGGAAGACCCCTATGATGAAGCATGACACTAAGGGATTCTTAGTGTGTGAGGGGTATTTTAAAAACACATAGTGCTTGCCTTTGCCATTGACAAAGAACAGGTTCCCCACCCACTTTTTCTTCGAAAAAAGTAAAAAACTAACCAATCTTTTACTTTATCACATTGATAGAATCCCATCGTTTATATACGTACCTAGGGAGTGTGATTCTATCACCATTACCTCTACACTTCCTTTTGGTTTATTTAAATCTACAAGCTTCTCACCACCCCAGAGGCACAACTGGCTATAAATATTGGACCTCAGACACCAACTCTTAAGTATACTTCTAGACCTGTGGATTCCCTGCGAGGAAAAAGGCCTGCGGTGCTTCTGAGAGGACTACCATTATGGTAGATTCTGCACTGAAGGGCTGCTGCCTTGCTGTGCTCACCTGGTGCTTGCTGGTCTTTTGCTTAGGTGAAAAGGACTGGAACTGCAACTCTGAACCCAGGACCCCTAAATCACTCCAAGGGCTAGTTGGCTGGCCTACTGTTCAGAAGCCTTAGGGACATAACAGGCTTCCAAAACTCTTGAACCCAGCACCTGTCATCTGTGGGTCCTGCCCTCCCAGTCCTGGTACCTTGAAAATGGGCCTGAAGGTGCTCTGCGAGCCTAACTGTAGTCCCCATTGGAACCAATGTGACGTGAAGCCCCACAAAGCCACGCCACACAGCTGACAGCCTCTTCGGAATCGATGCAGAGTGATGCAAAGCCTCGCCACACAGCTGCCAGCTGGATCAGAACTGACACCAAGCAAAGCAAAGCCCTGCCAAGGTTTGCCGTAGAGCTCACTGGAACCAGCGCAAAGAGACATCAAGCCCTGCAAAGCGTTGCCTTGGAACCGACACCAGGCTACATGAGGAGTCACAGATCACAACGTACAGAAAGCACACCAGGATTTGAAGCTACTGTGTTCAGCACACCTACGTGTGTCCTTGCAGCCGGCTTGCACACCATCATGGTTGGCCTGAACTTGTGATTTTGTCCCGGTTTGGCACAACCGATTTTCCACAGTTGGTGCTTTCTACTTTTTGGCGCTATTTTCACTAAAATCATTAAAATTAACTATCTCTTGTTGTACTCATTGTATTTTTGTTGCTTTTATCTTTTTTTTAATTTTTAATATGTACTCTATTTTCTAAACTGGTGTGGGATCCTTTTGTGGTGTGTTTTTAATGGGATACTGTTTGAAGTGTTGCACATATACTTTCCACATTGCTTTTAAGTTAAGCCTGACTGCTTTGTGCCAAGCTACTAGAGGGTTAAGCACAAATACATTTAGGATTGGCTATCTATCTATCTGTCTGTCTGTCTGCCAGCCTGACTGCCTGCCTGCCTACCTATCTATCTCTGTGTATATGTAAAATATATATATATGATGGTCCAGTTGAAGGCAGAGTACCGAACGCGTTTCGAACACTCCTGTGCTCTTGTTCACAGGCAGAGTAAAGATCAGCATATAGCAGTTCAAAAGGAGCCTTATACACAATGCAAGTCCCGCCCATGTGGACCTAAGCCTCCTGGAATGCTGGTACTTGCGGTCCTTTTGTAAAATAAATGCCCAAGTGGGTGCCATGCTAACCCTGATATTTGCTCACAGTGTTCCTCCAGTGGGTTAGTCAGGCTCTGGTCATCTCACCGAGCTGAACAATAATGTTCTGTCAACATGGCCCTCCCGCTCCAAAGTGATTGAAGTTCAAACACCCGGTCTGCTGAACTCATGGCAGGGCATCTCCGCGACCTGAGCCAGGCCGCTAAACATCCACAAACAAAGTTTGGCTTAATGAGGAGATGCCACACAGTGGGAAGTTAATCACCTCTTAATTGCGGAAACACAGCTCTGCGAAAGGACAGTCTCCCCCTTCTTGAAATTCAAAAGCCCAACGCGTTTCCAACACTCATGTGCTCTTGTTCACAGGCAGAGTAAAGATCAGAATACAGCAGTTCAAAGGGAGCCTTATACACAATGCAAGTATCGCCCATGTGGGCGTATGCCTCCTGGCATGCTGGTACTTGTGGTCCTGTTGTAAAATAAATGCCCACGTGGGTGCCGTGCTAACCCGGATAATTGCTCACAGTGTTCCCCCAGTGGGTTAGGCAGGCTCTGGCCATCTCACCGACCTGAACGAGGATGTTCCGTCAACATGGCCCTCCCGCTCCAAAGTGAATGAAGTTCAAAAACCCGGTCTGCTGAACTCACGCAGGGCATCTCCGCGACCTGAGCCAGGCAGCTAAACATCCACAAACAAAGTTTGGCTCAATGAGGAGACGCCACACAGCGGAAAGTTAATCACCTTTTAATTGCTGAAACACATCTCTGCGAAAGGACAATTTCCCCCTTCTTGAAATTCTAAAGCCCAATGTGTTTCGAACACTCCTGTGCTCTTGTTCATGGGCAGAGTAAAGATCAGCATACATGCCCAAGTGGGTGCCGTGCTAATCGCATTTGGCGATGCAGTGCACGCTACAAAATTTGTTTTATTTATTTATTTGTTTACTTACCTGTATTTGGCCGTGTTCCGTAGTTTACTACCCCCTACCCTGCCCATCCCCCGCCCCACGTCACTGCCTTTTGAAGCATTTTGAAGAGAAGGAGCAATAGCAGTCAGAAGAAGGCTTGAGCTGAATGAGGTAGTTTTCCAAATGAAAAGCTGTTACAATGAAGATGTTTTTTTAAAAGATATTTCTTATTGGATGCTGTCAGCATGAAAGTGGATACAATTCGATAGTGTGTTGGATGCCTTAGCAAGGTGTCCTATTATTGGCTGTTGTTTAAAACAAGAAATGTAATACAGACACGGATAGGCTTTTGAATCTACTTGTTCTATTGGGTTGCTAGGTACACTGAGCTAAGAGTGTATTGGGGGTAAGGAGCTAAAGAGACAGAACTTTCTTTTTAAAGTTGAGGAGTTATGACACAATTTAAGTAATGCCAAACTTTAATTTCCAAATCAGGACTATGGACCAAACTGTTGTGCAGCATTTAAATTAAAACAAACTGAAGCTATTTATCGGGTTACGAACATGTGGAGACAGAAACCTCATTTTGACACAGAGGGAAAGAATTAACTGATGCTAATCATTCACAAGTAGAGATCCCGTAGTCGAAAATAAAAGACATGATTTAATTTGCTGCCTTTCTAATAATCATAGAGTGGAAAGTTGAGGAGGTTGCCATTTTATAGTTGATTTCTTTGAGAGTGGTGCATTATTCTTGTGCTTATTTTTTACCAATTTTTACAGTGTCAAAACTATCCAAAAAGAGCTAACACAACAATATAATCTACAAACTCAATTCACTGGTATGTATATAACTTTTTAATTATGTAAACAAATTACATTAGGAATAAAGATGTTTATAGGAGTTTGATTCAAAGGAGTATCACATGGATGTGAAAAAAATATATCAGGTGAACTGTATCTGGCACAGGGTATGTGTTTAGATATTAGTACTGTTGAAAGTTAACATGAGTAAGGGATTTAAAAATTACAATGTTTTAAATGTCTAAGCATCATGTGCAGAACAGACTAGTACTTGTAGTCACATTATTAAATTGGAGTAGTGTAGTCATGAATAAAACAAGAAAATATGCTGTGCCTGTAGATAAACAAAATATTGACACTTAAAATATCCCCATACGATATTATTGTGACCCAAATATTGATGTAAAAAATATCTACTCCTCATACTTATAATGTTAGGTACAACAATATTGGAATAAACCCAAAATATCATTTTTTATTAATTTATAAAATAAATGATTAATTATTAAATGTACTATTCCCACTCCAGTCCGTGCAACAGTATGGAACGTGTTGGATAGTGGAGGGGTAAAAATTACTATTCCCACTCCAATGAGTGCAACATTAGGGAAAGTGTTTGATAGCGGAGGTGTAAAAATTACTATTTCCACTCCAGGGAGTGCAACAGTAGAGAAAGTATCGGATAGCAGAGTGGTAAAATTTACTATGCCCAATTCAGTCAGTGCAACAGTAGGGAACGTTTTGGATAGTGGAGGGATAAGAATTACTATTCTCACACCAGGTAGTGCAACAGTAGGGAAAGTGTTGGATAGCAGAGGGTTAAAAATTACTATTCCCACTCCAGTGAGTGCAACAATAGGGTAAGTGTTGGAAAGCAGAGGCATAAAAAATACTAATCCCACTCCAATGAGTTCAACATTGGGGAAAGTGTCTGATAGCGGAGAGATAAAATGGACTATTCCAACTACAGTGAGTGCAACAGTAGGGAAAGTATTGAGTAGCGGAGGGATAAAATGTACTATTCCCACTCCATTAAGTGCATCAATAGGAAAAGTGTTGGATTGTAGAGGGTTACAATTTATTATTCCCACTCCAGTCAGTCCAAAATTAAAAACAAATAAAATATCATTAACAGAATCATTTTTTAAGTGAATACAAAAACATATCAATATGTTAAAAATAAAAATAAATGTAATATTAAAAAATATATATATTATAAACTTAAATGCATATTACAAATACCTACATATATTATATGAAATACAATAAATAACATAAATTTGAAACAAATAAATATTTGTATTTAGAAATTATTTATTAACAAAACCATTAATTATCACATAAACGTAGTCTATTTACTTCCTACCCTGTACCAACACACAACTCACAACCCACAATGAAGAAAAAAAAGCATTTGCATAATTAACATAATTCATTTTCAATTAAACAAATATTATTAATTAAAAAACAAATTAAAATACATAACATTTAATTTACTTTCCGTCATTTACACCTATAATCCCCACAACCCACACCTAAAATTAAGCTGTAAAAAATGTATTGCCCAATCAAAAATACATTTCAATTAAATTATTAATAGTATTTAACAACTAATTATAAAGTAAGATAAACTAATTTACGCCCCCACCTTTCACCACATAAACCCAAAACTCAATAATTAAATAATGACCCTAACTAATTATCAACTAGTTATTAATTCATTAAAAATAAATTACTTCCAACCCTGTACCCCTAAAAGCCGGACAAACCACAACTAAAATTAATTACACAATTTCCATGTTTAATTGTCAATTAATTAATATTAATTAACAACAAATTATTAATTATTACAAATACATTACCTCCTATCTTTTACCCCTATATACACCACAGCCCACACCTATAATTTACCCCCCAAAAATTAAATATTAATAAATACAAATATTAATTAATTTATTATATTTAAATTCAATCAATCAATCAGGGGCTTGTAAAGCGCACTACTCACCTGTGAGGGTCTCAAGGTGCTGGGGGAGGGGGGATTTCGGGCAGCTCTGGCTTATCCGAAGAGCCAGGTCTTGAGGCTCTTCCTAAATGCTTGCTGTGTGGGGGTTCGCCTGATGCTGAAGGGGAGTTCGTTACAGGTCTTGGACGTGATGTAGGGGAAGGATCTTCCTCCTGTTCTGGTTCTGCAGATGCATGGGATTTCAGCCAAGGCATGCCTGGGAGAGCGGAGGTTCCTCTTGTGGGCGTTGAAAGAGATTCTTTCATTGAGGTATTGGGGTCCTGTGTTGTGGAGAGCTTCGTAGGCATGTGTGAGCAGCTTGAAAATCACTCTTTTCTTGGCGGGGAGACAGTGGAGGTCTTGTTAGTGCTGTGTGATAGGGTCTTGTCGGTGGATGCAGAGGCCCTGGGAGGGAGGGATGTCAGAAGTTTTGCTGGGGGCTTGGTGAATTCTTGTATGATGTTGTAGAGTTCCTTGGAGTTGAGGGAGTTTGAGAGGATTCTTTCCTGGTTAAAGTTTCTCTTTGTGGATTTGATGAGTTGAGTGGTATTCTGGGGTTGATCTTGATCTGGAAGTGGAGGTGTTCCATGGAGGGGAGGAGTCGTTCGAGATGGTGGTTGTGAGTCGGAGGCAGTTCTTGTGTACGATGGCGAGGCCACCTCCACAGTGGTTGCGGCGGTCTTTCCTTTGGATCTTGTACCTGTCAGGGATTGCGGTTGCAATATCGGGTGCGTAGCTGTCATTGGTCCAGGTCTCTGTGAGAAGGCGAAATTGGGAAAGAGGGTGTTGAAGAGGTCCCAGATTTCTACTGCGTGTCTGTGTAGGGAGCGTACTCTGATGGGGATGCAGCTCAGAGGGTTGGGTGTGCTGGTGTCCTGTGGGTTGAAATGGCCTTGGGTGGTGTTTGCATCGATAGCTGGCAGTTGTGGTTTCTTCCTGGGTTGAGTACTTGGAGGATTGCTGACTCGTTGCTGTGAGAGGTCGGAGGACCAGGATCCCTGGAGCTGGTCACAGCAGGTCACGGACTGGCGCAGACAGGCTTGCCTTTGCAGAGCATTCGCACAGCCGCAATTATGTTGTGGTTGGGGGAGGGAGAGCAGCTGGGAGGCAGGAATGGGAACAGGAATGGGGAGGGGCGATGGGGCAGCAGCAGCAGGAAAGGGAGCAAAAAAAAATGGCAAACAGGGAAAAATTGTGAAAAAAGGAATAACAAGACAAATAGACAAACAGGCACAAAGAGAACAGATAGACAAAAAGACACCACAACGACAGAAACTGCACACACGGCGCACAAAGAAGGGCACAGACAGACAAAAGGCAGAAAGACAAAAGGCAGACAGTCAAGGCCGAAAACTACAAAAAGGCTAGCCAAGCAGACCAGCAGAAGAGCAAGGCTCTCCCACTGGATGGACCACCAGGGATGAGGTGCGGGCAGGAGCCTGTGGGTGGGGAGAGTCTCAAACACCTACCTGGAACCAGAGAGGTACTGGGGGGAGTGGCGCAATAACAGAGCTGCACAAGGGGAGAGCAGTTTACCTGACTAGGAGGTCTTGCACCCATCCTATTCTCCTTTAAACCCACATCCCACTGCGGGGCTAAAAAACGCAAAAATGTACTTAAATTAAAATTAATCACTACTAAAAATGTAACACATATATTAAAAAAATAAACAATTCTTATACAAAAAAATACATCACATGCATTTAAAATATATACTAAAATACATAACACTTATAAAAAATCAACATTTTAACAACTATATTTTTGCAAATGATATTCATGACTTCTATATTTTTAAAATCAACATTTCTTACCTTGAAGTCGATATTCTTGACCACAATTTTCTGGCTGTTGATATTTCTGTGTTACAATATTTAAAACTCGATATTATTGAAAGTCGACATTTCCAACTCGATATTTTGAATGAATACCATTAGAATGTGTTTGTCAATGCAGCTTTTAACTTTTATGACAGGTTAGATATGTTTTTCTGGTTGCTGATAGTTATATGTACCATGAGACTCTTGAGTTTACTTAAAGATGCAGAGAACTATATATTTTTGGGAAGATAACCTGAAGGTCTATATCTATTATGAAATCACATATGTATATTTACATGGTGAACTATGTTTCTTAAGGCTGTTGAAAATTTCATGTATATTTTGAGGGTGATGTATTTCTTTAAACATGCTATGTTTAAATTTGAGGAGAGTTAATAGTGCAGAATGTCTCTTGAAAGTTCTTGTTCTAGCTTCACTTGGTGTGTTACTTTTCTTTGCGAAATCCTAAATATATGTTTTAAAGACACATTAAATAATTGCAAAATTATGTAGGTATGCCATTAAGAAAAGGATTTGTGCTGAGAAATGTTGTTTTCAGTTTTAGAAACATACTCATGCATATACACGCTAAGTAACAGAGCAATGTATTCACTTAGAGAGTCATGTATGCAATTATATATCAAGTGTGATATCTAGACGTATTCAGTCACCCAGGAACTACACATGCATTCTTCCAATCACACAGGCACTAATTATGTACTCATTGAACCATGAAGGTAACACCCATGTGTTCATCCTATCACCTAAATCATAGTAATAAAGTCATGTGAACATACAGGCACTAACTATGCAGAAATGAAACCACTGATGTAGTTCCTTCATACTCAGAGAATCAAGCAGGCACTTCATACATTCTGAGAATCACCTAGGCACTATCTATACACTCATTCAATCATCAAGGGGGTATTGTTGCACTTTTTCAGAACCATCAGGTGAATTACATATGTAACCTGTCACATACTGTTTGCAGTGTTTCTCAAAACTTAAATCTGACACATCTGAGTAGAAAAGTATTGAAACACCAAGGGTCCAATTACGATGTCAGTAGGAAAGTCTCCGACCGGTAGGCGGAAGCTTTCTGACCACATTCATAGGCTTTCTGACTCAACCGGTCGGTTTGTGGTCCGACCACCCCATTATGTAGTCGACAGTCAGAACATAAACCGGCCACTCATTACAACGCAGTTCCGACTGGCTCTCGGAGTCTTCCGGCCGGTTCGAACAATACCGTTTTACCCTATGTATGGCATTTTTGACGTAGTGATTGTGATTTTGGGTTACCATAGTCTTTTCATGCTGGCCTTTCTGACATGGAAAGGCTGTCAGAAGGCGACTTTGGGGGACCCTAGAAGAGCCCCCTTGCCTTCATGGTCTATGGTTGGTGGTCGAGGGGGTGCCTAGGGTACACCCTATAAAATCCTGCACTGTTTGGCAGGCTCCATAGGGGGCCTACCACAGAGTGTAGGGTTTTACACACACACCCATTTCTCTATGGGAGCTTATAATATGGCCAGTTTACGGCCGTAACACAAGCTTCAATAGAGAAAAGTGAGTATGTGACCGAACAGAGTTCGGTCGCATCGTAATCAGTCGGTCCCGAGAACAAGACAGTGTCGGTCGGAGGCAACTCTGACCAACACTGTAATAACCCCTTTAATGTACCACTGACACAGTGGTAGAGAGGCACAGAAATAGCTCTTATGTTGTGGTTTTGGATTTACAGTATTGAGACACTGTATGTAATTTTACACTTTGGTTGATTTTTTTTTTTAATTGAGTACATAAGGGATAAAGTGGTCTTTTAGGGTGTAAATGTGAGAAATGAGAAATGATGCTGGTGTGTTGGAGGAGTGGGTGCTATAATATTAGAAGGTAACTACTATGTTAAGTTTTGTGTTTTGGTTTAGTAAGTTGAAATAAGTGCTTGTAGTTATACAGGTAGGTTCATTTGTAGATTTAAAACTGCAACATAACATAAGAACAGTTTTTGTATTATGTGGAAGCAAGTAGAAAAGTAGTTTGTACAATGTCTAGAACAATATCTGCATAATAACAGACAGAATGCCTACAAAAACCTGGAAGAAAAAGGAACAGAAGCAACTACAGTATCTATGCAGAACTGAAGCTCAAAAGGAGCAATATGAAGAAAAAGCGGTGAATGAAAAAATTGCTATTGGTAAGAGGACAAAGCCATTGCTTCGAAAATATACTTTTGCATTGTACTGTGGCAGACGTAGTAAAGGTTTGTGATGATGTGCAGTTTCGTTTCTTTGGACCTGAGCAGGATTCGAGGAAAAATGAAGAGTTGTTTAGAGGAGGAGCTGCAGAACAGGATAGAGATATTACGGTTGATAGTTTTGAAAATGAAATTACAAACTTTAACACAATATGGTCTCTAAAACTAGAGCATGTATGTATATGTTGTTGACGCACTCACTGGAAGATTCAAACACAGACTGTTGACTTGTATTTGAAAAGTGAAAAAGTAAATAATGAAAAATGGCAAAAGTTAACTATGCATTTATTTGTAGATGAATGCTTTGACTTGTCCATACAGCAAGTTATATGTAAGTAGTGTTACAATAAATGAGAAGATAATACAATGAAGCACTCACTACAACTCTATAATACATGCAGTATGATGCCATCCGGGAAAACTGTGGAGCCAAATCTTGAAGTTGAGATTGGACATCTGAAGGGGCTCTCTGCCCTGATGTTGTTGCAGTTGCTATTGAAGTTGAGGGTCCTTCTGCCTTGCGTTGCCTTCTTCTGCTTTTACAATATTGCTATGGTTTGTTTTTAGATGGTAAAGCATGGACGGAGTCCTGCAAGAATATTGTTTATTGTACCCCTTGACAATGCTCAAGATAGATAAATGGGCGTGCTCTTCTTATTTTTTTTTTAAAGTGTATTATCCAATGATATTCTTTAATTTCTCGGAGACATGATTTTCTTTTTTTTTTTAAATGTGTGCTTTTGTGAAGTTTTTAAATGTTTTTATTCTTTTTTATGGTATCATCATCATGGAGGAATTCAAAAAATGTGCTATGAGAAATGTGTAAAAAATATAATAGGGGATACAAAACATTGCATGGATGATCCATGCAATACGTGGCCATTTTTTAAAACTCTGGAGTAATATCTGTTATAGTAGTCTGCACCTCTGGAGGGACTTTCTGGCCGGGTATTGTTGCTGTTGCCACTGATGTAGATGATCCTCCAGCTTCCCTCTGGTAGATCACCAGTTGGAGACGTTTTCTATGATAGGTTTTAAGATAATATAAGATGGACGTCGTCCCACATGAATACTTTTTGTTCGGATCTCTAGAGAGGGTCTTGTCACACATCGTGCATTGCACTCATTTTGCAGCAATTTTTGATTCCCCATGAGTTTGGGTAACAATGAATAGTTTGATGTTTGATTTGAAGATGTTGAAAGTTATTTTTTTAAACTGTTGTTTTTTAGGAATATGTTGTAAAAATAAAGTTAAACCAATATATTTCTAAACAGCTTGACTCAAGCTTTGTACAAACTATATTTACATATCTGTTTTACACTTTGTCATTTGAATTTGTGACTTCTGATGTCATTGCAACCTCTGGTGTGGCTGTGATGAAGGAACATACGTTTTTGATGTAGTTATTTTCACAAATGAATGCAAAGGGGAAAGTTAAATTATCTTACTATCTTACTAAATAGCTACACTGAAACTTTATGCGAAATATATATATATGTGTTTTGCACTTTGTCAAAAACACCCGGTATTTGCAGAGTGTCCTTGGCAATTGCACTCATAGAATCACACAGGCAGTGCCTGTGCCATCATCAAGGATGTCCTTTCTCCACCACTGTGCAAATGCCCCTCCTGGCACACTAGTAGTTGGGGGATGAAGCCACCTTTACTATTGAGGATCGTTGGGGCCCAACTCCCCCTCCTGTTACCTCTAGCAAGTCCCACAAAGTGAGTTTGCTAAAAGGTCTTCGAAGGCCATGCCCCCTTTCTCATCCACTCTACAAATGCATCTCCTGGCACACTACTGGTCGGGGAGTGAAGTTCTTTTTGATGCTAACTGACCTTGGAGACCAAGATGGCCTCCTTTCTGTAAGTCCTACACAGCAGTATTGCTGAGAGCTGGTCAAAGAGCTGCCCCCTTTCCCCACCACTCTGTAAACACCATTGCTACTTAAAAAACATAGAAATTCACTGAATAAAAACAAAGGTTACAGGGTCATTATAGTTAGGATATATAATTTGAAAAGCCTTAGAAATCGACTAAAAAGGGGGGTGGTGGGATGAGGAGCACTGGGGTAGGAGGGTTCGTAGGGGGGGCACTTAGGTGGGGTAAAAAGGGGATAAAATCCACAGTAACAAAAAGGAAAAATGTTTACAAAGTTGTGATGCAGCCTCGAAGTTGGTGTTTGCTACAAGTTAATGCAACATACCTGATATGGTATTTATCCTGGTTTTTGTTGGTCTATAATGGCATCCAAAGGGATTAAATTTGTCTTTAAACGTCTCAGGCCTCAGTAATTTTAATAAGAGGAAGAGGGTATCTGCTGAACTTTGAATTATTCAACCGGATTTGTTATGCCTCCAGGAGAACCACAGACCCTGGAGTAAACGGTATATGTTAAAAGAGTTAGGGTTCTCACTCGTTGTGGCTTTTCAGCAAACTTCAATGAATTGTGGAGTTGCAATTTTTAGCAAAATCAAATGTGCAGACAACGGTCGATGTCTGGCGGATAAGCTAGGCCATTGGGCTATAGCTGAGTGTGGGTTTGGGTGTAGTAAATACACAGCGTGTACTATTTACAAGTGCAACGTCGAAGAGGCAGCAGTCTTGGAGGATTTAAACCTAGAACTCGCATCCTGGGAAACTCCGTTGATTGTCGGTGGGGATATAAATATTAATCTAACTACTCAGGATATGCAGGAGGGACCACGAGGATATAAGGGACGCAAACCACTGGTCTTTAAGGCCCTACTTAACTTTTTGAATGACCATGGTTTGGCTGATGCATGGGGTAATTTATACCCTATGGATCCGGGGTACACGTTTTAGTCCTTTCCCCATAACAAATAGGTATGGTTGGATTATTTATTTTTATCCACCGCTTCCTAAGTCGGGGCCTTAGCCCAAATATTTCCAACCATGCCCCAATTGTTTTAGAAGTCACAGCAATAGGTTTTAATTTTAAACCTAGAGGTTTTTCTTTTGACTGGAAACTCTGTTTAGACGATGATTTTAGAGAGCATATGTCTAGCTGGATCAAGGAATTCTTTCATAATAATAGACAATCCGCCCATCTAGCAAATATTTGGGATGCCTTCTAGGCCTGTTTCATGGGCGAAGTATTAGGCATTGGTCTATCTCATCAAAAAAAGATTAAATTAGAGATGCAAAAATGATATTCAGATTTAAGAGTGGCAGAGGAAAAACTGACTCAGGGGATATTACAACGAGGGAATATTTCGGATCTGGAGAATATAACTGCTAGATGTTTGGCTAAAATCAATGGGGTGTGGAACATGGAGAATGCGAGAAAGTATTTGGATAATAAAAGGCAATGCCATGAGTATGCGGAAGCAGTTGGTAGGTGCTCGCATTACGGCTGCGCATGAAAGAAGCCTCCCGTTGTATTTTGGTGTTTAAGGATAATTTAGGTGCACTGTGTCATGATCCTTAAGGGATTTTGGCAATTTTGCCCCAGTTTTATACGGAACTTTATACACATCAGGAAGTGGTGAATGTGGGCAATAATATTTTTATGGGGGGGTATACCACAGCTAGACCCAAGTGAGGCGGAACAATGGATAATCCAATTTCTATGGAAGAGTTAGAAACAGCAGTTAATAGCCTGGCAATGGGGAAAGCTGCGGAACCCGATAATTTTCCGGGTGAGATTTATAAGATATTTTTTAATCAGATTAAGGGTGAAATGCTGGCCACTTTTAGGGCTGCAGAGGAAGGGCAAGCTCCCAAATCATGGGAGGAAGCTACTATTGTGGTCTTCAGCAAGAAGTGTAAAGACCCGGAATTGTCTGGATCGTACCATCCGATTTGTTTGTTGAACTGTGATGGCAAAATATATTCAAAAACTTTAGCTAACCGTTTTTCAAAGATTATTAGTCCACTAGTCTCATCAAATCAGCATGGGTTTATACCTGCTCGCAGGACAGTTACTCACGTGAATAAGGTGGTTACGCTCTTTGATAAAGCCCATGCTGAGAAACGGGAACTAGGGTTAATCATATTGGCTGCTGAAAAATAATTTGACCTTGTGGAGTGGGATTATTTGTGGAATTTGATGTATCGGGCGGGCTTTGGGAAGGGGTTTATGACTGCCTTACAGGTATTGTACAGTTCACCGGTTGTCAAGATCGCTGTAATGGGCTTGGTATCAGAGCCAGTGAAAATCACTAGTGGAACTCGGTAAGGATGCCGTTGCTCGCCATTGTTGTTTGTATATATAAATCTGCTTTCTGAAATGCTGGGAAACAATCCTTTGATCAAACCTTTTTTGGTACATGATATTCCACACTCCGTTTTCGCCTATGCGGATGACATAACTGTTGCGACTGTCGACCGATCTTCTGCACTTAAAGAGATTGAACACTTAGCAACTGAATTTGGTCAGGTATCCGGTTATAAACTTAATGTCACCAAAACACAAATGTTATGCACTGGTAATATTGTGTTGAATGATGCTAGATCGGTACAGGAAGTCATATATTTGGGCATTAAAATTAGAACATCGATGTTAGAACAGGTTGATGCCAACTGGGCGGCCTTAATGCATAGCACAAGGGAGTCATTAGAGGGATGGGGGCGATTATATTTTACATTCGAAGGGAGAGGTAATATTATAAAGATTAATATTCTACCAAGGGTGCTATATTTATTTAGATATATTCCCCTGGAAGTGTCGCGGGCCCATCTACAGCACTTACAATCCCTGTGTGCTAAATTAATCTGGGCTCCAGGCAAACCCAGGCGGGCTACAAGATTCATGACATTACCAATTGAGAGAGGAGGCTGGCAATATCAGATTTTACACTTCATTACTATGTTTGCTTTCTGTTAAAGATGCGAGTATTACTGACTGGGGAGGACGTTAGTAACCATGCAGAGGCTCCTTCGATATTTCAGTTGATGTTGGGGTCTGAGGCAAGACAATGGCTGTTTAAGGAAATCAATGGCAGTTACTTTAAAAGGACAAGGTTTAAAGTACTGGAAGCTGCTTTTAGAGTTTGGCGGCAAATGCGTAAACTATTTTTGTTGAAAGGGCTAACTTATTATACGCCCACGAATGCTTTGAAGATTCTTCCTCCCATTTTTGGGGATAGGGTGGCACTCGGGTGGAGGATTAAGGGTATTTTCCAGATAGGAGATTTTTTTGGAGCTGGGGGATTGGTACCGACAGACGAAGATCTATCAAGACAATATAACCTGCCTAAATCCCAATTTTTTAAATTTCAAATCTATTGGTTGAGGCTCTAAGGCGGCAGAAGAAAATTGGGGTGCTTTATAAAGTGATATTATCTTCTGAAAAGGATGACGTGGCGAAACGTAATGCCCAATGGTCTAATATTTTGGGGGAACACAATATATTTATAGAGAATGCCATTGTTAAATCTAGGGAAACTCTCCTATCTGCTCATTTTAAAGCACCATTTTTTAAAACTGTTTTTAACTTGTATTACACTACTGCACGTATGCTCAAATGGGGGGGCGGGTATGATGGCAAATGTTTTCGATGCAAGGGGGATAATGCGGACAGTCTACATATTTTTTTTAGTTGTAGTAAATTGTCTAGGTATAGGATAGATATCGAAAAAAAAATGTTTTTGATTGCTGGGTTCCCGATTAAAATTATTACTAGGGATTGGGCAAGATCTAGAAAAGGGGACCCCTATGTTTAAACATTGTTTTTTGATTTTTATCGCTATGACTGTCGCTCGATTATGAATTGCTTCCGATTGGCTCCAACCCGAGTCCCCTTCGTTTGCGCGCTGGCGCGCCAAAATGTATAATTTATTTAGCTTAGAATTTAGTTTGTATTCGGCAAAGGGGGCAAGGAAACGGAAGATTGATTTGTGTATTTGGGGGCATTTTGTGATTATATGAACGAATGGAACAATTTTGCAGCAATGTTTGTTTTTGATACTGTGGAGCAATAAAATAACATTTAAAAATTAAAAATCGACTTACTATAACATCCCTGTAACCTGTGTTTTTTTAAGTTTGGAAAGTTATAGTAGGGTGTGAGTGGGTGCCTCAGATATTCTGTGGATGATGTCATCAGTGATGTAATTTGAGGTGTCATTGGTGATGTCATCAGTGATTTCTCTTGTTTATACGAGTGAAATGTCAGCCTAACTATAACGTCTCTGTTACCTTTGGTTTCTTCAGTGAAGATACATACACATATTCAGACACACACACACACACACAAGCACACACACAGGATGTGTGCCCACCAGTGCATCAGCTGCTGCTGTGTGCAAAGGACACATGTAGTGCAGCGTACGCAGAGGTACACTTGCTTTCAGAGCACTCGATGCAAGGAGTAACCCTTCCCTGGCTTGCTGCCTGGTGCCAACATGCAGGGAAAGTGGTGCTGCATCCAAAAAAATTTGCCTGACCATCTCTGCCTTGCCAAAAATAAGACAGGGCTGCACTCCCATCCATCAGTGTCACCCACAGCCTCTGCCTCTTAGAACTAGAAGAGAGTTGGATTGAGATGGGAAAGGAAAGGAAACAGGAGGACAGAGACAAGTCAGGAAAGGAAAACAAAAAAGTACATAAACGTCACAGAAAACACACACAGAAATGTATATGAACACAAAGAAAATTAGAAAGTAATAAAATAAATAAAAGGTATGAATGATTAAGAGAAGTGATCAGATGGGGTGGATTGGATGGCAATGAAGCAATTCAGAGTCAAGAGAAAAAATTGCAGGAGCAGGCTAGCTAAAACAAAATAGCTATAGGCTTGCACACCGCGAGGTGCAGTTTGCACTGATTATTCAGCGCTGAACTCACAATCAGCTGTAAATTGTAGAGCGAGCTGCGTGACATGCATTTTCCGACTTTTCTCCAAACACAGTGGAATCTCGTAGAGTTTTTATGTAACACCACGGAATCCCACGGAGTGAAATTCTGCAAGTTCCACCCAGGCCTACTCTTACCCTGCCTGAGCATGTAGGAGGATAATTTGCAGTAGCTCTCCAGTTCGTCCCAGTCAGTGCTCAGACTTTAAGAGGAGTGATTAAGGTATGAAATTCCACCCAGAAGCTGACCTCAATAGGCAGAGATGAATCTTGTGAACTCAACTGAATATACAGGGTGGGAGCTGTGCCTCTCTTGCTGCCATGCAGTGACAAATCCTGCATCACACGTCTGTGTGAAATGCATGTAAATGTTCTGCACCCTTCAAAGGGAGCAAACAGGATGCTAGAACAATTCTTGTGTATCGCTTGTTTGGTTGCTGAATTACCTTGCACTTGTCCTACCCGACTTCTGGCTCTGTGTTTGTTGTAGGTGCAGTGCCTTCTTCAAACTGTATCTTAGTATTAAATGTGGGAGGACACTAGAATAACCATAGTACACTCCCCCCCCACACACACCCCGGGTCCTCAGATCCCAAGTTTAGTGTGGTTGAAGACTTTCATCATCTTTAAAATTCCCTGACACTTTGGACCTATTCCATTAAAGCAAACAGAGACTACTGCAAAACTAGGAAGGATAAGGGTCTGATAACCTGATTAATCCTCGGGCCAGAGAGGGACTAAGAGTGTCTTGGGTGTCCACCACCATAGGTGGTGAACTTGTAAAATGAGATTAGGTGGACAGAACCTGCTGCAATTGGCATCTGTGATCTGTGAGAAGTACCTCAAAAGGCTGAACTCCCTTCTACCTGAAAACCATACACAGACAAATCTCCAAGGACCATAAGGCTGATCCACTGGGTGGCTTCAAGAACATAAAAATGCTGGAAAGGACATTGCTGTGAAGTATCTGTGCTGACCAGTTGCAACTGGAACAGGTCTGGGCTTTGCTGCTGCCCTCTGCCTGATTCCCTGTGAGTCTCTCAGTACTTCCGCTTAAGTTCTGGGGGAGTTGGCAGTGTACTACTGTGATTTTGTGGGTGCTATTTCAAAACCTTTACTCCAGAGCTATAAGGAGACTAACCACTAAGCTGTTCAGAAAAATGACCAAGTCTCATTTCAGATCAGGACATATGAACTTTTTGAACTTTCCTAATTCAAGACCCTAGTGAGGCTAATCTAATTGGTGTATCTGTGTTGCAATCCATCACTGTCGGTCTCAAATTGTGCATAGGTTCTGGTCTACTGCAACCAATGAGTGCCATTGGCACGTTGTCGTTTTTGGCTCTATTTTCAATTATATCTTTAAAATCCCCTTATTAGATTTTTTCCATTTTAATGTAATTTTCTTAATATTGTTCATCTTTTCATAAATTCGAGTGAGATTTTATTTTGTTGTGTTCTTGAGTGTTTCACTAGTTTTGTACTTCTTCATGCTTAATACATTCTGTAAGTTAAGTCTGTCTGCGCTGTGACATAATTTTTAAATTACTGAAACCTGTGACTGCACTAATTAGTGACTTTATTACTTGTGATGGACTACAATCCACCCAATTACTAATTAGTAATTAGTCAGTTTGGCACATACACCTGATTTTGAATACGTTTAAATCTTTGTTTGCTGACCTGATGACCCAGGCTTATACTATACAATTTGTCAGGTGCAGTACCTTAGTGTCCTTGTGAGTGTCTTTTGTATTTAGGACTTAGACATGACCATAGAGCCATCCCACCAGAAAATGTGACATTCCAGTTTACTTGCAGACAGAGGACAAATTCAACCTTATATTTTGTGTCACCCTCCCAAATTAGCCATAAGTTGTGCAGAGTTAAATGTCCTTGAGAATATAGATCAACAGCTTTCACACATTACAACAAAGCTATTTCCTACAGTTAGCCTTCTGTTCTGTTTTCCATTATTATGCTATATATTTCAGGAAGTAAGCATAGATATTTTATTTTTTGGTTCCGGAGAAAATTGGAGGTGTCAGAGATTCAAAGTCTTTGTTTTTAGCAGTTAGGATCAAGGAAGTGTTAGTGAAAATGTCAAAGTACTTGACCTTTGCAACCTTCTGCCTCAACTTTTTTGGGATTTGCTACCAGTTTCTCTCCCTTAGTTTCTTTCTTTTAAAACACATGTTCTCTCCCTGTATTACAAAGCAGGACCTGGTAATGAGCACCTTAAAAAAGAGTGTTTAGCATAACATCAATCAATCAGTAGATTGTATTCAATCAGTGGATGTGTAGGGTGCTTCCTATCAGCAATGAGGGTATCCAGGCACTGACAGGGCCCATATGATTTGCCGAAAAGCCAGGTATTCACAGACTTTCAGAACTATGGAAGAGATGAGTAGGTCCATACATGAAAGGGTAGCTTGTTCCATGTCTTCGCGGCTAGGTTGCTGGAAGGAGTGTCCTCCACATCTGACAAGGTCAGATGGGGGGTGAAGGTTATCAAAAAGGATGTGTAGTGGAGGTGTCTGGTGGGCTGATGGAAGTTCAGGCGGTGGTTCAAGTAGGTGGGTCCAGGTAGGCAGGTCCACAGTTGTGTAGAGCCTTGTATGCATGGGTCAGGGGCATTAACTGGCATATTTTCTGTACAGGGAGACAGTGGAGTTCTCTGAGGTAGGGGTGATATGGGTTCATCTGGAAAGATCCAGGAGGAGGTAGGAGTATCGCTGCTACAGTATCTTTTGAGCAAAGAACGTTGCCATAGTCCAGTCGGCTGCAGATGAAGGCCTTGGTGATGGTGCATCTTGAGCTTAGGGCAGCCAATTCAATATCTTGTGAAGCATGTGGAGGATAGAGAAGCAGGAGACTGAGTTGACCAGAGTCTTCATGGTTAGCTTGTTGTCAAGAATGATGCTTAGGTTCCTAGCCTGGTCAGAGGTGATAGGAGTAGGTCCGGGCTCTGAGGGCCACCAGGATATGTCCCATGGGGAGCTTTTGTTTCTGAAAATCAGTACCTCTGTATTATCCGGAAATTGTCCTTCATTCAGTTGGCAATGTCTGTAATGCAGTTTTGGAAATTGATCTAGGTGTTTGTGGTGTCTTCAGAAAGGGAGAGGATGAGTTTTTGTTTCATTGGAATAGGATATGATACTGAGTCCATGGATTTTGACAATGCTGTCCAGAGGTGCCATATAAGTGCTGAAGTAGGTGGAGCTGAGCTAGGCCCTTTGAGGTACTCCACAGACAGTTTCCTTGGGTTCGGAGGTAAAGGGGGAAAGCCAGACTTGTTACATTCTTCCGATGAGGAAAGAAGCAATCCATCTGAGAGTGGCCCCTTGGGGGCCTATGTTGTGCAGCCTTGTGATGAGTGTGTGGTGGGAGACCGTATCAAAGGCTACTGAGAGGTTATGTTATTAATACTTATAGAGCGCGCGATTACCCTAGGGTGTCCTGGCGCTAAGTACTGATTGCCTGGGAAACATAACATAAGCCTAACAGTAAGAGAAAAGCCATGTCTTAAGGCCCCTGCGAAAATGAGTTAGATCTGGGGCATTTCTAAGTTGGAACGGGAGTTCATTCCAGGCTTTAGCTGCACAATGAACAAAACTTCTCCCTCCCCAATTAGCTTTTTTTTAAAAAGGGCGGGGTCTGAACGAGTTTAGATCCAGAGGATCTCAATGTCCTCCCTGGAGTATACCAAGAAAATTTCTTCTGCATGAAATCTGGACCAATACCGTTGAACGCCTTAAAGACAATAGACAGTGCTTTAAAGCGTGATCTTAACGGAATAGGAAGCCAGTGAAGTTTTTTAAGATCTCCCTTGACCGAGGTAAACCTTGAAGTTCCGGTCAGCACTCTAGCTGTCGCGTTCTGGACCAATTGCAACCTGTTCATATGTTGTTTTTGAACATTAAGATATAAACTGTTGCAATAGCCGAGAGGCGACATTATGAGTTTTGTCACCACAGTCCTGAGATTATCTTTGGTCAGGAAGACCTTTATTTTCTTAAAAATTCTGAGGACCATAAAACATGCTGAGGTCACCATGTTAACTTGATCTGCCATGGTGAGTTGATTATCCACGATGATCCCCGGATTCTTGGCTTTCCTAGATGATTCAGGACACAAACCCAAATCCTCTGGCCACCAATCTGGTGTCCAGACCAAAGGGTTGTTAACAAATTTCAAAACCTCGGTCTTACCCGAGTTTAATTTTAAGCAGTTGGAGGACATCCAGCCTGAAATAGAACCCATACCCTCATGGAAACGCTCACCCGCCTTCTTCTCCGCTCCCTCCATCAGCGACAGCACAATTTGAGGAGTGTTGTCAGCATAGGAGGTGAGCTGGAAGCTGAAGGATCTGATGATACCTGCCAAAGGTCCCACATAGATATTAAAAAGTGTCGGGCTGAGTGCCGAGCCTTGTGGCACCCCACATGGAAGGGTAAAAGGTTCTGAGATGTTCCTGTCAATGTCAACTGTTTGAGACCTATCTGATAGGAATGATCGCAAAAATTCCCATGCCGAACCCTTTACTCCTATATCCGATAGCCGGTTCAGTAGGACCTTAACGGTGCACGGTATCAAAGACCGCAGATAGGTCCAATAGGATTAGTATGGCATTTCCTCCTTTATCTACGGCCTCTCTGATTTCCTCTGTTGATTTCAATAAAGCCAGCTCAGTGCTATGAAAAGCTCTGAACCCATATTGTGATGGGTCTAAGATGTTATTGATCAGCAGGAAATCGCTGAGTTGTCTATTCATTTCTTTTTCTAGCAGTTTCGCTGGCAGTGGGAACCTAGAGATAGGTCTATAGTTGTTAGGGTCCTTACGGTCTAATGCCTGTTTCTGGGTCTAGGAGGATCAGAGCCACAGTCTCTCCTCGGTCCAGTAGGTCTTGGATGTCATTGAAACTGTGATGAGTGTTGTCTCAGAGCTGTGGTTGTAGTGGAACCCAGATTGGGAGAAAGTATGCTTTAAGTAGGACCTGGAGTGGACAGGGCTTCTGTTGGCAGGAAGAGCAGTGCACGGGAAAAGCCAGGCCAGAAAACCCAGGCAGCAGCGGTGTCAATTTATCAGATTGAAACAAGCAGGAACTGGAGACCACAGGCAAGTGACAGGCTACGTGCCCTGGTCTTCGGAGAGGAAGAGGGAAGAGGAGAGGTTCCAACCAGGTATCCTGGGAAGACGAAGATGCTGTAGGCAATCACACACGCAGCAAGAACCCCCAACCAGGAACGAGCGGACTGTAAGCCTCATCACAAACTTATCTGACAAAAGCCTAACAGAGACAGAGACCAGGGTCCTTGAAAAAGGCTTAGGCTTCGTCCCAACCTCCCGTCCCGACAAATTCAAGCTCCATTGTGAGCTATCGACCTTCTTCAGGAAACTAAAGTTGAAAGCTTTCTTTGAAGGAAAGGAAGACCCAAACGAAACTTCTTGTAAAGGTGATACAGGACTTAGATTGGCCTCTACGTTCATCCCCCCACCTCATACAGTACCTGCATCCATCATTGCCTTTGAACAAGCTGTCTTTCTTGACCTGGAATACTGCCACGATCCCACTACCTTTGGCAACTTCAGTACAGCAGAATATCATGCTCTACAGGGTCTCCAGAATGACCCAGATATAACAATAAAACCTGCGGACAAAGGTGGTGGCCTAGTGATCCAAAACACCAGGGATTACGAAAGGGCTTGTGAAGTCCTCCTTGATGAAAGAAAGAACTATATCCCCTTAAACAAGGACCCCACCGAGGACCTGGGGACACGAATCTCTAACCTTGTAAGAAGAGCCAAAGACAACGGCTTTCTCTCCAAAAATGAGGCAGATTTCCTGTGCACTAACAATAGTGTTACACCTTACTTTTATACACTGCCCAAAACGCACAAAAATAAGATGCCACCACCAGGACGTCCAATCGTCTCCGGCATCGGTTCACTATTAGAGCCATTGTCACAATTTTGTGACCATTACCTAAAACCGATTGTGCAAAATACTCCCACCTACTTAAAAGACACAAAAAGCCTACTTCAGCTCTTAAAAGATTTTAACTTTGCCGAAAATACTGTGACACTTGTCACATTAGACATCCAAAGTCTCTACATGAGCATCCCCCAGGATGACACCATCAGGTTCCTCGGCGAAGCTTTGAATACAGTGGTTTGGAACTACCGAACCCCAAAGGAATTTATCATCGAATGTGCCACACTGGCACTAAAAGAGAATTTCTTTCAGTACAAGGGCCAACTGTTCCTACAATGTACCGGTACCTCTATGGGTAGTACTTTTGCCCCAAGCGTGGCAGGTCTGTATGTCGCAGATTTTGAGGCCAAACATATCCCACCACCCAATGGTCTTTTTACTTCATCCATACAGTGCTGGAAACGTTATATCGATGACGTCCTTTTGATCTGGACCGGCAGTGACGAACAACTAACAGCTTTTCTAACCTGGATCAACACCCTAGACCACAACCTTAAGTTCACTTACACAACGAGTAGAACTGAGGCGGTATTTCTTGATATAACAATCACGGTTACTGGCACTGGCTTCACAACGAAAACACATTACAAGCCAACCGGCAAAAACAATCTATTGGAGTTTACCAGTTTTCACCCTCGCCCCTTAAAAGAAAATCTGCCGTATGAGCAATACCTACGGATCAGACGTAATTGCTCAAAGATGCAAGACTTCAAAGCACAATCTCTAGATCTTACAAAGAAACTGGAATCGAGAGGTTACCCCCAGACTACTCTAAGTAAGGGTTACAAAGAAGCACGCAACCAACCACGGGAGGCTCTTCTTGAGGACAACAATGGCCCCTTGGTTTACTCCTTCGCTCTGGAAAATGCGGCAAGATTGCAAGAAAGCAGAAAGAATGTGGCGGCGCAAGTGCGACTCGGAGGACAAAATTAAATATCGGGTTGCAATTAGGCTTTATCATAAGCACATCGCTGATGGAAAAAAAGTTTATCTGGAGCGTAGAATTGATGAGGCGGAAAACAGGAGCAAAGAACTCTTCAGGATTGTAAAGGAGTTCGTCTCCCCCTCCTCAAGTTCGCCCTCTCATTCTCATTCCGAAGTTTGGATTAGCCAGCTCGGGGATTTCTTTATCAATAAAATTAAGTCCATCCAGGACTCCTTTCCTGATGCTGGCCTCCGTGAAACTGTTAGTCAATGGACCACCCTCCTCTCGCCATTAGGTGAGAAGAGCCCAGTCCTTGCGAACTTCCCCCCTCTATCCGCCGCTGCCTCCCTTGATTTTCTGTCCCGGCTTCAATCTGGGTCGCCGCTGGATCCTTGCCCGGCGAAATGTCTGGGAAGAATAGCGCCTGCTATCAACAGCTTGCTTAATCCGCTGCTTAATCTCTCCCTGTCCATGGGCGAGGTCCCTTTGGCTTGGAAACATGCTCTGATCCTGCCACTACTCAAAAAGCCTACTTTGGATCCTTCTGTCCATGCTAACTATAGGCCGATCTCCCTTCTCCCTGCTCTGGCAAAGGTGATTGAGAAACATGTACAGCTCTCGATTTCCAACTTTATAGAGAGCAACAACATCTTACATGACTCTCAATCGGGCTTCCGTGTTAATTTTAGCACGGAAACAGCTCTGCTCGGGATCACCGATGCCATCAGAGAGTCGCTTGATCTGGGAGGGAAGGCTATTTTAGTTATGCTGGACTTGTCGGCGGCGTTTGACACCGTCCCCCACGTCGGTCTCCTTTCTAGACTCTGGGAGATCGGCTTTCGTGGGACGGTGTGGAACTGGTTTAAATCTTTTCTGACCGGCCGTCGACAAGTGGTCTGGGCACCTCCGTTCTCCGCGTAAATGCCGCCGCTAGAGGTGGGGGTTCCTCAGGGATCTATCCTGAGCTCCACCCTTTTCAATATCTATATGGCTCCGCTGGCGGCGGTTGCGGAGTCCTTTGGTGCCCGGATCATATCCTATGCTGATGACACCCAGCTCCTTTTTACATGTAAGAAGGGAGAGGCTTTTGATGGTGGCTTGATCGGGGAATGCCTGGGTGCCGTCTTTGACTGGTTTCGGCGGCACAGTTTGAAGTGCAACTCCGATAAGTCGGAGCTGCTTTTCTTTGGCTGTCCGCCGGATCCCAGCTGGAAGACCTGGTGGCCCCAGGACATGTTTCCGCCTGATGTGGCCTCAATGAAAGCCAAAAACCTTGGTGTGCAGTGTGATGACGGGCTCTCTTTCAGACCCCAAATTATCGGACTGACGGGGAAATGCTTTGGCATTTTGAAAATGCTACGGAAGTTTCTTCCGTTGCTGTCCCTACAACACAAAAAAATCATTGTGCAGTCTCTAATTGGCTCGCGATTAGATTACGCTAACGCCCTGTATCTCGGGCTGCCTAATTTTTGTTGGCCCGTCTGCAGAGTGTGCAGAATTCGGCCGCAAGAGCCATCTTCGGTCTTCCGTGCAGGGCAAAAGCCTCGGAACTGCTAACGAGATTGCATTGGCTGCCGATCGTAAAAAGAATCACTTTCAAGGTTTTGACCCTGGCTTTTAAGGCCCTTCATGAGATTGGCCCTAAATATATTGGGAAGCGACTGGCCTTCTATGTGCCGAGGAGGTCTCTACGGTCAGCCTTGTTGGCCAAAGCTGTGGTTCCCCCTGTCAAACTTGCTCGGATCGGAGGGCGCTCCTTCCGTCATCTGGCCCCGTGTTGTTGGAATGAGCTACCTGTCTCCTTAAGGAAGGCAAATAATCTCCTTTCTTTTAGAAAGGAGCTGAAAACTTGGCTCTTCTCGGCTTGATTTCTCTTTCGGCCTCCGCGAATAGCCGTGTTGTGTTCTCCCCTGCAGTTCTCTTTGCTAAAGCGCCGGGACACCCTTTGGGGTAGCCGTGCGCTATAAAAGAGACTTAAACATAACATAACATAACATAACATAACAATAACCATCAAAAAGATATTCCACTCACCTGTGTAACTACTTACAGTACCCTCTCAAACATTATGAAAAAATCAATCAACAAAAATTGGAAGATAATCACCAGCACTAAAAAAACGTGGGAGAAACCTCTGTTCTCCTTCAAGAAGGGACGCAGCTTGAGAGACGCATTGGTACATACGCGACCAATAGAGCCAGCAACAGTACAAGAAAGATCAGTGACAGATACATGGGGCCTTCCCAGAGTCACAGGACATTACCCCTGCTCCAATTGTAGCGTCTGTCACTTGACTTCACCAACGAAATCCCTTGCACTTGAACCTGGAAAAGTATGGACACAGAGAGACCATACCAACTGTAACTCCTCAAATGTCATTTACCTCATCACTTGCCCGTGTGCCCTACGTTACGTGGGCATGACAAGTAGGAAAGTTAAGCAGAGGATCTGCGAGCACAGATCAAACATCAGGTGCAAAAAAACTACTACCAAAATGAGTAGACATTTTCTGGAGAACAATCACACCACCAATGACATGCAGTGGACTGTAATTGAGCAGCTGAACATTGGCAACAACATAAGTAGTCGTCTGTTTGAAAAGTAGCAAAGGTGGATCTATAGACTGGGGACCCATCAAACTGGACCTAATGACGATATCCCTTGGACCTCTGTAATAAAGTAATTTCTAACAAAATTACTAGACCATGTCTAATTCATCCACTATTAACTGACACATTAATAGCCCTGTAAGGTTATACAGTGATCAATATCTCACGTTAACCTACATCAATAATGATTAACCCTGGCTACTAGCCCCCAGCATACCTTGGATCCACCACGAGGGGCTACTTCACCTTTGACTTATAAGTGTCATTGTTCCAACCTTCTGCAACAAATGATCCCATATAACCCACCTGCGTATTCCAGTGCCCGAGGGCCCCTACTTGCATGTCATCGTTCCAAATCAATCGATGCATAACAGTCTAGCACAAATATATGCGCATCCCGCATTTACAAGCTTACGTGATCCCTCGAAGCTCTCCTGCTGATACACACTTAAATCAAATAACATGCATCACAGCATTTTAATTTGGTTTTCTAATAAAGTTCTTTCCGTTCAATATTTAAAAAAAGCCCGGAACAAGTTTTGTTTCTATGGTAACTCAAACAATGCCAATGGCCGCCTACGCTGGTCATGTGACTACCCACGTCACATGCCCTGATTGGCTAATCTTTCCCGGCCCCGCCCACCTACCGGCACGCCGCGACCCCGGAAGACACCGGTTATATTCCACTACTCCGGGCCCGCTCACCATCGTCGGGGTCCGGTCAGAGGGCTTTCGCAGGTACACTGCGGGTGCTGAGCGTCAAGGATGTAAGTGAACTACAACCAAAAGGCAGTGACTACTGTGTCGCCATTTCTTTGAGCTAAGTACCGCCCAATGTCTGTGTCCTTCAAAGGGTGTGCCAAATACGATCCCACCCCCCTCCTGTGACCCATGGTGCCCCTCGTTACACCATATAAGTGAGACATTTTAAATTATGTGTTTAGCGATCGCCATGAAAATTACGTTACTCCATTGATCGCTATTAGGAAATGGTTTTCCTTTTTAACATACCCAGTATCACCTTTTTTACTAAACTTTTAGCACCGCGCACGTCCCAGTGACTAGTGCGTATTACCCCGGGTATAGAGGTGGTGTTAAACGTATTGTTATGCCGCTGCTCACTGCCCACCCACCATACATGGAGCACCAAAAAAAAACAAAAAAACCTGTATGATCAAGACAACCCGCTAATTGTTTGTTTTGTCCTACATGTATGTCCTCGTCTTTTCCTTTTACAGTTGCAGAAACCTAATGTGTAGAAGCCTCCTAAACCAGGAATTACCTAGGAAGAAGAATCTCACTAATTTTCTTCCTTTTTTGCACTTTTTTTACACCAATTTTTCACTTTCACGTACCTAGGTAAGGTTGGGCCTTAGCGCGTCCATACCACCAGGGTCTAGAACACCTTTATAACGTCCTGAAGAATGCCTGGTAACCTCACACCGTTTTATAGGCAGAAACATGTTGACTGACAATATCTATTGGAAATAACCACACAATTAATTGTGGACGATTTTCCCAAGTAGTTCTGGCGTCGCAGCACACTAAAGAGGCACTCTTCCTCTTTAGTGGGGCCCAATGATGAAGCATGTCACCACTAGGTGGTGAGTGAGGGCCTTCCTAACCTACCTAAATGAGGCCGGTTACCCTCCTCTTTTGCTCCTACGTGTGGTCTCACATAACCATACAACACTCTTTTGTTGTTTGATCAGATATAACCGGGGAATAAGAGTGTTACTCACCTCTCCCTACCTCTCTTTTTGTTTATACACTGGTATGTAACATGACATGACATGATGTACCATAACACCATCACATTACATACCATACCATAACATAACATAACACATCCCCCTATTATTAATATCACTCCAGCTTTAAAATCACTCTAGTGTCTATCTTTCAAAAGAACGAATCAAAAGGTATGGCTAGTTACCAAAACCTTACATGTCACTCCTCTTGTTTACATTTCCAAAATGTTAATATCATAACACTTGATAAAATGCTTAAGAGTAGTTGTAGGAAATCAGTCTTTCTGTTTGGCCTCCCTATGTTTGGATCCTAATTATTGAGTTTAGAATTCTGAGTACTTTCCACTGCTATCCAGGAATAAAGTGTCTCTGTTTCCCCTTTAAACATTGTTAATTTGAATTATTCCTGATTGGTACATTTAGTTTTCCCGTAAGTCCCAAGTATGCTGTGTTTAAAATGCATGGATGACCTGGACACCTGTTGTGCCATCTACTACAGTGGCAGTGAAACACAGATACATGCTTCCTCTGTGTAGTTAAATTGTTGCAGTCCAAATATGCAGTGCAACCTATCAAAATAACCCTTTTTGATGGGCAAAAACCTTCCGTTTAAATATAAGTAAGTTACCCCTATGTAGGTCTTATAGCCCACAAGGCAAGGCTGTGTGGTATTTAAAAGTTGGACTGGCCAAAAATGATATCGTCATGCTCCTACAGTGACAGAGATAAAATAAAGTATCCAAGATGCTGGCCGTGTTGCTTGGCCCTGAGATACTCTGCCTATTTACTATTGCCAAGTGGCTATCCATGGCTGAATAAGCTATGTCTGTTCTTGAGGACTATTTATATTTATGCAGTGGCAACTGGACCTGCTATAAAACTATAGTTTCTGGCTCTTTTATAGCCCCAGCATGATGTGATGCAGAGAAACGCCAATCTGTCCCCTGACCTGCTGTGTCTCCATGTTGTCCAATTGCTATACGATTGCCTACAGATATTGGGTTCCCAGAGAAGAACATAACAGCGTGTTGAAGTAATATGCTCTCACCCTCTACCATTATCCAGAGCATGGCAACAGATTTTTCATTAGTTGAGCACTTACCTAATCTGTATAGTGCTTGGAATTTGGGAATCCTGGGTAAAGTATTCTTCCAGCAAAGCTGCAAGTAGAAGTTAGTCCAGCCACACAAGGTGGGAAAACCTTTTTTTTTTTTTACAAACTATGACTCTTTGCTTTTTCCTTTGAGTCCTCAGTAAGAAGTGGCTCGGAGGATCGGGACAGTGATATTCATTTATCTGGGTATCTTGATAATCCTGAGTAGACTGTTCATAAGAACACGGCAGAACATCTTGAATATTGTGATGCTATAGCTTTGCAATGGGACTTTATAGCTAATACAAGTCTCAATGCCAGGAGTTGGTGTTCAAGAGAAGTTCAATGAATGTGGATGCCCAACAACAATGAAAATGATTTATGAAGTGATTATTTCCCCCTGAGAAGAGACAAGTCTGGACATGCAGAGGGTTTGCACCACCGCTCAAAAACTCCAAGGTGCTGTAAAGGGCATGGGAAAATATACACAAATAATACAGCATCTCCCAAATGAACAGCACACTCTTGTATTCCAGACTGATATTTCACAAACTAAATGTTTCTGAAAAAGAAGGCCGGAGCACTGATATCCAATGGAAACTAAAGGATTTTGAAAACAGGCAGAGACTAAACAACATTAGAATTTTGGGTATTGACCAAGGAGTGGAAGACAACAATACTAGAGACCTTTTCATATGACTGTTCAATGTGTCATTTATTGATTTGAATGACTGCAAATGGGATCAGTAAATCCAAAGGGTGCATAGTTTTCCACCAACGGCAAATTATTCAGTACTGATGCAAAACTTTAAACCCAGTTACCCAAGGACTCAATAAGAAATTCTCTTGGGAAAATCTCTTTGGAAAATGCAATATGGAAACTCATATTTATCATTCGTTGAAGCATATGTCTAAAGCAAAAACTTAAAAAGTAAATCCAATCTACAATAAGCAATATCAGACTAAATTAACATAAATGAGAACTGGCCTCAAATAATAAAAATGTAATCGATGAGACGTAACTGTCCATTAATATGCATACAAGAGTGCCACTTTGATCAATATAATAAAATTCTGTTGGAATATATTAAAAACAATTTTAAAATGTAAGGGAACACTCGAAATTAATCACAATAGAGATTAATTAAAAATATGTAAAATATGTTCAAAATGGCCGACACAGTAAAGCATAGAAGCATAACTGTGAATAGTGGGGAGCCAACCAAGAATAAGCTCAGTAATTATAATTAACCTTGAAAAACAAACAACTATTGTTCGGACAGGGCTATGTAAATGGAGAGGTAACATTAGTAAGTTATTTGAGTGCACTTTCATTTAACCTCGATCTGTCACGCAACAAGGGAGGTATAACCTACCTGTAGTGTTGTGCTAAGTGGGCGCAACCACTTTGGCCCACAAGCAGCGTTACTGTATTTGCTATCTCCCCCCAGGCGTAAGTGTAGTGGCTCCGCCCGACGTGGAGACGGAGGGCACGTTCCAGAGTTAATAAAAAGCCCAGGACCCTGGACGTGGCAGGCATTGTACTGACCACTACCGTAACACTGTGTGGTCTCCGTCTGTATCAGCAGTAGGCCCAACCAGAACACGACACTGGCGACGAGGTGGTCTCGGCACCCCATGGTGTGCCACGCTCCGCCCCCATGCTCCGGTGGACCTGCCCCTGCAGCCCCCGCAGTGGGTCCGCTCCGCTAGCCTCCTGGCCTCCCGCCCGCCGGCGGTGCATACCCAGCCGCCCTGCTGCTCCTGACCCGCCAGGCGGCGGCCCGAGCCTCGCGGCCCCCACCGCTCTGCCTCCGGACTCACCGCTGGCTCCTGGCTCCCGGACGGTGTCGGTCCGCCACCCGGACCTGGCCTACAGGCGACCCGCTGCTCTCGTCCTGCAGAGGCGGCCTTGAAGCCTCAGGTGCGTCCCCTCCTCCCGGCGCCCTGCCGCACTCTCGCACCCGCCTGCTCCCGACCTCCAGCGTTACGCCAGCCCGGCAGGCCTGCCGGGCTACGCCGGCGTGCCATTCACCACGCATCGCGCGTGCACCGCGGCGGCCCTACCGTTTCCCACACATCTCGCGTGAGGAAGTCCTGCCGTTTATCAAGCATCTCGCGTGCAACGTTGCTGGATCCTTGGCTGCTGCCTCACTTTGCCTGCAAAGCGCTTCGAGCGTGTTCCTGGCCTCTAGGCCCACTGGTGATGGGGCACCCCTTCCGCTACCTGTTCTCCCGCCCCCCTCATGGCCATGGCCGCTGTGCCACCGCTGGAACCTTTTGCGGTCACGGGCACGCCGCCTTCTCAAGCTGCTCGATGGAGGAACTGGGTGGAACGCCTAGAGAACTACTTTATTGCTGCGGACATTGCAGTCGAGCGGCGGCGAGCCATGCTTCTGCACCTGGGAGGGGAAGCCATACACGACATCTCGAAGGACGTGGTGGAAGGAGGCCCGCCCCGGAACTACGCCACGCTACGCGACGCCATAACCACATACTTCAAGCCCTTCGCCAGCGCGGATTACGAAAGGTTCTTACTTCGCCAAGCCCGCAGCTACCAGAAGAGTCCGTCGACGTCTTCTATGCGAGACTCAAAAAGTTAGCCAGCACATGCACCCTTCCGGATGTGGACGACGAGATTCGCGCTCAATTTATACAAGGCTGCGCCTCCTCTTTCCGTTCAATATTTAAAAAAAGCCCGGAACAAGTTTTGTTTCTATGGTAACTCAAACAATGTCAATGGCCGCCCACGCTTGTCATGTGACTACCCACGTCACATGCCCTGATTGGCTAATCTTTCCCGGCCCCGCCCACCTACCGGCACGCCGCGACCCCGGAAGACACCGGTTATATTCCACTACTCCGGGCCCGCTCACCATCATCGGGGTCCGGTCAGAGGGCTTTCGCAGGTACACTGCGGGTGCTGAGCGTCAAGGATGTAAGTGAACTACAACCAAAAGGCAGTGACTACTGTGTCGCCATTTCTTTGAGCTAAGTACCGCCCAATGTCTGTGTCCTTCAAAGGGTGTGCCAAATACGATCCCACCCCCCTCCTATGACCCATGGTGCCCCTCGTTACACCATATAAGTGAGATATTTTAAATTATGTGTTTAGCGATCGCCATGAAAATTACGTTACTCCATTGATCACTATTAGGAAATGGTTTTCCTTTTTAACATACCCAGTATCACCTTTTTTACTAAACTTTTAGCACCGCGCACGTCCCAGTGACTAGTGCGTATTACCCCGGGTATAGAGGTGGTGTTAAACGTATTGTTATGCCGCTGCTCACTGCCCACCCACCATACGTGGAGCACCAAAAAAAAAAAAAAAAAACCTGTATGATCAAGACAACCCGCTAATTGTTTGTTTTGTCCTACATGTATGTCCTCGTCTTTTCCTTTTACAGTTGCAGAAACCTAATGTGTAGAAGCCTCCTAAACCAGGAATTACCTAGGAAGAAGAATCTCACTAATTTTCTTCCTTTTTTGCACTTTTTTACACCAATTTTTCACTTTCACGTACCTAGGTACGGTTGGGCCTTAGCGCGTCCATACCACCAGGGTCTAGAACACCTTTATAACGTCCTGAAGAATGCCTGGTAACCTCACACCGTTTTATAGGCAGAAACATGTTGACTGACAATATCTATTGGAAATAACCACACAATTAATTGTGGACGATTTTCCCAACACATAATTTTTAAATCTATGCTCTAAGTGACCACATAATAAATCATTTTTTGGTTACACTTAGACTTTTTTATACCCCTCACCACCATTTAATTTATCTTCACTACACACCCTAAACTCACAAATCCTGCTCCGCAGTAGTTCTGGCGTCGCAGCACACTAAAGAGGCACTCTGCCTCTTTAGTGGGGCCCAATGATGAAGCATGTCACCACTAGGTGGTGAGTGAGGGCCTTCCTAACCTACCTAAATGAGGCCGGTTACCCTCCTCTTTTGCTCCTACGTGTGGTCTCACATAACCATACAACACTCTTTTGTTGTTTGATCAGATATAACCGGGGAATAAGAGTGTTACTCACCTCTCCCTACCTCTCTTTTTGTTTATACACTGGTATGTAACATGACATGACATGATGTACCATAACACCATCACATTACATACCATACCATAACATAACATAACACATCCCCCTATTATTAATATCACTCCAGCTTCAAAATCACTCTAGTGTCTATCTTTCAAAATAACGAATCAAAAGGTATGGCTAGTTACCAAAACCTTGCATGTCACTCCTCTTGTTTACATTTCCAAAATGTTAATATCATAACACTTGATAAAATGCTTAAGAGTAGTTGTAGGAAATCAGTCTTTCTGTTTGGCCTCCCTATGTTTGGATCCTAATTATTGAGTTTAGAATTCTGAGTACTTTCCACTGCTATCCAGGAATAAAGTGTCTCTGTTTCCCCTTTAAACATTGTTAATTTGAATTATTCCTGATTGGTACATTTAGTTTTCCCGTAAGTCCCAAGTATGCTGTGTTGAAAATGCATGGATGACCTGGACACCTGTTGTGCTATCTACTACAGTGGCAGTGAAACACAGATACATGCTTACTCTGTGTAGTTAAATTGTTGCAGTCCAAATATGCAGTGCAACCTATCAAAATAACCCTTTTTGATGGGCAAAAACCTTCCGTTTAAATATAAGTAAGTTACCCCTATGTAGGTCTTATAGCCCACAAGGCAAGGCTGTGTGGTATTTAAAAGTTGGACTGGCCAAAAATAATATTGTCATGCTCCTACAGTGACAGAGATAAAATAAAGTATCCAAGATGCTGGCCGTGTTGCTTGGCCCTGAGATACTCTGCCTATTTACTATTGCCAAGTGGCTATTCATGGCTGAATAAGCTATGTCTGTTCTTGAGGACTATTTATATTTATACAGTGGCAACTGGACCTGCCATAAAACTATAGTTTCTGGCTCTTTTATAGCCCCAGCATGATGTGATGCAGAGAAACGCCAATCTGTCCCCTGACCTGCTGTGTCTCCATGTTGTCCAATTGCTATACGATTGCCTACAGATATTGGGTTCCCAGAGAAGAACATAACAGCGTGTTGAAGTAATATGCTCTCACCCTCTACCATTATCCAGAGCATGGCACCAGATTTTTCATTAGTTGAGCACTTACCTAATCTGTATAGTGCTTGGAATTTGGGAACCCTGGGTAAAGTATTCTTCCAGCAAAGCTGCAAGTAGAAGTTAGTCCAGCCACACAAGGTGGGAAAACCTTTTTTTTTTTTTTACAAACTATGACTCTCTGCTTTTTCCTTTGAGTCCTCCGAAAGAAGTGGCTCGGAGGATCGGGACAGTGATCTTCATTTATCTGGGTATCTTGATAATCCTGAGTAGACTGTTCATAAGAACACGGCAGAACATCTTGAATATTGTGATGCTATAGCTTTGCAATGGGACTTTATAGCTAATACAAGTCTCAATGCCAGGAGTTGGTGTTCAAGAGAAGTTCAATGAATGTGGATGCCCAACAACAATGAAAATGATTTATGAAGTGATTATTTCCCCCTGAGAAGAGACAAGTCTGGACATGCAGAGGGTTTGCACCACCGCTCAAAAACTCCAAGGTGCTGTAAAGGGCATGGGAAAATATACACAAATAATACAGCATCTCCCAAATGAACAGCACACTCTTGTATTCCAGACTGATATTTCACAAACTAAATGTTTCTGAAAAAGAAGGCCGGAGCACTGATATCCAATGGAAACTAAAGGATTTTGAAAACAGGCAGAGACTAAACAACATTAGAATTTTGGGTATTGACCAAGGAGTGGAAGACAACAATACTAGAGACCTTTTCATATGACTGTTCAATGTGTCATTTATTGATTTGAATGACTGCAAATGGGATCAGTAAATCCAAAGGGTGCATAGTTTTCCACCAACGGCAAATAATTCAGTACTGATGCAAAACTTTAAACCCAGTTACCCAAGGACTCAATAAGAAATTCTCTTGGGAAAATCTCTTTGGAAAATGCAATATGGAAACTCATATTTATCATTCGTTGAAGCATATGTCTAAAGCAAAAACTTAAAAAGTAAATCCAATCTACAATAAGCAATATCAGACTAAATTAACATAAATGAGAACTGGCCTCAAATAATAAAAATGTAATAGATGAGACGTAACTGTCCATTAATATGCATACAAGAGTGCCACTTTGATCAATATGATAAAATTCTGTTGGAATATATTAAAAACAATTTTAAAATGTAAGGGAACACTCGAAATTAATCACAATAGAGATTAATTAAAAATATGTAAAATATGTTCAAAATGGCCGACACAGTAAAGCATAGAAGCATAACTGAGAATAGTGGGGAGCCAACCAAGAATAAGCTCAGTAATTATAATTAACCTTGAAAAACAAACAACTATTGTTCGGACAGGGCTATGTAAATGGAGAGGTAACATTAGTAAGTTATTTGAGTGCACTTTCATTTAACCTCGATCTGTCACGCAACAAGGGAGGTATAACCTACCTGTAGTGTTGTGCTAAATGGGCGCAACCACTTTGTCCCACAAGCAGCGTTACTGTATTTGCTATCTCCCCCCAGGCGTAAGTGTAGTGGCTCCGCCCGACGTGGAGATGGAGGGCACGTTCCAGAGTTAATAAAAAGCCCAGGACCCTGGACGTGGCAGGCATTGTACTGACCACTACCGTAACACTGTGTGGTCTCCGTCTGTATCAGCAGTAGGCCCAACCAGAACACGACACTGGCGACGAGGTGGTCTCGGCACCCCATGGCGTGCCACGCTCCGCCCCCCTGCTCCGGTGGACCTGCCCCTGCAGCCCCCGCAGTGGGTCCGCTCCGCTAGCCTCCTGGCCTCCCGCCCGCCGGCGGTGCATACCCAGCCGCCCTGCTGCTCCTGACCCGCCAGGCGGCGGCCCGAGCCTCGCGGCCCCCACCGCTCTGCCTCCGGACTCACCGCTGGCTCCTGGCTCCCGGACGGTGTCGGTCCGCCACCCGGACCTGGCCTACAGGCGACCCGCTGCTCTCGTCCTGCAGAGGCGGCTTGAAGCCTCAGGTGCGTCCCCTCCTCCCGGCGCCCTGCCGCACTCTCGCACCCGCCTGCTCCCGACCTCCAGCGTCACGCCAGCCCGGCAGGCCTGCCGCGCTACGCCGGCGTGCCATTCACCACCCATCGCGCGTGCACCGCGGCGGCCCTACCGTTTCCCACACATCTCGCGTGAGGAAGTCCTGCCGTTTATCACGCATCTCGCGTGCAACGTTGCTGGATCCTTGGCTGCTGCCTCACTTTGCCTGCAAAGCGCTTAGAGCGTGTTCCTGGCCTCTAGGCCCACTGGTGATGGGGCACCCCTTCCGCTACCTGTTCTCCCGCCCCCCTCATGGCCATGGCCGCTGTGCCACCTCTGGAACCTTTTGCGGTCACGGGCACGCCGCCTTCTCAAGCTGCTCGATGGAGGAACTGGGTGGAACGCCTAGAGAACTACTTTATTGCTGCGGACATTGCAGTCGAGCGGCGGCGAGCCATGCTTCTGCACCTGGGAGGGGAAGCCATACACGACATCTCGAAGGACGTGGTGGAAGGAGGCCCGCCCCGGAACTACGCCACGCTACGCGACGCCATAACCACATACTTCGAGCCCTTCGCCAGCGCGGATTACGAAAGGTTCTTACTTCGCCAAGCCCGCAGCTACCAGAAGAGTCCGTCGACGTCTTCTATGCGAGACTCAAAAAGTTAGCCAGCACATGCACCCTTCCGGATGTGGACGACGAGATTCGCGCTCAATTTATACAAGGCTGCGCCTCCTCGAAATTGCGAGAAAGAGTCCTAGAAACAGACAATATGCCCATGCACGACATCCTAGCGCTCGGACGATCTAAAGAACTATCGAAAGCTCGAGCAGCACATATGGAGCCCAAACCAACGGTCACAGTCAAAGTTGAACCCGTGTGCACCATCAAGACGAACACTGCAGACATGCGCACGAAACCACCCCGAAGACCTCGGCCAAGCCCAGCTCAGTCACCTCACGACCGCCCATGCATGTGGTGCGGAGGAGCAACCCCCACAACGGAACATGCCCTGCACATGGAAAAATCTGCAGCGCCTGTGGTAAGGCCAACCACTTCGCGAGCGTGTGCTTATCTTCACAGAGGAAAAAGTCCAACGGCCCGCCCCGAAGAGTGAGACAAATAGAACCGCTGGCAGATACCGCCAACAACAGCGACATGGACGATGACGAAGCGGACACAGCGTCCGTCCACGTAGTGCGAATGCTCAACACGTTAGCCGCAACACCATCCGCAGAACCAATGTGCACAGTGAATGTACAGGATCAAGCAGTGGCAGCCCTCATCGACACCGGGGCAACGATCAATCTAATGGCCGTCAGCGTATACCGGACTTTGGACACGCCACCGGGGCTCCATCCCACGAGGGTACAGGTGTATGCCTACGGAACCAGTCGACCCCTCCGCCTGTGCGGAGTGTTCCGGACAACAGTATCACACGACTCCCATCACGTACACACCAAGATCTATGTGTCGCAAGAAGGGTCCGGGTTCTTGCTCGGCTGCCGGACCGCCCAAGACCTAGGGCTGATCCACTTCGCCCTCACAGTCCAAGCCCACAGCCTCGACCATCTCGTGTTGCAACACACCTCACTGTTCGACGGGATCGGCTGTTTGAGAGGACCCGCCGTTTGCCTTCACATAGATCATTCTGTCGCTCCAGTGGCCCTCAGACACCAGCGCATAGCGTTCCACCTGCGGCCCAAAGTGGAAGCGGAACTACGTGTACTCGAGAGAGCCGGAATCATAGAAAGAGTCAGCGGGCCCACTCCATGGGTGTCGCCCATCGTGGTGGCCAAGAAACCGAAGCAACCAGACGCCGTGCGGATCTGCGTGGACATGCGCATTCCCAACCTCACGATCAAAAGGGAACACCACCTGACACCAACCATAGACGACATCATTGGTGAGCTGTCAGGTTCAAAATGGTTTTCGAAAATGGATCTGAGGTCCGGATACCACCAGATCCCTCTGCACCCAAACTCCCGCCCGATAACGACCTTCTCCACCCACGCAGGCCTGTGGAGATACACCAGACTCAACTTCGGGATCTCCAGTGCAGCCGAAGTATTTCAGAACATCATTCAAAACGTCCTGCAAGGTCTAGACGGCGTACTAAACGTGAGCGAAGACATCTTGGTCCACGCGGCGACGCAGGACGAACACATCCGACGCATCCAAGCTGTCTTTGCCAGGTTGCAAGAGAGGGGTCTGACCCTTCACAGGGAGAAGTGTGATATCCTCCGAAAAGACATCAGCTTCTTCAGGTACAGATTCTCCGACCAGGGCGTCGGGCCGGACCCGGACAAAGTCAAAGACATCCATGATGCTTCCGCCCCGACATCCGTGACCGCTGTCCGCAGTTTTCTTGGGATGGTGACATACTGTGGGCGTTTCATTAAAGACTTGTCCGACCTCACCGGCCCTCTTCGTGACCTCACAAAATCCACAACCGCCTGGGAGTGGGGACGGGACCAGCAAGAAGCTTTCCAGAAGACCAAAGCGGCACTCTCAGCAGAGACGACCCTGGCCTACTTCAACCCTCGATATGAGTCCCAACTGGTGGTGGATGCCAGTCCGACCGGCATCGGCGCTGTCCTGACCCAACAACAGCCATGCGGAGAGTGGGCACCCGTCACGTACGCAAGCAGGACTCTCACTGCGACAGAACAAAGATATTCACAAATTGAGAGAGAGGCCATCGCCATCCTATGGGGGTGCCGTCACTTCCATATCTACTTGTACGGACACCCATTCGTAGTGATCACTGACCACAAGCCACTTCTTCCACTGTTCCAAGGGTCCTCCTCACGCCCCCCCTCGCATCGAGAAATGGGTGCTCCAGCTCCAAGAATACCAATTCACAGTGGAGTATCGGCCAGGCTCCAAAAACCCCGCCGACTACCTGTCGAGACATGCCCGCCCAGTCACTGAAGCAGAAGCAGCGGAGGCTGACGCCACTGAAGAGTATGTCAGAATGATTGTAGAGCACTCGAGGCCGTTGCCAATCTCCCTTGAAGACGTGACACGAGCCACCAAAGACGATGACTGCCTGCAAATTGCCATCCAGGCCATCCAGTCAGGAAACTGGAAACCACTACAGAGTCCGGCGTCATTCCGCAGCCTAGAAGCCCAGGCCACACTAAAAGCACTCTACCAAGTCCAGAGCGAGCTATCCATCTCGCCAGAAGGATGCCTCCTGAGAGGCCCCTGCCTGGTACTGCCGGACAGCCTCACCCAGCAAGCGGTCCTCCTAGCCCATGGTGCTCACCAGGGCATAGTGAAATCGAAGAATCGCATCCCGACCAAACTCTGGTTCCCAGGGCTCGACAAGAAAGTCGAAGAAGTCATCCAACGATGTCCAGTGTGCCTAGCGACCAGCCTGCCCAACCCCCCAGCACCTGTAATCACAGAGGAAGGACCGACCACCCCGTGGGCCCGAGCCAGCGCAGACTTTGGCAGCCTCCCGGGGGGGAAGTACATGGTTGTTGTGGTAGACGACTTCTCAAGGTACCCCGAAATTGAAATCCTGCCCTCCACCGCAGCCTCCGAAGTAGTCCCAAAGCTGGAGAAAATCATAGCGACCCATGGCCTCATAGGAGAACTACGCACTGATAACGGACCCCCCTTCAACGGCGGTGAACTGGCAGAATATCTACAATCACACTGCATCAAGCACCGGAAGATAACCCCAAGGTGGCCTCAAGCCAATGGCGAGGTCGAGAGATTGATGAGAACTCTAAATAAGACTATCCAAATTGCCATGGCAGAAGGCCAAAACCTAGAGCTAGCCCTCTTCCAGTTTTTGAGGGAGTACAGACTAACACCCCACTGCACCACCGGGATCCCTCCAAGCCGCCTATGTTTCAACAGAGCAGTGGTAGACACTCTCCCACACCATCCCATGTGGGCCTCTGCTCCCACTCCGAACAACCGGTCCATGGAACAGCGAACAAAGTCCAACAGAGACGCGTCAAAGCGGAGGAGAGCTGCTGACAGCCCCATTCAAGTCAGCGATCGGGTGCTGGTGAGAGATCGCCACCCGGGAGGGAAGTTCCGCCTCCCGTTCGAGTTGCACCCGTGGACTGTCACCAATGTCAACGGCACCATGATCACTGCAATGAGAGGGAGAGAGACAGTCACCAGAAATGTATCATTTTTCAAAAGAATCTCAAATGGAGAAGACGACATGTTCCCGGACTCGACCGAGCAATACCCAAGGCCGACCCAAGACCCACGAGAAACAGAAGGAGAGGACGCTCCCAGCGAAGAAGAGACCCCGCAAGCAGACCCAACCACACCAGTCAAGGATGAACAAGAGCCGCAGGTGGCACAAAGCCACCTTGGAACTGCTGTAGCCAAAGACTCGGAAGAACTGATTCCCACCCAGTCGGGCGAGCGCAGCCTGATCAGGTACAACCTGCGTCCCTGCCCAAAGCCATCCCAGAGGTACCGGGACTTCGTGGCCTGTTGCAGACGTTGAGAGAGTCCGAGTTGCACAGCAACCATCGCATAAGTAAGACTGTTCCTTTTTGCATTTTTGGAAAAAACCTCAGAGACTGTAAGCAGCAAAGTTAAGATATGATGTCATGTTGGTTGTTTTGTTTTTCCTTTAGGGTAAAGGAGGAATGTAGTGTTGTGCTAAGTGGGCGCAACCACTTTGGCCCACAAGCAGCGTTACTGTATTTGCTATCTCCCCCCAGGCGTAAGTGTAGTGGCTCCGCCCGACGTGGAGACGGAGGGCACGTTCCAGAGTTAATAAAAAGCCCAGGACCCTGGGCGTGGCAGGCATTGTACTGACCACTACTGTAACACTGTGTGGTCTCCGTCTGTATCAGCAGTAGGCCCAACCAGAACACGACACTACCCATTCAGATAGACCCAATCTGAATATAGACCAGTTATAAGATAGATAGCTACGAACTTTACTCTTTTTGAAACAAACCATAAAAGCACATTTTAATACATTCACAGTGAAACAATTTAAAATAAAACAATTAAAATCCACCTGATAAACACAGTCAGGTGGGCGAATTCCATGTCATTAAGATAAAGTGCAAAATGCATACATTTAAAAAACAGTCTTACCCAGTTCATTAGTACCAAATCAAAATAATTATACATGCAGCAGAGCGTCCACTTAGTTGTATCTGTTTGCCGATAACACCTAAGTTTTACAGCAGAGACAATCAATCTCTAAACTGTGACACATACATATCCCGTTTGAAGCAATTGCAAATAGTCCATAGCCTTCTCACATCTTCCTACATGACGAAACCTGAATAGGGGTTTTAATATTCTTTGAGTTCTATGCAGGTCACAAAAACATCATATGAATTTAAGATTGAAGTACTATTGAGTTTCAAGGACATGGTATTACATATTTTTCAGTGTACACATTAGAGGGATAGGAGACCAGAAAATAAGCCAAACTAAGCCGAAATCTTAGAAGATAGAATCTTTGGCAAATATGGCTCGATACCAGGTGTTGTGAATTATGGGGGATATGATGCTATTAACCTCTTCCTTAATTCATTCTCCTGTCTCAGTGCAACTACAGACCTTAAGAGTTCATTCTTTACCAGTAACCTCACCGACAGTGTAATAAGGGCGGGTTTTCAAACAGTTCCATTCTATTGGTTGCTCTAAGCTCATTTTAAATATATAACAGCCATTTAATGTTATGTGCTTCTGCCAGCTTCATGCAATCAGTGACGATTACTCGAGTCAGCGCGGCTTCAGGTGTAGAACATACTGACAGCCACAGCATGGTGGGTGCTACTTTTATAGGATCCCCCAAATACTGCAATTATAGAAGTTACACTACATAGGATTGATATCAATCTGTGCAATAAATTATTTTCACTAATTTGAAGGTGGGAGTAATCAGTGTATCCCCACACCCATGCGCCATAGGCAACAATTGAAACAGGTCTGGCTTTATAAATAGTAGTGGCCGCATGGAGCTCAACTTGGCAGAAAATGTGAACTAAGAGGATACATCTTGTTTAAACTGAGTTTCCTTCACTTTCCTCAGATGCTCCCACATGCTCGAGCTATCAAATGGAACCCCCAAGTAGGTAAATGCAGATACGCAGTTGAGGATAGTGCCACCATTATGGAATGGAATTATCCGCCTCCTGATGTGATCTCAGATCATGGCAAACTATTTTGTTTTATTAGTGGAGAGACAATATTAGACATAAAAGCTAGAAATGCATCTACAAGCTACTAGAGACTCCTCCCCATTCTTGCCATGAGCACACAGTCATCTGGGTCCATGAGTACACGTAAATGCTAAGACCCCATCCTGGGAGGATCAGTAGTTGCATCAATCAGTGCTCTTTCTAAATCATTAATTTAAAAGCTTAAAAGGAAGGGGCCAGCACACACCCTTGCCTAACCCATTTTCCAATAGTAATATACATTATACACTCTCCATTTGGCCCAAACCTGATGCTGCCTTCTACATCTGTATGCAGCTGAGAAAGTAGGTGAACAATTTTTAGATTGGCACCTTTAGCTGTTAGCATATTCCATAATGTCTCCCTAGAGACAGTCTCGAAAGCTGCACTTAAGTCCATAATTTGCCAAAAAAGGCATCCTTCTTTGGCAGCCACATATTTACAAAAGATTAAATGCAAATTCAAGCATTGATCCCTAGGCCCGCTTGAATCCATACTGTGCATTTGTTAGAATGCACTTCTCATTTGCCCATGTTTCAAGCTGATTCAACAAGACTCTACCCAGCACCTGGGCTGCGGAGTGATTAAAGATATAGGGCAACAGCATTGGGGGTCACTCCAATCCCCCTTTTTGAATATTGCCATGTTAATTGCCCTAGACCAGTATTTATGGGGACCAGTTATAAATATACAAAACATGCCTACATATGGTTGACACAGCACTATCTAGAATCACCAGAAATAGTGGAGACTAATCAGACAACTAAAAATGGAAAAACAACAATAGATGTTTGAACCGGCTCATGCAAATAGAGAGTCAAAACAAATTTGTTTTATGGGGGCCTGATTTCTAGTATAGGTGCTACATATCACACCTGATAAATAACGATACCACGGAGTAAATTGTTTATAGGGTGCAACAAATAGCACCTATTGCAAGTTTCTAAGGAATAACGTGGATTTTTGTGGTTAGCACACCAAAATATGCATGATATAGTAAACACCAAATGCTTTTGCCCTGTTACATTTCATCAGGTTTGACCAGCCAAAATTTAACTAAGGCTGAGTTATTTAACACATCCAATAATTATCATATACGTTAAATAACACACAACTGGTAATTCCAACCTTTGCTCAAACAGGGATTTCGTCAGAGGTTGGAAAATAAAGACCCACTGATAATCAGGCCCTAAATGTCACATAATACGGCAGGTGTAATCCATGTTTAGACAAAAGGGGATAAAATAGAGTAGTACTGGCTTTTTTTCTATTTTTCTAAAGGCTGCAGAGAAACACAACCGCACAGGACAAAGGTCTGATTAAAAATGTTTACAGTATCAACACATGCACTCACAAACAAGGCATTTAATATACGGACCCATAAATCCTGTAAGTTTATGTGTCACACGTTTTATATGTTTCCTGCTTTACACGGCCACTCACCATGTTCTCTGCAAAGGGACACATTCCTGTGGTGCGAGTCAACCGAGCTTGGAGACACCCCCGACGCATTCCACGTAGATCACTCTTTCAGCCGTCAAACGCACCCTGACATCATGCTGTTTTAGGACCTCGGTTTTTAGAGCGCACTTTGTTCGCCGTGGCGATGCTCTCTTTTGTTAGATCCCTTGACTACAAAGTGATTTCGGTGCATATATCTCTCCAGCTCCTGGCGACACTTCCTGTTCAAGTTTGACCATGTGCTAACGTCACCCAGACCTAGTTTCTTTGTAATATGTTCACAGTTTGGTCACTTCTCCCTTGATTAACATATTGATCTCGAATCTAATTAAAACATCCCTCCGAGAAGCCATACGATGAAGGTGCGCCTTCGTGCATGGCACAACTCTGCGCGTGTTTGCGCAACGGCACTTTCTAAAGGGCATGCAAGTAACTTGGAATACCTCCGAGGTAATAAATGCCCTGCAAACAGCTGAACTCCGAAAGGTAATAGAAGATGTATCATAATATCTTCCTTCATGCAATTACTTGCAGAATTTAATGTTAAATATATGCATTTTAGAAAGTACAAGCACATAAAAACAGGTGCAAAGCTGTGACGTGCGCGAACGTACGTTTTCATGCTACAGGCCCCGTGGCTACATCATATACCTTTCTGTGCAGTGCACATTGCACCCAGAACGGGTACGTTTGTTTTTTCCGTCCGTACTCAGATGAGTTACTGCATGGGTTGCATCCAGCAGAGCTCAGAAACACAGATAAGTAATTGTCTTGCTGTGTTTTTAAGCTCTGCTATCAGCAGCACTTGCACGTAGACAGATATTATTCGAGTTAATGTGTTTGCTGTGCATACAAATGAAACAGAAAGGCACAGGCACCTTCTGCAACAGCCCAAAACACGGGTCATGATACAGTCATAGAAGCCTTATCCCATAAAGTGAGCAGTGCAAGTTCTAATGTAAGACAAGGTGCTGAATCTCAAAACATTTTTTACTGTTGCTATTTCATGTTCTTGTGCATGTTAAGGCAGTACTCAGTGCAAACACCTTTTACCAGTAGTTTATGAAAGCAGGTTTCTGGAGGTGGTAATGTGTGACAAAAATGTTTGTGCATATTCATTGTGTGGCATTTTACTGTGGGTCTGTTTTTTAGCTGTGGATAACGCTATTTTCTGATTTAGGTCGTATTTGCTTATTAACATAACTCTATTGCAGTTGAAAAGAAAACACTGTGATGTGCAGTACTGTTGTTCTAAACAAGGCCTCAACTAAGCCTCAAATGCATTTTGTATTAATATTGTTACTGCTTCATAAGGTTCATTATGTGTTTATATTTCTCCTTGACGTCGTATTTTTTACAGAAGCCTTTAAATACTTTGAAGGATCTTCCTGGTCGCTCCCTTTAGGACTTCCTTTAGGAGTCTTTCGGTTGTTTGTATTACCAGATTTGTTTTGACACTTCCAATAACATTAGGGGGCCGATTCCGATTCGGAAAAAAACGCTCCGAATAGCCGTTCGGAGTGTTTTTCCCATACGAATCGTACCCTGCAACGTCCCCCGTACGTACGACGAAGTACGATTCGTACCAGGAGCCGTATTCCGTACGAGTCGTACAGAGACCGTACGACTCTAATCTCCGTATGATTCTCCCTCGGAACCCGCTGTACGCGACATCTTTACGGTTCGTGGCTGGTTTTTATGACCCAGCAAGTATGATACGTGTCGGGTACGCACCGTACGACCCTTTTTCTACGGGAGCTGAAAACAGCCGTAAAAGCAGAGTTCGCGCCGAAACAGGTATGGAACCCCCCGTGTACGGTGCGTACCCCCATGATCGCAGGGGTACGCACTGTACCCCTGCGATCATAGGGTGTACGAGCCGTACCCCATGTACGATGGGTGTACGGCTCGTACACCCATCGTACATGGGTACGGCTCATACACCTATCGTACATGGGGGACGGCTCGTACACCTATCGTACATGGGGTACGGCTCGTACACCCCATGATCGCAGGGATACGGTGCGTACCCCTGCGATCATGGGGGGTACGGGCTCTACGGTGTGTATGTGTTTGTGTGCTTTTCCGTACGACTCTCCCTTACCTGACATGGACCGTACAAATCGCGTCCTCATACCCCGGTCCGAATCGTACTCGTCGGGTCGTATGGCATATGTACGAGTCGTACGGCATGTGTACGAGTCGTACGGTTCACGGTTTCTGCCTTGCAATACGTACGGATCGCGACGATTCGGACAGATTCAAGGAATACGGATCGTACTACGCCACTCGGACGGACGGGTACGATTCGTACGGAGAGGGCTCCGGATACAAATCGTACGGACGTTTTTTTCCCTAATCGGAATCGACCCCTAGATGAGAGGAGTTAATCATTATTCATTTAGGGGGATAGTCCTAGGATGATGAGATTATATAATGGTGAATGTGTTTATTGTTGCATCTATGTAAAATACTCAAGAGTCTTTATGGCAATTAATATGTATGTTCTCGAATTGATTATTGAGACAAGCTATATTTGTGTATTTTGTATAGCACTTTAATATTTTCATAAAGGTTCAGAATTTTCCCATAATTACCAGTCTCTAAATTCTTTTTGAGCCAGTCTTATTTATTGACTGCATTTTGAAATGCTGTTTTGGATCTTGTCTTTAGGGACACATTCCCTCATCTATTCTTGAGGACAACACCATCCCGAACCCTGTAAGGTGTACTCCTCACAGATTATGTGAGAGATAGCGTCCACATTTTTTATGGCCTCTACGGAGAAGATTAAAGAAAAGAAAAAAGATTTACCCCAAGATTTGCTTTGTTCCTGTCTGCAGTCTGTCTGCATTCCCTACATTTTATAATCTGGTCATATTGGATTATTTGCAGTGTTCAAGAGCTCCTATCGAGCAAAGAAGTGTGAGTATTAGTAGGGCAGAATGCAGTGTGAATGATTGTGGCACTTTATTGCTGGTTTAGGTAAACAGCTTAATAAAAATCCAAGATTTCGCGATATTGTAAAACTTGTCTGCATTTGGTTGTGTGTTTTGTGAGCTGTAAATGCACACCACGATAGTGATTACCTGAATTAACAAAGGACTTCTTTTCAATTTGTTCCAATACTGTCTAGATTAGTGTTTGTTCATTTTGTTTGCATAGAAGTAAACTCGCTTATTGGCTGTGAATTACTGCTGGTCGTAAATCTACCTTATTGTGAGTGACAGTGCTGCAAAAATACTAAGGGCCTGATTTTGACTTTGGTAGTGATGCACTGGCTCTGCGCTGGCACAGCACCGCCAAAGCTACTCAAAGACCGCTCGCCTGATTACGAGTTGAACTCATGCAGGCGGATGGTCCTTTTTGCCATTCCCACTGCAGTTCTCTGAAAAAGGGCACCGCAATGGGAAACGCAAAAATGTTCCAGCACAGCATGGACTGTCAAGTTCATGCTGTGCTGGAACTGGGGGTGGAAGCAGAAAGGGGGTCACATGTTGTGCCTCTATGGATGCATCCCCATGGTGAGGGGCAACAGGGGCCCTGTAGGGCCCCCTTTGTTTCCCCACTGCCTGCCTTTACAATGGGGGCTCACCGACATGAATAGGCTGGGGGTGGAGGAACTCAAAATATGCTCAGCGGGATTTCAGCAGTCCCATTCAGTATATCATATTGTCCCCCTGCCGTGCCAACTCCAGGCAATGGCAGTTCCCTGGCACAGCGGGCAGTGAAACGACTCAGACTTTCGTAATCCGACAGTCTGACCACCGCCATTGCCAGTCCGGTAGTCCATGGACCACCAAACTCGAAATCAGGCCCTATTTTATTGTAGTGAGTTGACTTTGATTCTTTCTTTCTGAGGTTAGAAGGTCAGGGTTTATTTTGCTTGCATGTCCATTTTGTTGCGGCCAAATTGGTAATTAATGATGTTAATTGTTTAATTACATCTTTTTTAGGTGCAGGTTGTGGGGTTAATAAGTGTAAAGGGTGGGGAGTAAATTAATTTAAAGGAATTCATATTTTGGGCCTCATTATGATGTTGGTACGAGTTCCCTCCAACTGACATCTCTGTGGTTGCGGAACCGAATGACCTCTGATTAGCCGTCCCAAAACTGCAATTAGGATGCGACTATACAATGGTGTTGTTGCAAACTCCCATTTCTCTATGGAAGCTTGTGCAGTGGTCGAAAACCGGCTGCAGCACAAGCTGCCATAGAGAAATTAGAGGTGCGTGCCATATGATGCAGGGATTTTAAGGGGGGGACCATAGGTACCCCTCCTGCCCACAATCGAAGGCCCAGGGGAGAAGTGGGCACTGCTGGTGATCCCCAAAGTTGGTCTCCGACAGGCTTTCCATGTCGGAAAGCCCGACATGGAAAGCTTGTCGGAAACCGGCATCATAATCCCAGTGGCAAAAAACACCGTACTAATAGGATTAAGTGTGGCTTCCAACTGGCCGATAAACTTGAGCCCGTAAGAAGGCAGTCGGATTAACTGGCCGGTTTGAACTCCAACCACTCTCATTGAAATGCGGAGGTCAAAGTTCAAACCAAGGATGTCAATTGGTCGGCCTCCGAAGAGCAGTATGAAGCTCACTGACCAACATCCAATACAGGCCCTTAGTTTTTAATAAATAATCTTTGTTTAATTGTTAATTCATTTGTTAATTGTGCAATGAAATGGTTTGATTTTTTTTAGATGTCTGCTATGTGTTTTGTAGGGGAATGGGGTGGTAAGTAAATTTGTTTTAAGTAACTAATAAATATTCTTTTAATTAATGTTAAATATTAGTTTAATAATTAATTAGGTTCAAGTCAAGTCAAGTCAAAACAAGCTTTATTCGATTACATTTAAAATCATAAAAGCAACAAGACAGCATAAATTTAAAAGTTGATTACAATGAAACAAAGTTCAAGAGGTTAAAAAACATACAAGGGTCAAAATCTGTGACATTGTCCAATGTACAAAAATCTAAAAGTTCACACCACTATAATTCATACACAGTATAAAAAGGTTAAATATAGTTAAAAACAATAGCAGCAAGTAAAAAATAGTGGGGTCACCCTTCCAGTTGCCTCGGGGATAGCATCCTGGTCCTCGTACGCATGGCTGCGACCAGGAAGCTAGCAACCCCGAGGATTGTCCTGGTACTACCTAATAACTGCAGGTAAAGTAAAGCAGGGCGTACCTGGACAAAACCTGCGTCTCTTAAGATGGGTGCCAAAAACCTCATTCTACTCTCTTTGAAGTGGCTACAAAACATAACAAAATGCATGAGGGTCTGCTCAGAGAAATTATCGCAGCTACACGGGGTAGACTCATCAGGAACACCCCACACAGGAAAGTCACCCAGGGAATATTGGATTATATTGAACCTAAATCTAATGAGCAGATGACGATGGAATGGTCTGCTCACGATTTTTAGATAAGGTTCAATTTGGGGCGTGGTCAGAAGGAGGCAGTTGGCTCTGACTCTAGGTTTGGTAAGTTCTTTCTCCTCCCGTGTTTGGGTTGCCCTCCTCATAAAGTTTTCTTTAATCCATTTCAGATCTTCCCTAAGTATAGTATTTGGGTGACTAAAAAGGTCAGGCCTGCCAAGTCTGCCCATCTCCCCCTTTACGTATTCCAGCCACGGGATCTTTGAGGCGTTATCCAAGAACATACAGTCCCTAAGAATAGTATGGTTTAGTGTAATGTCCTTGTTCAACCAGGTTTTGGTCCAACATACTAGGGGCGCTAGTTGGAGCAAGTCAGTGATATATCCCAGCCCTAACTCAGTGTGTATTGATAGGACTGGTGTAGATTGTGGAACACCCAATAAAGACCTAAGGAAGTGATTTTCTACTGTCTGTAATTTACCACAGTGAGAGTAACCCCACAATGGGGCTCCATAGGAGGCTATAGATAAGCATTTGGTTTTGTAGACCTTCAATAATGCTTCCATCTGTCGAGACCCAAGACGCTTAGTGAAACTCAAAAGTGCGGAGGTGGATCTAGTAACAGCTAGAGATTTCGCATCCACCTGTGGGGTCCACGAGCCCTTCTCTTCAAATATCACACCCAAATAGGTAAACACTTGTACCCTCGAAATCCCCTCTTTGCAGCAGCTAAACGATTTCAACTTTTTTGGCCTAGGTCGCTTCCCTGCCAGCATGATATGTGATTTTTTGTTATTGACCAAGAGGTCTAACGAGGTCATAAAGTGGCCAAATGCGTCGAGAAGCCTCTGTAACCCCACCCCTGTGCGGGCTAAGAGCACCGCATCGTCCGCGTAGAGGAGTACGGGTACTGCGGACCCCCCACGTAGGGTATGTCGGGTGTTGACCCATCCAAGGCTTTATCTAGAGAGTTAATATAAAGGGTGAACAAAAGTGGAGCTAAAATACAGCCCTGTCTCACACCTCTTCTAGAACTAAAAGGTCTGGTGGTACTGCCTTCACGGTTAGTTCTAATGGTGGCTGACAGGTCTGCGTGAAGTGCGGCCAAAAAGTCTACCAGAGGGGGGTCAATCCCAATGCCAGCCAATATGGCCCATAACTTGGCCCTATTGGCCAGGTCAAAGGCCAAGGAGAGGTCCATAAAGGCCAGATATAAATGGCCCTCCTTTGCCATAGTGTATTTACTGACCAGCATGTGGAGGTTCAAACACTGCTCTATTGTACCTCGTTTCTCTCTGAAACCGTATTGTAGGTCAGAGAGCACCCCCTTCTCCTTAATGATTTCGCCTAGTCTGTGTAGAATGACTCTGCCAAGAATCTTTACGGCAGAATCAATTAGCGAAATCGGCCTGTAACAGGCCGGATCCGATCTGGAGCCCTTCTTAAATATAGGAATAATAGTTGAGGTGGACCAGGTTTTTGGGAATCCCACATTAACAGTTGAATTAAAAACGTTAGTAAGAATTTTGGCCCATAGTGGTGTCTGGGAACTGTATAGGTCTGCAGGGACACCGTCTGGACCCGGGGCCTTATGTTTGGTCATTTCATCTATTGCCCTGATAACCTCAAATTCAGAAAAAGACAGAGGAGATGCTTCATTCAGGGGCTGTTGGGGATGGGGTGTAGCTGGCCCCTCTTCAATGTTATATATTTTGCTAAAATGATTCACCCAGGCATCCTCGGGAATCACACAATCCAGGACGGTATTATTTGAGATGGCAAAATAAGGGTGATTTAAAATCATCCAAAATTGGGAACTATCTCTCAGTACACTGACCGTTGTTAAACTGTCCCAGGCCTCACTTTTTATTGTTTTGTTACGTGTCTCAGTGGCCTGCCTATATTCTTTTCTAAGCCGGCCCACCAACTCCCTATCTCTTGGTTGCTGTTTTAGAGCCTGAAGGAGAGCATTATGTTTTTTCGAGCACTCCCCGTCAAACCATCCAGGGCTAGATGAATCCGCTCGTTTCTTTATGGTCGTCAGGTCATGGCTGATTTGTGTACATATAGAGGTGAAAGAACTAATGATAGCGGTACCTTCAGATGTGCTGTCCATACAAAGTGTGATGTCAGCTTGTCTATTATGCAAAAGGTTGTCCATAAAGCTATCCGGGACAACCTTTGCCCAAGTTAATCTGCGGCCCTGCTCCCTAGGGACGAGGGTATCTCCACGGTCGCCCAGACGCTCAACCTGGGTGACAATATTGCTACCCATGTCCAGGGTCAAGACTACAGGATTATGGTCACTGAAGGGGGAAGTACACACTTCATAGGATACCACCATATCGATTAGCCCGGGAGTAATAAAAATATAATCGATAATCGTACTGGCATCCCTGCCTACAAAAGGCGGTGCCCTCACATCACCCCATGATCCTTCAGCCTCATATAAATTTAGATTTGCGAGTAAATCTTCCAAGTCCGCCCCCTGTGCGGTGTGCTCAAAATGAGTACTAACAGCTCCCGGGGGACCCAATACCTCTTTGTCCAAACAACCCCAGCCACATAGGTGAACGTTAAAATCTCCCATTAACAGGATATCGAATGAAGCCTGTTGCTTTGACTTATATGATGATAAAAACAGAAATAGGGACTTCAGGTGCGAGCAGTTTCTATCCCTTGTAGGGGCATTGTAGTGATTAACTATCAGAGTTAGCGGAGAATTTGGCCTGGCCCACTCAATGCATAAGATGTTATCAGAGGTACAATCAATCTTATTAGTGACACCCGCCAATTTTAAAGAAAAAAGTATGTACATTCCTCCTTTGTGCCTGCCACCCTCCCCGGGGGTTGCCTTGACTGAAAAACTCCGAAACCCGTCCATGAAAAAGTTATCACTGGCGTCCCATGTTTCCTGGAAACCCAGAATCTCATATTGGGACACAAAGTTTAACCATCTAACATCTCTAGCTTTCTTCCCTAACCCTGCGATGTTCCAGCTTACCACTGGTATGTGGCGATACCTATGTGCAGGGGTGACCTCGTGATAGAGGGCAAGGAGGATGGTTGTCAATCGTTGGAATCTAGGGGAGAGTCAGTAGAAAGGAGGGAGAACCTATTACTAAGTAAGACACCTGTCCCTAGACTACCATTGTAATGCTCCTGGGTGTGTGGAGCTACTGCGGGATTTGGACTCACCCGCAGTAGGGCCTGGTGGGTTTGGTAGGATATGTGTGACGGAGCCCCTCTCCATCCAGCTTTTCCTATCAGGTGTGGGATGGGCGGGTGAGAAAATCTTGGCTGAGGGTGTGTGGGGGGGGGATAAAAAACCCTAGTGGGAATTGTCTAATGCCAGCACCGACTAGATCAGAACCATCCCACAGAAGAGTGTCAGCTAAATTAGTTCTGTTGAAGTTAACAATTACACAGTCTCCAGGGATACATTTGGCCTTCCTTCCCACCCAGTCCACCCTTCGAGCAGCTATAATGTGTTTACCCACATCCAGACTCCCACTACTAAACTGTGAACACCAATTTCTAGTTCTATTTAGCAGCTCAGACTCAGATTCACTCTGGTGTGGTTTAAGGCACGGTATCCCGGTCAAGAAAACGACTAAACGGGCAGCATCTGGTGGAAGATCCACTGCCCGGGTCGGTCTTTTACGAGGTTCATTCGGTTGGTGCCCCTGGGCTGTTGGTGTCGCTGCCACACTTGGTGCCCCAGCCCCCACACCATCAACTTTTTGTGCCCCCCGCAAAGATGCAATCCTGTCATCATGTGCTATGACCATGGGGGCACTGCTAGTGCTATGCGATTGCAACCGCGAGCTAACTGGCTCATTTGTTGTTATTAGGGCACTCCCTTGTTGCTCAGGTGTTGAGTTATTTTTAGGGTGCGACTCGCTGTATGCTTTGTGCTCATGTAAATATTTATCAATCTTGTCGCATTTACTCATAATGTTATTCACACATAATTTTAGGGTGTCCACGATGTCTTTCGCTATATTTCCCAACAGTGGTTCCAATCGTGATTCAAATAAGCCCTCGATCAATTCAGCCAGGTTGGCCTGGACATCCTTGGGAATCAGTTTGTCCGCACTGCCTAAGTCACCCTTATGGATTGTCTTGCCTCGTTTGTGTTTGGCTTTAGATGGTGTGTTATTAACCAGTTCAGAATTTACAATTTCCCTACTTGGTTGAGGAGGTGAGGTGTTAATCCTGGGTGCGGGAAGAATGGTAGGTGCCCCAACAACAACATTGGGTTCCAATGGTATATGAGATGCTAACTCGGGGACAGCTAGATCGATTAGGCCCCGGGCTCTGGAACGGGCTGGCCGAGTCCCAATTCTTTTTCGGCATTTGCAATTTCGTCATTAAGAGCCCCCACAGCAGATGTCAGGTAAGATATAATGGTCTCTGATTTTCTAGGAACCTTGGCCTTCTTACCTTCGCCGCCGTTCACTGTATGCTTGCGTTTCCCCATTGCGAGGAGAAGGGTCTGTGGCCCTGCCCTGCCTCCTCCTGCCAACGACTGCCAAAGACTGTCCCGCCCTTGTCCCGGGCTTCTCCCGGTCGCTCCCGCGCGCGACTCGCGGGGCAAGAGGGAGGTCAGCGTTTTTCTAGCGCCTCCGGACGCTCCAGGCGCGTCACGGGCGCGCCGCCCCTGAGGCTGCTGGGGGCTGTAGTTCGTGGAGTCTCCTGGCGTCCCCGCCTGCCACTCAAAGTACCGCCGTTCACTTCACGGCACCGCCCGTTGGCGTCCCAGGCAAGTGTGTCTGCTCCTGGTGTTCCCCCCTGGGCTCACGGGAGGTCAGCATTTTTCTAGCGCCTCCGGGCGCTCCAGGCGCGTCACGGGCGCGCCGCCCCTGAGGCTGCTGGGGGCTGTAGTTCGTGGAGTCTCCTGGCGTCCCCGCCTGCCACTCAAAGTACCGCCGTTCACTTCACGGCACCGACCGTTGGCGTCCCAGGCAAGTGTGTCTGCTCCTGGTGTCCCCCCCTGGGCTCACGGGAGGTCAGCGTTTTTCTAGCGCCTCCGGGCGCTCCAGGCGCGTCACGGGCACGCCGCCCCTGAGGCTGCTGGGGGCTGTAGTTCGTGGAGTCTCCCGGCGTCCCCGCCTGCCACTCAAAGTACCGCCGTTCACTTCACGGCACGCTCGTTGGCGTCCCAGGCAAGTGTGTCTGCTCCTGGTGTTCCCCCCTGGGCTCACGGGAGGTCAGCGTTTTTCTAGCGCCTCCGGGCGCTCCAGGCGCGCCACGGGCGCGCCGCCCCTGAGACTGCTGGGGGCTGTAGTTCGTGGAGTCTCCCGGCGTCCCCGCCTGCCACTCAAAGTACCGCCGTTCACTTCACGGCACCGCCCGTTGGCGTCCCAGGCTAGTGTGTCTGCTCCTGGTGTTCCCCCCTGGGCTCACGGGAGGTCAGCGTTTTTCCAGCGCCTCCGGGTGCTCCAGGCGTGTCACGGGCGCGCCGCCCCTGAGGCTGCTGGGGGCTGTAGTTCGTGGAGTCTCCCGGCATCCCCGCCTGCCACTCAAAGTACCGCTGTTCACTTCACGGCACCGCGCGTTGGCGTCCCAGGCAAGTGTGTCTGCTCCTGGTGTTCCCCCCTGGGTTCACGGGAGGTCAGCATTTTTCTAGCGCCTCCGGGTGCTCCAGGCGCGTCACAGGCGCGCCGCCCCTGAGGCTGCTGAGGGCTGTAGTTCGTGGAGTCTCCCGGCGTCCCCGCCTGCCACTCAAAGTACCGCCGTACACTTCACGGCACCGCCCGTTGGCGTCCCAGGCTAGTGTGTCTGCTCCTGGTGTTCCCCCCTGGGCTCACGGGAGGTCAGCGTTTTTCTGGTGCCTCCGGGCGCTCCAGGCGCGTCACGGGCGCGCCGCCCCTGAGGCTGCTGGGGGCTGTAGTTCAGGGAGTCTCCCGGTGTCCCCGCCTGCCACTCAAAGTACCGCCGTTCACTTCACGGCACCGCTCGTTGGCGTCCCAGGCAAGTGTGTCTGCTCCTGGTGTTCCCCCCTGGGTTCACGGGAGGTCAGCATTTTTCTAGCGCCTCCGGGTGCTCCAGGCGCGTCACAGGCGCGCCGCCCCTGAGGCTGCTGGGGGCTGTAGTTCGTGGAGTCTCCCGGCGTCCCCGCCTGCCACTCAAAGTACCGCCGTACACTTCACGGCACCGCCCGTTGGCGTCCCAGGCTAGTGTGTCTGCTCCTGGTGTTCCCCCCTGGGCTCACGGGAGGTCAGCGTTTTTCTGGTGCCTCCGGGCGCTCCAGGCGCGTCACGGGCGCGCCGCCCCTGAGGCTGCTGGGGGCTGTAGTTCAGGGAGTCTCCCGGTGTCCCCGCCTGCCACTCAAAGTACCGCCGTTCACTTCACGGCACCGCTCGTTGGCGTCCCAGGCAAGTGTGTCTGCTCCTGGTGTTCCCCCCAGGTTAATTTTGTCAATCATTTTTTGTTACATTTTTTGATGGTTTGTGTTTTATAAGGATATATTGTGGGAAGTACATTAATTATAATTCATTATTAATTCATATTTAATGATAATTAGTGAATGAAAGTCAAACATTGTTGCTATAAAAATTAGGATTAGTATTTTGTTTCCTAGTGGTTAAATATCATATTGTCTATATATTAGTCTGTGTAGCTCACTGCTAGGTGACATTTCCATTTTGCTGTGGATGCCTCTGACGTGTAAATGGCAGCGCGCACTCTGAAGTAGCCTTATACATGACCCTAGTATCGGTAATGCTCTGTCCCACCGGATATTGCAACGTATAGGCAGCAACAGAGTTATAGGAAATGGACAATCGTGCCTGTAAGCATTGTTATTGTCTTACACCGCGTATTACCGCACAGGTCTGAATACTTGGGCGCGCTTGTCGCATTTCGCTTTTTCCATGCCGTGTTAACAATAATTGATGGGTAGATATTGGTAAACAGTGTGCATGAGTGAATTGGTAGATTAGGTATTGATTCCCATGCGCTTTTTAGTTGTACTCTAAAGTTTCCCCCCCTCCCATTTCCGCATCATAATCACGCACAGGGGGCTGTATCTTCGTTAATGTTGTACTTGGCTAAATTTTTTAATAATTGGAATGTAGAAGCAGTACTTATGTCAGTCAAACCTGACGTCAACCCAATTTTGAAAGTCATTTAAAACGTGGCTAGGGTGTAGCAAACAACCCATTGGTGTAAAAAAAAAATGTTATTCCTTTTTTAGACCTATCCACATTTCTTGACCCAGTACAAAGCGTTGTGAGGGAGGGTCGGGGCATGCGTGGTGCTTTGGCCAGATGCCCGAGTTAAACTGCCTCCGCTTGGCCTCTGCACAGATGTTGCCTTGGTATTCAGCACGAGGCCCAGTGGGTGCCTGCTGCCCTAATCTGAAAAGATTTGACACGGTGTTTAGCAACTTTGTTTCTTGAAACTCCTTAAACTATAGCAAAAGATTAATCTGGCAAGGGATTTGGAAACTCTTTCGAAAGAAGAGCAGGAAATGTATTTTCTTCCCCTGGTGAAAGTATGAAATCATTTCCTTTTTTTATATATCGGAAATTTGTGCCATAAAGCTGCTCCCTGGTTATTTTAGAATGTTTAGGCACTTTTTCATTAGGGGAAAGTCCGGAGTTTATACATGGGCTGTTGATGTTATAGTTGAAGTATTGCTTCCATTGTAGACCTATCGTTTTATACTGCAGAGAACTCTACTTAAACATGGCTCACTGGAAGTTTTGATTTGCCTTTGCCATAGCTTTTTTACACGGCGCGTTTGCAGAAACAAGGAGGAAAAAAATAATTACGGTGAACCCTCTCTGACTAGTTAATTGTGTTTTTTTAACTTCATCGAACCATTGGAACTCCATTCACTCCGATAGCAGATCGCCGGTGCCAACGCAGCCCCCTGCAAAAGTATTTATTACACATAAGGATGGCAACATCTCTCATGGTGGACTATTGTCTGGCTATTTTAAGTTGCAAGATAAGTCGTTGGGATGGTCTCTGGCCCCCCCCCTTTCCTTTGAGAAGTTGACTGCAGTGCTTGGTTTGCCAACTGTACACACCAACCTCATTTTCAATTATATAGAGTTTTTTGCCTGCTTTTCCCATTTGGTTGTGATTGCATCTGAAAGCCCTGCTGAGTTTTACTGCATTCTGTGTACATTGAGGGGTCGATTCCGATCCCGTAAAAAGCGCTCCGAATGGTCGTACGGAGCATTTTTTTCAGTACGAATCGTAGCCGTAACCGTCTCCGTACGAACGGCGTAGTACGATCCACACCCGATGCAGCTATCCGTCCGAATCGTACCAGGGACCGTACGAATTAAATCCCCGTACGAATTGCTCTCGGAAGCCGCTGTACCCGACGTTCATACGTTTCGCGGCTGCTTTTTACGACCCGGAAAGTACGATCCGTGTTGTGTACGCTCCGTACGACCCTTTTTCTACGGGAGCTGGAAACTGTCGTACAGTCAGAGTTCACCCCGAAACAGGTACGGAACGGCTTCCCCCGGGTACGGCGCATACCCCCCATGATCGCAGGGCTGCACGCCGTACCCCTGCGATCATGGGGGTCCGTGCCGTACACCCAGCGTACATGGGGTATGTGCCGTACCCCATGTACGCTGGGTGTACGGCACGTACCCCCCATGTACGCTAGGTGTATGACAGGTACCCCCATGATCGCAGGGGTACGGCGCGTACCCCTGCGATCATGGGGGGTACGCGCCGTATGGTGTGTAGGTGATCGTGCGCTTTTCCGTACGAATCGACGTGGACCGTACGAATCGCGTCCGGGTCGCCCGATCGGGATCGGAATCGTCCGGTCGTACGGCGTCCGTACGAGTCGTACGGAAACGGCTCCGGATGCGAGTCGTACGGACTGAGATTTTTAACGGATCGGAATCGACCCCTGAGTGTCTAGTTTGTCGTCCTTTTCTAAGCATATAAGCTTCAGTTGTGGAGGCCATAATAATTAGTGAAGACACATGCATGTACGTGGGCAAACACGCATGCCCAAATGGGTATTTGTGTGCTTTTTTTTAATACACTTCATTAATTTCAGAGTGGACTTCTGGGGGCATATTTTGCAATTGATCGTTGATAGGAGGCACTAGTGAAACACTAGTTTCGCTCCCACACCATGTGGACTGTACCAGCTTTCAGTGCACGTGGTGAATGGAGTGGGGCATTGGACTGTGCATACACTGCAGTGTGTGGAGGGGGTACCACAAGCCTACTGAAACTCACCAGGAGGGTTGTTTGACCACTTAACCTTTTGTGGGTCCCCAAAACTTGCAGCCACAGCTAGGACATGTCTGTCACAAATGTAAAAACCTCTTGGGGGGTTTATTGTTCTAGGTGGACACGTTTGTCCTGCAAGTCGCAACAGTGCGGTTGGTGGTTTTAAACTACTGCCCTGTAAAGGTGCTGAGCAGTGTCTGGCAGTGAGGTTCACCTTCTGGTCACCCCAACCCACCCTCCAACAAAAACAAATCAATTTCACGCTGGCCCCTGCCACTGCTGTGCATTTTGGTGCAACACTACTGTCCTTAAAAACTCACTCCCACCTTTGCCTTAATGATTTTCATCCCTATAGCTGTTTTTTTTCCTTGGGGTCGGGAAATATGTACATATTCTGTAGATATTGTCAAGAGAGGGTGCTCAAGTTCTTCCTTGTTAACAACGCCTTACGTCAAGTGCAACAAGCATTGTAGGCTACACTGCACGTAAAGTGGTTGGTTGTGTGTGTTGATTCATTTTGACTAACTACATCCTTAAGTTATCGGACCTATCCGCACTTGCTTGACTTCTAGTTGGGTGCTGCAGAGCTCACAATGTTACCAGCCTAGAGCAGTGCACCTATATATGGTTAAAGAATCCATACTGTATCTGTAAGAATCACAACAAACACCAGGGAACCAGCAGGACACAAGAACACGAGCATAAATCATAGCAATAAGGAAACATGATTCAAATAAAATAAACCTCTCTCTCTACACCCCTCTCTCTCTCTCTCTCTACACACCCCTCTCTCTCTACACACCCCTCTCTCTCTACACACCCTCTCTCTCTCCCTACACACCCCTCTCTCTCTACACCCCCTCTCTTTACACCCCTCTCTCTCTACACCACTCTCTCTCTCCCTACACACCCCTCTCTCTCTACACACCCCTCTCTCTCTCTACACCCCTCTCTCTACACCCCGCTCTCTCTACACCCCCTCTCTTTACACCCCTCTCTCTCTACACCCCTCTCTCTCTCTACACACCCCTCTCTCTCTCCCTACACACCCCTCTCTCTCTCTACACACCCCTCTCTCTCTCTACACCCCTCTCTCTCTACACCCCTCTCTCTCTCTTTCTACACACCCCTCTCTCTCTACACCTCTCTCTCTCTCTCTCTCTCTACAAACCCCTCTCTCTCTACACCCCTTCTGTTCTTGGATTTTCGTCACAATAAAATTCACTGAACATAATCTTCACAAAAGTTATTTACAAAAGTTTAAGCTATTGCCATTATAAATTACAATAACTTGTATGTAAGTATTAATTATTTAAAACAAATAAGACATTGTTATTTGTAATATCAATACATCTAAGTCACGTAAATACAACACGTATTGCATTACAAGTGTCACATTTGCGAAAGTTAAAACTATTGGCATTGTAAATGACAAAGCTATTAATTTAGCTATTTTCAAAACCAACACATAAATACAAAATGTGTCATTTACAATACCAATAGCTCAAACTTTCCTAATGCGAGACCTATTGCACTGCAAATGCTTGTTTTTGGTGTGTGTCATTTTTTAGTAGTACAGGTTCTGCTTGATTCTTCTGGTCTGTGATCAATATGAAAGAATAATACATCAATGATTTAGGCAGTTTGTGGGAAGGATGATGATATGGCCATGTATTAGAAGGAGTAAAATACTCTCTGCTGTACAGTGAAAGGGTGCTGCAATGGTCATGTAACTTCTCTATCTGGCAATATCCTTTTACTGTGCTTTAGGCTGTTTAATATTTGCAATTCATAAAGTGCCGGACATGCCATCTGTTAGAACTCTTCTTGCCCTTGTATTGTGAATACCTGTTCTTATGATGAATGACAGGGTTTAGAACGTTGTAATGATAATGTGACCCCCAACCCCCCAATGATTCAAACACACTGAATGACAACTCGTGACCTTCCAACAAAGACACCAGTATAATAAGTCCCTCTTCGCCGAACAGAGTGTCTGGCATATTAATTAGTGCAATTTTTAGTGACCTAGTCACCTAGAGAAGTTGGTTTAATTAGAACTGCTTCTGATCTAATAACGCGCATCTTCACTCCACTAATGGTGCACCTAATCAATATATCACTTCTGTTTTTAATTACCGCAGCGTTTCTAGGCACAGGTGCAATTCCAAGCTACTGATGAAGGAAGCGTCAGTCTACGGCTCTGCATCATATATCACGGCCCATCCACCTGTCGGGGAACAAAGTCTGTAACATTGAGCGCCTGAAGAAAACAACTAGATTTTTTTATTGTATCGCATTATTTAACTGCTTGAATTTATTTCACCAATGTCCCTATCACACCAGTACATCAGTATTTTTATTAGAAGAACTAGGCTATAAATTTGCCATGATACAATATTATTTCCCTTTCTGGTTTCCTCCGCACAGAATGTACATTGCCGAGAATAACTTTTAATCTCACCAGTGCTAAGAAAGAAACATTAAGAGAAAAAAAGTCTGTTCTTCCTGGCTCCCCCGCAGTCTGGCAAACATCAATACCTCAAGTCACTAAGGGTCGGATTCTCGGTCTGGATTTGGAAACCGCTGCCCCCATTCTGGGTACCACCAACTTGCAGCTGTTTTTCACCCCAACGATCAGCTTTCAACATTGTCTGAAGTCTTGTGAAGCACTCAGGCGCACAAGAGCTGGACTTACCTGCTATTGTGCACAGGACTTACAAGCCTCTGTTCTAGCAGTAGCTCTTAGGCAGCTAGATGTGTGTTTCTTTGGCCATCACAGTGCTGCGGATATATGACGTTAAAACGCATATTTTTACAACGCATACCGTTACAACGGGACTTTTACAACGCAAATACTATTACCACGCATGTATTTACAACGCATTTTTTTACAACGCAGGTACCTTTACAACGCATACCATTACAACGTAAGTATTGGTAAGTATATATAATTTTTTTTATTGTATATTATTTAAAATTATTTTTATTTAATGTAATTGTATTTAATTTAATTTAATTTAATTTAATTTTATTTAATTAAATTAATTTATATTTATTTTATTTTATTTTTTTCTTGTACCCTTTTATCTAAAATTCCCAAAACTGACCCTGAACCCTAAAAATACCCTTTTACCCAAAAACCCAAAACTGACCCTGAACCCAAAAAATACCTCTTTACCCAAAAACCCAAAACTGACCCTGAACCCTAAAAATACCCCTTTACCCAAAAACCCAAAACTGACCCTGAACCCTAAAAATACCCCTTTACCCAAAAACTGAAAACTGACCCTGAACCCTAAAAATACCCCTTTACCCAAAAACTGAAAACTGACCCTGAACCCTAAAAATACCCCTTTACCCAAAAACTGAAAACTGACCCTAAACCCTAAAAATACTCCTTTACCCAAAAACTGAAAACTGACCCTGAACCCTAAAAATACCCCTTTACCCAAAAACTGAAAACTGACCCTAAACCCTAAAAATACCCCTTTACCCAAAAACTGAAAACTGACCCTGAACCCTAAAAATACCCCTTTACCCAAAAACTGAAAACTGACCCTAAACCTTAAAAATACCCCTTTACCCAAAAACTGAAAACTGACCCTGAACCCTAAAAATACCCCTTTACCCAAAAACCCCAAACTGACCCTGAACCCTAAAAATACCCTTTTACCCAAAAACCCAAAACTGACCCAACCCTAAAAATACCCCTTTACCCAAAAACCCAAAACTGACCCTGAACCCTAAAAATACCCCTTTAAAAAAAATCTAATATATATCATTTTAAATATAATTATATACTTACCAATACTTACGTTGTAATGGTATGCGTTGTAAAAGTACCTGCGTTGTAAAAACATGCGTTGTAAATAAATGCGTTGTAATGGTATTTGCGTTGTAAAAGTTCCGTTGTAATGGTAGTGCGTTGTAAAAAATGCGTTGTAATGTGTGTTTACCCAGTGCTGCCTACTTGAATCATCCCTCTGTTAGCAATTGTCTGTCTTTCCCCAACTACCATTAAAACATGAATCTCAGTGGCAATCCCTGAAGCAGCCTTTCTCCTCCAATCTTTTAGACATTTTCCAAACCTTCTCTGTTTTGGGCAGTGTCTACACACATGGTTTTCATTTCTAAAATGGTGTTATGTAGAGAACAAGCCTGCAAATTACATTTTAACGAAACGTTTAGTCACTAATTATTAAGATTTGAAAGTATTTTAATACATTTGCAGAAGCTAGCTTTGTTTATAATATATGCCATGGCAAAACATATTTTAGTTTGGTTATCAGCTGATTGCTTCAAATGCAAGTGAAATGAAGGATATAGATCCCAGTTGAAGAGCTCCTTTTCTTTTCAAAGCAATATTTTATTTAGAAGCCACATGCCATCCCAGGCCCATCTGTACTATTTGTCAGACCCAAGTCTTAATGGTCTATCAATGATCTCTACAAAGGTGAGGGTTACTTGGTCTCCACTGAGTCGCAAACAGAAATTGGAGACACTACAAACCAGTGGCGGCTGATACGGATATGGAGTGGCAGGTGGAGAGGAGGTAAGGGTCTGTAAAAAAAAACCACCTACCTCCTCGTCATTCTCTCCTGCATCGTCTCTCTGCCGCGTCCCACGAACAGGAAGCAGCCAGTCCCCCCTGAGCCAATTACTACGCTGCAATGGGATTGGTCTGAGTACCATAGTTCGGTGTTCAGGCAGGAACTGGGGGCCTGGGTGTGTTCTCCACCCAAGCTGTAATGCAGCCTGGGTGGAGAACATGCTATATGAGCATGACTATTTGGCTGGCCCAAGACGGCCGGCCAAAGCGTCATGCGCACTTCAGTGAGCAGAGCAGCCTCACCCGCCACCATACTGCCACAGCAGTAACAAATAAAATTATAATAACATTAGGTTAATATAATTTTATTTCCTTTCTTTCACTGCTGCAAAGCAGTGAGTGGGGCAATGCCCCTCCGCCTTATCGGAGAAGCTGCCACTGCCACAAACCCAATCTCCTCTACATTACCACCTAAACACTCAGCTGGAAAGATAAATAGCAAAACCTATAAAAAGGTGGGAGACATTACTTGGGAATTCTTTTTTAATATCCAGGTGTTATATTTTGCATCCTTGACGTGGGTCCCCCTAACCTTTTTCCTTCAGACCTCCTATTTTTGCTGACCTTTGGACTCTGGGTCACATGACTGGGTTTGTGTTACAATTGGACTTTGTGTGTTCCTCCTAGACAGCCACACACAGTGGGGAACTTAGGTGTGACTGGATGAGCCATCACTGGCAGGATAGGAGGGAGGAGCTGGATCTACCCCCATTTACACTTCAATAGGCTGTGTCCTGTCTCTACACATAGGGCTGTGTATTCCTGTAGCTACTCTGGAGCTAGGGCCAGGAAGGAAGTGCAACTGGGCACTTCAAAGCCATGCCTCTAGAATCTTTTCCCCACTTCAAAGGCATAACTGGACATACATACTGGACCTCAGACACCACCACTTCAGTACAATTCTGGACCTGTGCATACTCTGCCAGGAAGTAGGACTGCTGGGCTGCTGAAAGCACTGCCACTCTGCTGTACTGATGCATCGCCTGACTGCACAAAGCATCTTTGGCACAGGCCCTCGCATCCCTCATTGACAGCAGCCTCAACAATGACACCAGACTCCACATAGCAGCCATGCAACTCCTCAGAACTGACACATTGCGCTGACTGTATGCCCCATTTTCGACTCCCGACTTCGCACCTCAAGCACTGTTGAAGGATCCTTGACAGCGATGGTGGCTCGTGCATCACAGCCTTGCCCCATCTTAGAACTGACGCATGGCTTTGGGTGCACGACGCCTCTTCGATGCGAATCCTTGCAACGGGTTGTATACCAGGATTTAAGGTACTTTGTTCAGCGGGTCTAACTGGGTCCCTTCAGCTGGCGACATGCCATCATGGTTGGCCTCAACTTGTAACTTAGTTCCGGTCCTTCGCGACCAGATATCCACAGTTGGCGCTTTGGGCTTTTTCTTTCTATTTTCACAAAAATATTTAAAATTGCATATGTCTGGTTGTACAGATTGGAGTTTTGCCTTTTTGCTCTTGTTTCATTTATTAAAGAAATTTCTATTCTTCTAACTTGGTGTTTTCACTTTATTACAGTTTGAAGCTTTGCACAAATACTCTACTCATTGCCTCTAAGTTAAGCCTGACTGCTCTGTGCCAAACTATTAAAGGGTTGAGCATTTGGGGTTGGCTTGTGCCTCACCCTGACCAGGATTGTGGTTGCTGCATGACCAGGGCTCACACCCAAGTGAAGCAACAGCCAATTTTGGACACCAGTCTCCCAAGATTTCCATGATCACTAGCAGGCCTATGCTTTAATACATGTAGGTTTGCAAGTTTTGAGGACCAAAAATTTGGTGTAATGTTGTGGGCATGTTTCTTTGTCTGCAACAGCTTTTCCAGCATTAGGTATAAGCATCAAAAGATGCCATGTGTCCACTTATATACCTTTATATATAATACACATCCATTTTCTTTTCGGAGTAGGTTGTCAGAATTATTTCAACCTATGTGTTGCGATAGTCCTATATTCCTGTTTGATCTTTTCTGCATCATATTGAAGCCTTAATGTCAACAGTCTGGGCTGCTGAGTAGAAAGCTGAGAGGAGTATGACAAGGTGTTACCCATACTTGCTTAGTACAAGCTCCAAGTCCAGATTTTCTCATTTTGCTTACAGAATCCAACCTGGAAGCTGGGTGGCCACTGCTCCAATACACCTGCATTGTGAATGTGGACCAGCTAATGTATCTTACTGACTCCTAAAAACAGTTCTGAGTGTTAAAAGCCACCATTACATGTCCAATGCCTAGACTCGAGAGCTAAATAATTATGTTACTGTAACTATGTAAGTATTTACAAATTGACCAGGATGCCTTCTCGAGCTAAATCAACTATTTACAGCACATCCAAATAACCCACAAACAATTACCCTGCCTGCATGGAAATTGTGCACCTTCTTTGGACACCCCTTTACTTGCTCCTGCTAGAAGAAACAGCATAACAGAAGCATCCAGCTTCCAACTGGATGCCATTACCTTGCAGATCCCACCTGGACAAACTTTTCCCAGATTAACAACCACACTCTTAGTTATATATTTTTCTTCAAAGCCATTCTACTCTGCTAAACAGCTTTGTAATTTTCCAAAAATAGTATACTCAAGGCCAGAGTATTGTTCTGCTGAGGATTCACATTAGCATATATTAATTTTCAGACATTTTTCAAATGTCCATGGACTTTAACAAACAGGCATGAAAAACTGTCACTCTAATGTTCTAGCACTTGGTTGCTGTATTTATTAAATCCCACTTGGGGTAGTATTGTCTGATCATACCGGATGTGTGCATTATTAGTTCTTTGGATCTTCCTTTGGCTGAATACATTATTATTTATCTCTTGAGCAGATGCCAGTTGAGCTAATCTGTGTATTGTATACTCAGTGCTCTTCTTCGGGGGTGTATCACTGACACAATATTGAGGTAAAAAATATTGTCTGCCACAAATATTGTGTCAAAAATATTTTCTACCAAAATATTGCGTCCCTATACTTACAGTGGAAAGTACAATAATATCATATATGTATGTGTATATCTATACTACTATGATAAAGGAAGAACTTTCAGCCTTTGAGGCGGGTAAACTCAGGAACCACAGCGCCAATCCACACACCCGATACACCGCTGGAATCGTCAGGGTGTGTAGATGGTTATAGGCTATATAAATAAAAAACAAACGTTATTTAAAAAATTGACAGTAAAAAAAAAAGTAGTCTCTCTGAAGTAGCGCCGGCCGCGACGTGCGTGCTCACGTCAGGAGCGTGGGGAGGAGCGGCATCCAGGAGCGCGACGAGGAGCAGCGGACATGGCACCGGGGAGGAGCAGTGACGTGAGGAGCAGCGGACAGGCCAGCGGCGGTGCGAGCAGCGGACAGGCTGGAGGAGCGGCGGCTGAGGTAAGGGAGCGGCAGACATGGCGTGGGGGAGGAGCGCTGACGTGAGGAGCAGCGGACAGGCCAGCAGTGGTGCGAGCAGCGGACAGGCGGGAGGAGCGGCGGCTGAGGTAAGGGGACCCATGTTGGGGCAGAGGGGACCTATGTCGGGGCAGGGGGGGTCGGGGCAGGCGGGGGACGGGCCGGGCTGCTGGACAATGTTGGGGTGGGCGGGGGTCGGGAAGCCTGTTGCTCCCGGACAACGTCGGGACGGGCTGCTAGTATAATATATTTCACCTGTTCGAAGACACTGGAGAAACCGATTTAACTTCCCTAAATTGACCCATATAATATTACTACATATTCAGAGCTGATACAACTTATTACCCAGACTCTGAATGAACAAGTATGTTCTATGATGTTTACAATTCTTAGGAACTTTCTTTGGATATTTAAAGAAAATATACGATCTCTGTTGAGGTTTAAATCAATGTATTCAATAAACTTGCAAACATGGCACCCAAGTAACATTTACTTATTTGGTATTGCATTACTTAAAATGTAAGTGAAGTATGGTGAATGGCTCTTTGTGCATTCTAGTATATATATATATATATATATATATATATATATATATATATATATATATATATATATATATATATATATATATATATATATATATATATATATATATATATATATATATGTGTATATATATATATATATATATATATATATATATATCAAGGCTTGTTGGAGTGACCAAAAATGAGCTGCACACGAGCACGACACGCTTTTCCCCAGTAAAAGCATTTATTAAGGTATGCGAAGCTTCATTCCTCAGTTATTTCCAGCGTACGTCTGCCGCCTGACGCGTTTCGTATTTAACTTCCTCGGAGGCATGGCAGTCGAAGGGAGCAAGCCGGGCCACACCCGCCTTTTCATCTGGTCACATGCTGATATGCAGCTGCTCTGAATGAGACAATGCACAATGATGTATGGGCAATGTAGTCCATGTTCATGATTGTTTGCTCCCTTAAATAGTTGCCCAGTTCTCAGCTCGCAATGAGCGCCAAGGAGTGAAGCTGCGCTTAATCCATGCGTCATGCTCCACATCAAGACCCTCATGATCGGAGATAGTGGCCCCCATCTGCTGAGGTGGTGCATGCTCAGCGGCTGGCCTGCCGCTTTTAACATCAAGGCTCGTTAGGGTGACCAAAAATGAGCTGCACACGAGCACGACACACTTTTCCCCAGTAAAAGCATTTATTAAGGTATGGGAAGCTTCCTTCCTCAGTTATTTCCAGCGTACGTCTGCCGCCTGTTGCGTTTCGTATTTAACTTCCTCGGAGGCATGGCAGTCGAAAGGAGCAAGCCGGGCCACACCCGCCTTTTCATCTGGTCACATGCTGATATGCAGCTGCTCTGAATGAGACAATGCGCAATGATGTATGGGAGATGTAGTCCATGTTCATGATTGTTTGCTCCCTTAAATAGTTGCCCAGTTCTCAGCTCGCAATGAGCCCCAAGGAGTGAAGTTGCGCTTAATCCATGCGTCGCGCTTCACATCAAGCTCCTCATGATCGGAGCTTGTGGTCCCCATCTGCTGGGGTGGTGCATGCTCAGCGGCTGGCCTGCCGCTTTTAACATCAAGGCTCGTTGGGGTGACCAAAAATGAGCTGCACACGGGCACGACACGCTTTTCCCCAGTAAAACCATTTATTAAGGTATGCGAAGCTTCATTCCTCAGTTATTTCCAGCGTACGTCTGCCGCCTGAGGAATGAAGCTTCGCATACCTTAATAAATGCTTTTAGTGGGGCTACGCGAAGTGCGTAGGTGGGCGTAGTTTCTCGCCCACTTCGCGTAGCTTCAGGAAGCCCCACTACGCCCACCAGTAATAGTAGAACTGACAACTTTAAAAGCGGGCTGTTAATAAGTCGGGGTCGTCGCGTTGACTCAGTGCAGACTCGTTCCATACCTCAGCCTTCCTGCTTTTCTGGAAAGGTGCAACCTCTCCACGGCTGGGGCAGCCATGCGAAAATATTGTCACACAACACAGACGAAGGCATCCACAGGAACACGCTTATTGCGCTTGTTGAGTTGCTAAATAAATTGAAAAGCAACTAACCCCGCGAGTAAAGTTTTCTCTCTTCAGTTGGGAAGAAAAGGAGCCGGAGCTATTACGTGGGTGCACCCCCACAGATAAAGCACCCATCCGAGAGTGCTCCACATGGTGCCTTGGAGCAAATTTATATATAAATATATATATATATTCACTGAAAAAAACATAGGTTTCAGGCACTTTATAGTTAGGAATTAGCATTTAAAATGCCTTAGAAATTCACAGGAAAAACCAAAGATTTCAGGGGTGTTATTGTTAGCAAGACATTTCACTCATACAAAACCATTGAAATTCCCCCGTTATAGTTCAGCTAACTATAACTCGCACGCCCGCAATGCACTGCTGATGATGTCACATATTACATCACTCATAACATGGTTAGTGACATCACTTATGACATCACTGATGACATCTCAAATGACATCACTGATGACATCACTGATCATCCAGTGAATTGTGTTTTTCTAAAAAATAAATATGTTTTATGTATGTATATCTCAAGGTCGATGGAAGAATAAATGGGTATATAAGTGTCTAAATGGATGATTTTTTTGTGACAGTGATTGTATAACTGACTGATTAAGTGTATCTTAGTGTATACATGGGTTAGTGAGTAATGTTTAAATATATAAATATCTGTATTAGTCTCTCACTTTGTGTATGAGTGCCTGCATGGGTTGGTGAGTAGCTACATGAGTGTCTATATAGGTTCTTAGTTGGTTTTTTGAGTATCGGTATGAGTATCTGAGTATTAGTATGGTTCGGTGGGGGTTATTACATAGTGCATAGATGCATGAATGAGTGACTAACTGTTTGTATGTTTTGAAGACAGCATGTGTGCAGGACTGTATGGGTGGATGAGTGTGTGTATGGGTGTGTTAGTGAGTGATTGACTATCTCAATAGTTGCTTTATGAGTGACTACATATGTTTTAATCTAGTATATGTGAGTATTGGTGTATATAAGTGAGTATATGTGAGAGATTGGAAGAGTTCCTTTATAAATAAGTATGTGTTACTATAAATGATTGTTTGAGAGAGTAAGAATGTGTACCTTTCTATAGAAGTAAGTGTAGTGGTGTGTGTATAATTGTATATGCAACTAAATGGATGTTTGATTCTTTATTAGCAGGAGTGACTGTGTGTGAGTAACTATGAATGAGTGGCGGTGTGTAACAGGATGTATAGGCGTATGAGTACAAATAATGAGTGAGTACATGTATGAGTGACTATTTAGGACTGTTGGTGAATGAGTGGATGTGTGTGTAGATCTTGGAATTACTGAATAGTTTGTTGTAACTGGTATTGGTATGTCAATTTATTTGAAAATGTTAGTTTCTATTTTTAAATGTGTGTATCAAAGGTTATATTAGGGTGAGAGGAGGTCTGCCACTCTATCGCAAGGATGATGTCATCAGTGATGTCATCAGTGATGTCATTTGAGATGTCATCAGTGATGTCACTGACCATGTCATGAGTGATGTAATATGTGACGTCATCAGCAGTGCATTGCGGGAGCGCGAGTTATAGTTAGCTGAACTATAAAACCCCTGAAAACTATATAAATTTGTGCAGGACTGTATGGGTGGATGAGTGTGTATATGTGTGTGTTAGTGAGTGAATGACTGTCTCACTAGTGTCTTTATCAGTAACTACATATGTTTTAATCTAGTATATGTGAATATTGATGTATATAAGTGAGTATATGTGAGAGTAAGAGATTGTAAGAGTTCCTGTTTAAATTAGTATGTGTTTCTATAAGTGATTGTTTAAGAGAGTAAGTATGTGTAAGTTTCTTTAGAAGTAAAGTGGTAGTGTGTGTATAGCTGTATATGCAAATAAATGGATGTTTAATAGTTTATTTGCATGTGTGAGTATGTGTCAGAGTATCTTTTAGATGACTGTCGGTGTGTAACAGGATGTATAGGTGTATCACTACATATGATGAGTGAGTATATGTATGAGTGACTATATAGAACTGTTGGTGAATGAGTGGATGTGTATATAGATGGTGCAATTATTGAATTGGTTGTTGTAACTGGTATGGGTATCTCCATTTTTTTGAAAATTTTAGTTTCTATTATTGAATATGTGTTTCAAGGGTTACATTACAGTGAAAGGAGGTCTGTCACTCTGTCACAAGGATGGTGTCATCAGTGATGTCATGAGTAATGTCACTGACCATGTCATGAGTGATGTAATATGTGACGTCATCAGCAGTGCATTGCACGCGCAAGTTATAGTGAGTCCAACTAACTATAACGTGGGAATTTCAATGGTTTTATGCGAGTAAAATTTCCAGCTAACTATAACTGGTGTGAAACCTATGGTTTTTTCAGTGAATTTAATAGGTTTTTTAAATGCTAATTCCTAACTATAACTGGTGTGAAACCTATGGTTTTTTAAGTGAATTTCATAGGTTTTTTAATAGCAAATCTCAATAGGTATGAAATGTAATATTTTTTATAATGAATTTTATATTGTATAATTATGTAATACTATTTTTTTATGTTTATTTATTCATTTATTTTAATTTTTTTGCCCCGGAGCGCTCCCGGGGCGCGTACCGATGAGCTCACCGGTGAGCGCAGTGTTACGGCGCGCCCCGGTGCGCGTACCGGTGAGCGTCCCGTTAGTGCTATTGCTGCTAACGAAAACATCATCGTTACGTATCGCGTAGCCACGTGATGCGTCTTATGACGCACGGCGTAAACGCACCCGGAAGCGCCCGAACGTATACGATCGCGCAACGTAAGCGCTGCCGGGCGCGTCCCGATGCGCTTATGCTACGCGCCCCCGGGCTCGCCCCGGGGCGCGTAGCGTAAGCGCGTCGGGTCATGTGACCTGAAAATAACACTTATCATTGGTTCAGATCAGTTTTGGTTCCCAAATGATGAAGGCCCGAGTCATGTGACCTGAAAGTAACACTTTTCATTGGTTCAGGACAGTTTTGTTTTCCAAATGATGAAAGCCCCCACCTATTTTCCTCATTCTCACTTTGTACTTTGAGTGAGGAAGACCTGTTGAAAGACCTCTCTGTACCTATTTGTCTGAAAAATGGCTACAGTAGCAGCAGCTGCAGGAGCATCTGCACCACCACCACCACCACCACAAGGACCACCACAACACCACAGTGGTGGAGAACAAGAAGAGGAGGAGGAGGAGGAGGAGGGGGCAGGTTCCTACCAGAAGATACTACCCCATATAAGCCAAAGGAGCACTTTATCTGGTAGTTTTTTTCCATCCCAAAGGACAAGAAGAAAGTTAATGCGCCAAAGGCGACTTGTTTAATCTGTGGCTTTCAACTTTCAAGGGGGAACCCTAACAAAAAATACTCTTTTGGCAACAACACCATGATTCGGCACATGCAACGCCGGCACCCTAATAACTATGCTAGGGCAGAGGTCAGGGAACTGGCCAGAAACCCTGCCCAATCTTCTGCCAGCACCTCCCAAAGTAAACAACCCACCCCATCGGGTCCAGAGGCAATGGAGATGATCCCATGCATTCAATCCAAGTTTTCCAATTTTAAAATCGTTTGCATACTTTGTGGAGGGACAATATGCTATGGTGAGCAAAGCATTACACTTATCACCCGTGCTTGGGATCACCACAAGTGCCCGAAGAAACATTAATTTTTTCTTGTTTTTTTTTGCTCCAGTTGAGCCATTTACAATTCCCAGTTTTTTGTTTCTCCCCATAAAAAATACAAAAAAATATAAAACTGTTCAGAAAAGCCAAAAAAAGTAAAAAATGTTCAAAAAACCAATAAAAAAATATAAAACAACAAAAAGAATTAAAAAAAACAGTTCGTTTTAGAACTACCTCTAATTTTTAAAAAAATGCTAAATTTTTTGGAAACTCTGTCATTCTTTTTTCTCCATGGTACGCTCCCCGGTACGCGTAGCACTTTTATGGCCCCCACATCAAACCTATGGGGTTAGGGGGGGTCTACCCTGCCCCCTTTTAGTCATTTCCCCCTTTGTTTTTGCCACCTCTTGTGTCTCGATCCTACCGACGCACAAGATGGTGGCCGCTCCGGACTGTTTAGAATGTTGACAAACACCCGAGAGCCAATCAGCTTTCCGCTCGCGAACTCGCGTTACGCGCCGGGTGCGCTCCCCGGTGCGCGTACCGGGGCGCGCACATAGATATATATATTTTTTTTAACCTAAATTACTCAAAATCCACTGGAGCACATATCTTGAGACATAGCAAAGGCACATCGGGCTATCAGTCCCTACAATTTTGCCAAGTTTTGTGGAAATCCATTCAGCCATTCGGGCTAAAAGTGAGTCCAACCGCCCTATGGAAATTAACATGGAGAAAACACGTTTTGGGACCCCCCTTTTATCTCGTCCCCCACTTCACGAATCCCCCCCAAATTATCAGGGAAGGAGCGGAGCGAAGCGGGCCATCTTCTTTGAGAAATTCGCGAAAATTCGTCCACCGGCGCCAAAGTTATTCCCAATAGAATGTTGCAGATTTCCTATGGAAAACAATCCTAACTATAACTACCTACTGGCGACCGCCAGTAGGAAATATATATATATATATATATGTGTATATCTATATATATATATTCACTAAAAAAAACATAGGTTTCAGGAGTTATATAGTTAGGAATTAGTTTTTAAAAAACCTTTGAAATTCACTCAAAAAACTATAAGTTTTAGTGGTGTTATAGTTAGCTGGACATTTTACTCATACAAAACCAATGAAATTGCTCCTATATAGTTAGTTGTACTAACTATATTTCGCGCACCCGCAATCCACTGCTGATGATGTCACATGTTAGATCATTCATGACATGGTCAGTGACATCACTGATGACATCTCAAATGACATCACTGATGACATCACTGATGACATCATCCAGTGAATGTGGTTTGCTTCATTATTTAAATATGCATTATATATATAGCAATTTACATTGAAGAATGAGTGGATATATATAAATAAATATTTGGATGGAGGATTTAGTAGCAGTGTAATTGACTGTTTACTTGACCAATTTATAATGTCTCACTAAATGTTATGTTATGTTATAAAAGTTTTGTATAGCGTACGGCTACTCAGAAGAGTGTCCCGACGCTTTGAATTGCACACTAACACAACAGGGAGATAACATAAGAAGAAACCAGAGAGGAAGAAAAAAACCTAACTAGGGGCCAGAACTAAGAGATAAAAAGCCAGGTTTTGAGTCCTTTCCTAAAGGCCAACAGATCGGGAATGCTGCGCAGGGGCAAAGGCAGTTTATTCCAAAGCTGAGGCGCTAATAGTCTGAAAGAGCGGCCACCGATGCGGGCTCTCTTCACACGAGGAACCACCGCAAGGGACAGGGCTATAGTGGATAGTGACTAAACTGTGTGAATATCTGTATCACTTTGTCAGTTGTTGTGTAAACTGATTCTACAGTTGGTTACTAGCTATGTGAAAGTCTATATTAGTTATTGATTAGTTAACTGAGTATTTGTATGGGAGTGTGAAAGTGTGTGTGGTTCGGTGGGGGGTGTGTGACTGTCCAAAGATGTGTGAATAGTTGATTCAGTAGATATATGAAGTTAAAACTACATGTTCTAACAGTTTGGGTGAGGGAATCTCTTAATGGGTGTGGTGATGAGCAAATATATTTCTCAAAGGTACAGGTCCAACAAACTAGAAAAATAAAAGGCAGTGTATGTGTCAGTTTTTGTATATAAATAAGTATACATAAGACACAATGATTGTGTGAGTGACTGTATGGATAACTGTATACTTGTAATAATGATTTTATAATTCACTAAGTGTGACTTACTATCTAAATGAATAGAAGAAGTGGTGTTTGTATAAGTGTTTTGCTAAGTAAATATGTAAGTATGATCCATTGTTTGCATAAGTGAGTAGGATGCCTTCATATGTGAATAGGATGAGTGCTGTTGTTTAATGTCGATATAGATGTATAAGTATTTTTGATAGTGTTCTATTGTTCATTGACAGCATGTACGAGTGAATCCATAGGTAAGTTATTAGATGTGTGTATACATCTATGAATCACTGAGTGGATTTTTAGATACTTGTATTGCTGTGACATTGGATTTAAATATGATACTCTGTATTTTACAAACAGTGATGAAAAATTGTAATAGTGTATGAAAAGGTGTATGTGATTGTCACGTGGATGATGTCATCAGTGATGTCATCAGTGATGTAATTTGAGATGTCATCAGTGATGTCACTGACCATGTCATGAATGATCTAATATGTGCCATCATCAGCAGTGGATTGCGGGTGCGCGAAATATATTTAGTACAACTAACTATATAGGAGCAATTTCATTGGTTTTTTATGAGTAAAATGTCCAGCTAACTATAACACCACTAAAACTTATAGTTTTTTGAGTGAATTTCAAACGTTTTTTAAAAACTAATTCCTAACTATATAACTCCTGAAACCTATGGTTTTTTCAGTGAATTTCAAAGGTTTTTTTAAATGCTAATTCCTAACTATATAAGGCCTGAAACCTATGGTTTTTTCAGTGAATTTCAAAGGTTTTTTAAATGCTGATTCCTAACTATATAAGGCCTGAAACCTATGTTTTTTTCAGTCAATTTCAAAGGTTTTTTAAATGCTAATTCCTAACTATATAAGGCCTGAAACCTATGGTTTTTTCAGTGAATTTCAAAGGTTTTTAAATGCTAATTCCTAACTATATAAGGCCTGAAACCTATGGTTTTTTCAGTGTTTTTAAAAAAAAAAATTGATTGGTTAACTGGCTTATTAAGTGTATCTTAGTGAATACATATATTAGCGAGTAATGTTTAAATATTTAAATATATGCATGAGTGATGTAATATGTGACGTCATCAGCAGTGCATTGCAGACGTGCAAGTTATAGTGAGTCCAACTAACTATAACGTGGGAATTTCAATGGTTTTATGCGAGTAAAATTTCCAGCTAACTATAACTGGTGTGAAACCTATGGTTTTTTCAGTGAATTTCAAAGGTTTTTTAAATGCTAATTCCTAACTATAACTGGTGTGTAACCTATGGTTTTTTCAGTGAATATACATATATATAAAATTTCTATGGCAAAATGAAACCCCTCATTTTGTTTCTTTTCAAATTAAATGTATTAAGTGTTACCACTTTATTCCAATCCAGATGACTTCAGGTGTGCCATACTTTTGTCATAAGTAAGACTGTTAGCGTTCTAGTTGTTCTTTAGAACACTCTGGGACATTCTGTCATTGGGCTATAGTTGGGCTACATCTGGCTGATATTTGGGCTACATTTGGGCTCTTTTGTCTCTGGAGGCCATCTTGGGAGACTGCATATCAGAATTTTTTTTATGAAATATAAGAGGATTTGAGAAGTCACTCAAAATGTGCCCTAATTTTTCTTTCTTCAGCACTAATCATAATTTCTATGGCAAAATGAACTCCCTCATTTTGTTGCTTTGCAAATTAAATATTTTAAGTGTTAACACTTTATTACAATCAAGATGACTTCAGGTGTGCCATACTTTTGTCATAAGTAAGACTGTTAGCGCTCTAGTTGTTCTTTAGAACACTCTGGGACATTCTGTCATTGGGCTATAGTTGGGATACATCTGGCTGATATTTGGGCTACATTTGTTTTTTTTTGTCTCTGGTGGCCATCTTTGGGCTACATTGGGCTACGTTGGGCTACATTGGGCTACATTTGGGCTCTAACATATATATTGCCCAATGTAGCCCAATATATATTTTTTCAAAGTTAAGTTTCGTAAAAACCACTGGAGCACATATCTTGAGACATAGCAAAGGCACATCGGGCTACCAGTCCCTACAATTTTGCCAAGTTTGGTGGAAAACCATTCAGCCGTTCGGGCTAAAAGTGAGTCCAACCGCCCTATGGAAATTAACATGGGGAAAACACGTTTTGGGACCCCCTTTTATCTCTGCCCCCACTTGACGAATCCCCCCCAAACTTTCAGGGAAGGAGCCGAGCACCGCGAGGCAAAGTTAAGGAAAATTTCAGGAAGATTCCTCAACCGGCGCCAAAGTTATTCCCAATAGAATGTTGCGATTTCCCTATGGAAAACAATCCTAACTATAGCCAGTAGGTAATATACCTACTGGCTATCGCCAGTAGGTAATACATATATATATATATATATATATATATATATATATATATATATATATATATATATATATATATATATATATATATATATATATATATATATATATATATATATATATTCACTGAAAAAACCATAGGTTATGGACCATATATAGTTAGGAATTAGCATTTACAAAACCTTGAAAATTCACTGAAAAAACCATAGGTTATAGACCATATATAGTTAGGAATTAGCATTTACAAAACCTTATTTTACTCACACAAAACCATTGAAATTTGCATATATAGTTAGTTGCACTAACTATATATCGCGCACCCGCAATCCACTGCTTATCATGTCACATATTACATCATTCATGACATGGTCAGTGACATCACTGATGACATCTCAAATGACATCACTGATGACATCACTGATGACATCTCAAATGACATCACTGATGACAACATCCAGTGACTGTGTATTTCTGTAAAGTTAAAATATGTCTTACATATTGAAGAATGAGTGGATGTATAAGTGTCTGGATGAAGGATTTAGTAGGTGCATGACTGACTGTATGAGTGAGTGATTAAATGTGTCTCACTGAGTGCATGGGTGTTGGACCTAGATTACCCAAGCCTACATATAGTAGCCTGGCACAGTAGTGGTCTACAGCTAACTCCAAGCGTTGGCTAAGTACTTACAAATCTTACCCACAGTAACTCAGTGATGAACCACTAAAATAAAGACACAACACCTCTGTTTGGAAAAATACCGATACCTTTTATAAAAATAATATGCTCTTCTTGTTATGCTTTTTAGTCAGGGATAAAAGACAATCTAATTACACATCTACATGAAATTTAAATCACTCTTCAATATTTCTCCTGCTCAGAATTTGAGAATCAAAGGTACATTTAGGTTCTGTAGTTATTTAGGACACAAGACACTTCACTAATAATTTTACAGGAAGGCAATATACAGTCTGGCAGAGTAATATGTTTTTAACGATACACTTGCAGATACATTACCCCACAGCTCTTAAGCACTGTTCAGCCCAACAGAATGACCTGGTTGTAGAACCTCACAGCATTTCCCACCAATAATGTGACTAGAAGGAAAGACACCATAATATTAGCAAGGTACACCTAACTGGTAGAGGATCTACTCCCTCCGCTACAAAAGCTCTGTAAGGGCTTTAGCCCAGGAACCCTGTGGCTCCCTTTACCACTTTCACCTCTCTCCCACTTGCACCGTTATTGGATCGGTTTTACTCTTTATTGGCCAGTTCACTAGCTTGTTTTCCCTTCAATTAGGCTTTCCACTGTTCAGTTACTTGTTGGGGTTATTTTAGTAGGGTTTGGGCTGAGCACTAGCCCGTTCTCTTCATTTATGCCTCTGTGTGCAGTTCAGTGTGTCTCTCAATTGCAGTCCCACTGTCTCAATCCTTTTCCCTGGTGCTGCTGCCTCCCGTCCCCACTCTACCCGGCTTACTTGTAAGCTTCCTGGAAGTGCTGCGAGGGCTCTTCTCACTCGCGTTGAAGCCTGGCAGCAGTCGGCGGTCGGGAGGGATCGAGGGAGCTTCTCTTGGCCCACCGGCTCTTTACTGGGTCAATTGTAGTGGCGCTTCTGCCTCCTCAGGCTGGGGAAACAGCTACCGGTGCTCCGTCGCGCTCGGCTTCTCCTCAGTCGCGCTACTCCGTTGGGCATGCGCGGAAGCGCTCGCTCTTCTCCCGCCTCTGCACTCACTTCACAGGGAGGACGCTGGTCTTCTGGTGACGCTGCTCTCCCGGGCCTGCCCGAACATAGGCCCCTCCTGCCTCACGAAAAGCGTCTAGTTGCCGGTCATGCGCGGAAGCGCTGATCTCTTCGTTTCAGACGCGGCCGGTGCCCCCGGGGTCCCGATGCCGATCAGAGCAACGTCGCTGCTTCCCTCCAGTCGTCTCTCACTGGGGCTTCACAGGAAGGATGTCCACACACGGCGCCCTCGCTCCACAGGTCGCCAGGGTGCCCCAGACCCCCGCACTCACTTCAGCTACTCCACGTCCCCTGGTAAGCTCAGCGCTGATTAGGGGTAGCCAGGAATATCTTCAGTTAGGGGTATCCTGAATGGATTTAATGGGATTCCAATATGTGAGTGGCTGCTTCCTCAAGTAGCTCGATTTCTTTTCCAATAGTTGATGTTTTGAGAGAGGGATCGGTCAAAGGCTGAAGGGGGAACAATCCTCTGAAGTAACTGTCAGCCTCAGTGACAAACTAGCTGCTCTCAGTGTGTCCACCTCCTCTCACCACTGCCTCACTCCTCTACTCTGGGGTCAGCACAAAATGGCTGCTGGTCACTGGCCTTATATAGGGTGGCCTGAGACCTGCAGAAGTCTCTAGTCAATTCTAGAAAGTTCCCTAATGTTATCCTATGGACCTGTCCTCCAGTAGTGTCCGTTATGGCAGTTGGAGGACACCATCTTAGGTTTCTGGAGATCCCTAGATTTTCAAGGGGGCTGACTAGGCCTCACAGGTTATGAGGGAAAAATGGCGTCATCGCCAAGGAACACCTAGCCCCCTGACAGCATTAAAAAATTCCTGATGGACATATGTAAAAATAAAAATAGAAACTCTGGGAGGCTAAGGGGGACAAAAATAAATCACGATGGTTAGAGTCTTCCCAGAAGCAGACAGGTCTAACACGCGTCCCCCCCAGCTGAAAGTGGGGAGAACTACCCAACCCCTTGGGAGTCCTCATCACTAAGGCGGAAATATCTGGATAGACCGTCTGCGTTGGCATGGTCTGCCCCAGGTCGGTGTTCCACCCTAAAGTCCATTCCCTGTAGGGAGATGGACCACCTTAACAACTTGGGATTCTCCCCCTTCATTTGCATCAGCCAACGAAGGGGGCGATGGTCAGTCTGAACTAGGAAGTGCGAACCAAACAGGTATGGTCGCAGCTTCTTCAGAGCCCAAACCACCGCAAAGGCTTCTCTCTCAATTGTACTCCATCTCCTTTCCCTGGGGAGTAGCCTTCTGGACAGGAAGACCACGGGTTGATCCAAGCCCTCATCATTTAGCTGCGATAACACTGCCCCAATGCCATGTTCTGACGCATCTGTTTGGACAATGAATTCTCTAGCAAAATTAGGGGCCTTGAGAATGGGAGCGGAACACAATGCTTGTTTCAAGGTCATGAAGGCTCGCTGGCAAGCCTCTGTCCAGACTACCCGTCGGGGTTGCTTCTTGGAAGTAAGTTCAGTGAGGGGGGCCACGATAGTGCCATACCCCTTCACGAAGCGACGGTAGTATCCAGTGAGGCCCAGGAAGGCTCGGACCTCGGTTTGAGTCTTGGGGGGCTCCCAGGCGATGATGGTCTCAATCTTTGCCTGGAGGGGCTGCACCGTCCCCCTGCCCACCAAGTGACCTAGGTACACCACCGACCCTTGTCCGATCTGACACTTGCTGGCCTTGATGGTCAAGCCAGCCTGTTGTAGGGCATGAAGAACAGCTTGCAGGTGCTGCAAATGGTCCTCCCAGCTGCTGCTGAAGACAGCAATGTCGTCCAGGTATGCAGCAGAAAAAGCTTCCATTCCCGAAAGGACCCTGTTCACCAGCCGCTGAAAAGTGGCAGGGGCATTCTTGAGCCCAAAGGGCATCACACGAAATTGGTAGTGTCCCTCAGGTGTAGAGAAGGCTGACCTTTCCTTCGCCTCCTCGGTAAGGGAAATCTGCCAGTACCCTGAAGTTAGGTCAAAGGTACTTAAGTATTGGGCAGCTCCCAGCCGGTCAATAAGCTCATCCGCCCGTGGGATAGGATGTGCATCAGTTTTAGTCACTGAGTTCAAGCCTCGGTAGTCCACACAGAATCTCAATTCAGGTGTGGTGCCTGGTGGGGCAGCTTTTGGTACCAAAACCACCGGGCTAGACCAAGGGCTACCAGAAGGTTCAATCACCCCTAGCTCCAGCATCTTGGCGACTTCACTTTTGATGTTGGCCTTCACCTTGTCTGACAGCCGGTAGATTTTAGATTTCACAGGTGGGCTGTCTCCTGTGTCCACGTCATGGGTACACAGGTGGGTCCTGCCTGGGACAAGGGAGAACTGGGGAGAAAATTGCTCCAGGATCTGGCGGCAATCACTTTGCTGTTCAGAAGTCAGGGATGGCGAGAGAATCACTCCCTCCACTGATCCATCTTTTTCTTTGTACGAGAGAAGATCAGGGAGAGGTTCACTTTCTTCTTCCTCTGCTCCATCGGTCACCAGCATTAAGACAACCTCGGGCCTCTCATGATGTGGCTTGAGACGATTGGCATGCAGCACCCTGAGGGGCTGCCTCGGGGTCTTAAGATCCACCAAATAGGTAGACTTCCCCTTTTTCTCCAAAACCTCAAAGGGGCCTGTCCAACGGTCCTGGAGGGCATTTAGCTCTCCAGGTTCCATTACCCACACTTTCTGTCCAGGCTCCAGTTCCACTGGGTGAGCGTTGTGGTCATACCACTCTTTCATAACTGCTTGGCTGGCCTCCAAGTTGTCTGAAGCCTGCTTCCACAACTTAGCCATTTGGCTCCGGAAGGCCAGCATGTAGCTCACCACGTCCTGGGGAAGCTTCCTGGGAGTCTGTTCCCATCCGTCTTTCACCAGGCTGAGAGGTCCCCTTACAGGGTGCCCATACAAAAGTTCGAAGGGGCTGAAGCCCACTCCCTTCTGTGGCACTTCCCTGTAGGAAAACAAGAGACAGGGTAGGAGGATGTCCCATTTCTTCCGTAGGCTCTCAGGAAGACTCCGTATCATACCTTTCAAGGTTTTGTTAAACCTTTCCACAAGACCATTGGTTTGTGGGTGATAGGGAGTAGTAAACCGATAGGTAACGCCGCACTCCTTCCACATGGCCCGCATGTATGCTGAAAGGAAGTTAGTCCCCCTGTCGGAAATGACCTCCTTGGGGAAACCCACTCTGGTGAAAATCCCCATCAGGGCCCTTGCCACTGCAGGTGCAGTGATGGTCCTCAGAGGTATTGCCTCTGGGTACCGGGTGGCATGATCCACCAAAACCAGTATGAACCGATGTCCAGCTGAAGTTGGTGGATCCAATGGCCCTACAATGTCGATGCCCACCCTCTCAAAGGGGGTGCTAACGACGGGTAGTGGTTCCAGGGGAGCTTTTAGCTTCACCCCCGTTTTCCCACTGGCTTGGCAAGACACACACGTCCGACAATATGTATCCGACGCCACTTTCATTCGAGGCCAGTAGAAATGGGGGACAAGCCGGGCAAAGGTCTTGTCCTGTCCTAGGTGTCCTGCCAATGGTATCTCATGAGCCAGTTCCAGTAGAAAGGCTCTAAAGCATTGAGGGACCACCAAGGCTCTGGCTGAACCGTGGCCAGGTGTCTTGGGCTCACTGTAGAGGAGTCCATCCTCCCAGTAAATCTGGTAGCTCCCTTCAATGTTTCCCGCTGCCTGGGCGTTGGCCTGTTGCCGCAGCCCCTCGAGAGTAGGACACTCTTTCTGAGCTTTGCAGAACTCTTCCCGGGAAGGACCTCCCTCCACATGCCATTCAGTTGGGATGGGTAGGTTTTCCAGGGAAGCAACATTCTCCCCGGTGGACTCCAGATCCACCTCCGCAGGTGGTCCAGTTGTCTCACGAGGTGGAGATGTCGAGGCAGGGTCCTCCGGCCTCCTGTCCTTCTCCTCTCTGGCAGCCGGCTGGGCCATTGTTCCAGGCTCCAGCGTCAATGAACTCCCCCTTCGGGCAGTCGCGGACCTTGTGCTGACACAAGTCCAGTCAGGGGGTCCCAGCATCTCAGAGTGAGTCTGGTACTCCACCCTCCTCCAAGCATTGTGCTCCATATCATTCCCTAACAGGCAGTCAACAGGCACGGCAGGGCTTACGGCAACTCGAAGTGGACCTGCAACCCCTCCCCACTCAAAGGGAACCTCAGCCACAGGATAGTGGCCCAATCTGCCGTCAGCCATTACGGCGGGATGGAGTACATCTGGGATGACCTGCTCTGGAGACACCAGCTGACTCCTTACCATAGTCATGCTGGCTCCTGTGTCTCTCAGAGCCTCCCCTCTTCGGCCATTGATGGTGACCCACTGCTCATACTTAGTAGTATTAGAGGGCAGCTGGGTCTTGGGAACCATCTCTTTATCTCCCAGGGACACTAAGGTGACACCCGCCCGCTCCCCTCCATTAACCAAAGGTATCTCCTCCCCGAGCACTACACTAGTGATTCCCGGGGCTTTTCCTCCAGTGGGAGGGGGTGGTCTTTTTGGGCACCTCACATCTCCTTTATAGTGTCCCACACCACCACACTCAAAACAATGAACAACCCTTGGCTGCTGGCTTTGGCCAGGGGTAGGGTTGCGAGGGGGGTTACTCTTGGGGATGAATCCTCTGCCCCTTCCTTGCGAAGTATTTTGTGGCCCTTTTGAGAACTCCCTCTTAGTTTCCCCTCCCTCTTTCCTCTGGGGGGCGCCCTGTCCTTGCTTCTGGGAATTCCCTCCAGTCCCCTTAGTCGACACCCGGGTACTAACCCAGATGTCCGCCTCCTCAGCAAGCTTCCTGGGGCTGGTCAGCTTGCTGTCCACCAGATGCTGTCTTAGTTCGGGAAGACACTTCTCGAGTAGGTGTTCCTTGAGTATGAGGTCATATAGTCCCTCATAGTCTCCTACTTCGCTGCCTCTTACCCAACCCTCCAGGGCCTTCCTGGCGTAGTCCAAGAAATCTACCCAGTTTTGCGTGCCCAGCTTGTAGCTACCCCGGAACTTTTGCCTATATTTCTCAGGGGTCAACCCAAACTTCTTGAGCAGCGCTGATTTCATAGCCGGATAGTAGGTCTGTTCACTCTGGTCAAGAGCCAACAAAGTATCCCTGCCAGTGGGGGGCATGTATTTGTATAACCCACCTCCCCAGTGGACTTCCAGAATCCCATGGGCCCTTAGCGAGACCTCGTAGGCGGCTAGCCACTTAGCAATGTCGTCACTGGGTACATAACAAGCCATAATATCTTTTGGTAGGTACGGTCTAGGTTCTTTGATGTTGGTCTGGGTATCGCTGCCACCATTCTCTGATTTGGGGGATCCTCGGTTTAGGGCTTGTAAATCCATCTCTTTGATGGTTCGCTCATGTGCCAACCTCCTATCCTCCCTTTCCATGTCCATCCTGGCTAGTTCTATTTTCAACCTCCTCTCCTCCCTCCGATCTTCCAGCTCGGCTTCGGTTAAGCCCCTGTCTGAAACACTGCTGCTTGCCCTTGAAGGTAGCCTGGGACCTGTCAGAAGATTCCCTCTCCCCATTTGGTTCAGCAATGCAGCCTCAGTAACAGTGTCCCCATCACCCATTTCCGTTTCTGGTTCCTCCCTTAGGCGAGCTTCTAACCATGCCCTTATGCTTGTCAGCAACTCTCCTTTCTTGGCACCTTTATTGAAAAATACCCCGTTTTGCTGACACCAATCCCTGAGTTGGGCCACAGTATTGGCTTCCAACTCTTTAAGATTCACCTCCAGCTTTGCCATGGTATAAAATTACTCACAGGAGAAAACCACGAAGTGACTTGAGGTTAACCTCCACCCACCACCAGAAGTAAATTTAGAAAAATCAAAAATATAAATTAGGAGGGCCGCAGGGAGAAAACTCCAGGTGAGGTCTTGTGGTTAGCACTGCGTTACTAATAAGTGAGTGTAAGTACAAATCCGTTATCCCACCGCTGAAACACCAATTATGTTGGACCTAGATTACCCAAGCCTACATATAGTAGCCTGGCACAGTAGTGGTCTACAGCTAACTCCAAGCGTTGGCTAAGTACTTACAAATCTTACCCACAGTAACTCAGTGATGAACCACTAAAATAAAGACACAACACCTCTGTTTGGAAAAATACCGATACCTTTTATAAAAATAATATGCTCTTCTTGTTATGCTTTTTAGTCAGGGATAAAAGACAATCTAATTACACATCTACATGAAATTTAAATCACTCTTCAATATTTCTCCTGCTCAGAATTTGAGAATCAAAGGTACATTTAGGTTCTGTAGTTATTTAGGACACAAGACACTTCACTAATAATTTTACAGGAAGGCAATATACAGTCTGGCAGAGTAATATGTTTTTAACGATACACTTGCAGATACATTACCCCACAGCTCTTAAGCACTGTTCAGCCCAACAGAATGACCTGGTTGTAGAACCTCACAGCATTTCCCACCAATAATGTGACTAGAAGGAAAGACACCATAATATTAGCAAGGTACACCTAACTGGTAGAGGATCTACTCCCTCCGCTACAAAAGCTCTGTAAGGGCTTTAGCCCAGGAACCCTGTGGCTCCCTTTACCACTTTCACCTCTCTCCCACTTGCACCGTTATTGGATCGGTTTTACTCTTTATTGGCCAGTTCACTAGCTTGTTTTCCCTTCAATTAGGCTTTCCACTGTTCAGTTACTTGTTGGGGTTATTTTAGTAGGGTTTGGGCTGAGCACTAGCCCGTTCTCTTCATTTATGCCTCTGTGTGCAGTTCAGTGTGTCTCTCAATTGCAGTCCCACTGTCTCAATCCTTTTCCCTGGTGCTGCTGCCTCCCGTCCCCACTCTACCCGGCTTACTTGTAAGCTTCCTGGAAGTGCTGCGAGGGCTCTTCTCACTCGCGTTGAAGCCTGGCAGCAGTCGGCGGTCGGGAGGGATCGAGGGAGCTTCTCTTGGCCCACCGGCTCTTTACTGGGTCAATTGTAGTGGCGCTTCTGCCTCCTCAGGCTGGGGAAACAGCTACCGGTGCTCCGTCGCGCTCGGCTTCTCCTCAGTCGCGCTACTCCGTTGGGCATGCGCGGAAGCGCTCGCTCTTCTCCCGCCTCTGCACTCACTTCACAGGGAGGACGCTGGTCTTCTGGTGACGCTGCTCTCCCGGGCCTGCCCGAACATAGGCCCCTCCTGCCTCACGAAAAGCGTCTAGTTGCCGGTCATGCGCGGAAGCGCTGATCTCTTCGTTTCAGACGCGGCCGGTGCCCCCGGGGTCCCGATGCCGATCAGAGCAACGTCGCTGCTTCCCTCCAGTCGTCTCTCACTGGGGCTTCACAGGAAGGATGTCCACACACGGCGCCCTCGCTCCACAGGTCGCCAGGGTGCCCCAGACCCCCGCACTCACTTCAGCTACTCCACGTCCCCTGGTAAGCTCAGCGCTGATTAGGGGTAGCCAGGAATATCTTCAGTTAGGGGTATCCTGAATGGATTTAATGGGATTCCAATATGTGAGTGGCTGCTTCCTCAAGTAGCTCGATTTCTTTTCCAATAGTTGATGTTTTGAGAGAGGGATCGGTCAAAGGCTGAAGGGGGAACAATCCTCTGAAGTAACTGTCAGCCTCAGTGACAAACTAGCTGCTCTCAGTGTGTCCACCTCCTCTCACCACTGCCTCACTCCTCTACTCTGGGGTCAGCACAAAATGGCTGCTGGTCACTGGCCTTATATAGGGTGGCCTGAGACCTGCAGAAGTCTCTAGTCAATTCTAGAAAGTTCCCTAATGTTATCCTATGGACCTGTCCTCCAGTAGTGTCCGTTATGGCAGTTGGAGGACACCATCTTAGGTTTCTGGAGATCCCTAGATTTTCAAGGGGGCTGACTAGGCCTCACAGGTTATGAGGGAAAAATGGCGTCATCGCCAAGGAACACCTAGCCCCCTGACAGCATTAAAAAATTCCTGATGGACATATGTAAAAATAAAAATAGAAACTCTGGGAGGCTAAGGGGGACAAAAATAAATCACGATGGTTAGAGTCTTCCCAGAAGCAGACAGGTCTAACAATGGGTTTGTGACTAAAGTGTCTTAATTTGTGCATCATTATGTCTGTTCTATAAAATGCTGCATGTGTTGATCAGTAGCTATATGAGTAACTATATGGGTTATTGATTAGTTGCCCAAGTATTTGTATGGGAGACTGAGTGTGTGTGTGGGTGGCTGGGAGGTGTATGACTCTGTGCATAGATGTGTGAGCAGTTGATTCACTAGATGTATGGGTTCAAAAGTGCATGTGGAAACAGCTGTATTGGCAGTTGACTGTGTGCATGAGTGTATTGGTGAGTGAATGGATATCTCAGTGCTACATGTCAAAGTAAATACATATGTAAAACACAGTACATGTGAGAGTTGACATATATAAATAACTGTGCATAAGAGCTAGTGAATGTGTGAGTGGCTGTATGGATCATTGTGAACTTGTATCAGGGATTGTATAAGAGAGTAAATATGTGTTAGTATATGTTTGAATAAGTAAGGTGTGTATAACTGTATAGTTGAGAAAATGGAGGTGTGATTGATTCTTTGCATAACTGAATAGGTGTGTGAGTATAACTCCATGGATGAGTGACAGTCTGTGAGTGTCTGTTTACACTGAGTGTATCTAAGGTTATATTAGAGTCTGAAGAGGTTCATCATATTATCACATGAATAATGTCATCAGTGATGTGCTCAGTAATGTCATCAGTGATGTCATTTGAGATGTCAACAGTGATGTCATCAGTGATGTCATTTGAGATGTCATCAGTGATGTCATCAGTAATGTCACTGACCATGTCATGAATGATGTAATATGTGACATGATCAGCAGTGGATTGCGGGTGCGCGATATATAGTTAGTGCAACTAACTATATATGCAAATTTCAATGGTTTTGTGTGAGTAAAATAAGGTTTTGTAAATGCTAATTCCTAACTATATATGGTCTATAACCTATGTTTTTTTCAGTGAATTTTCAAGGTTTTGTAAATGCTAATTCCTAACTATATATGGTCTATACCCTATGGTTTTTTCAGTGAATTTCAATGGTTTTTTAATAGCAAATATCAAAAGCTTTATAATGTATTCTTCTTTAATTCGAAAAATATATTTTATATGTTTTTAATACAATTTTTTTATGTATTTTTTTTTTTTATTATTTTTTTTTGTTTCGCTCCCGGTCCGCGAACCGGGTAGCTTCCCGTTAGCTCAATTTGGTGCCGCGACCGGGTCCGCAAACCGGTAAACGTTCCGTTTGCGCAACTGCCGCGTTAGAAAACAACATCGTGACGCGTCGCGTAATCGCGACGTGTGGCGTTCTCGCGTAATGCGTCTTATGACGCGCCGCGTTAGCGCACCCGGAAGTGCTCCGGAGCGCGAACTGAGGCGCGAAGCGCAGCGCCCCGGAAGCGATCAGGGGCGTGGCGTGCAGCGCGTAACGTAAGCGTAACAGGTCATGTAACTTGTTATCAAAACTTTTTATTGGTTCATTTCACTTTCGGTTTCCTAATGATGTAAGGCTAGGTCATGTGACCTAAAAATAACACTTTTTATTGGTTTAGAACTATTTTTTTCCCAAATGATGAAAACCCCTCCTTGTTTCCTCACTCTGACTTTCAACTTTGTGGGAGGAAGACCTTTTTTGATTACTTAGAAATGGCACGTCTTGTAGCTGCAGCTGGTGCACCCCCACCACCACCACCACCTCCTAGGAAGAGAGTACCACCTCCTCAGATTATCATTCAGTTAGAGGAGGAAGAAGAGGAAGAAGAGGAAGAGACGCAAGGGGAGAGGCAGTTTTTGCCTGAGGATCCAAGAATTTCCCATGTAAAGGAAGATTTCATATGGCAATTTTATTCATTTCCCCAGGGGCAAAAGAAAGTGAATGCCCGTTATGTTACTTGCCTTATCTGCAAGAAAGATCTGTCCAGAGGGACAGACAAGAAATATAGCTATGGCAATTATACCATGCATCGCCATATGCAGAGGTGGCACCCTAATAATTATAGTGCTGCGCAGGTACGTCACCTGCAGGATAACCCCCCTCCTGTGGCCAGAACATCAAATGTAGAGGCAGTGACGGGACCAGAGGCGAGGGAGACGGTCCCAAATATACAGATGAAGTTTGGGAGTGTCAAACAAGTCTGCGTTTATTGCGGCCAATTGATTTGCTACAGGGAAAGTAGCATCCCTCTAATCAACAGAGCTATCGACAATCATAATTGTCCAAAACTCCCCAGAAAATAAATTATCTTTTTTTTTTGTTGCTCCTGTTGAGCCCTTTATAATGAATCATTTTCGTTTCTCCCCCCCCAAAAAAAACAAAAAAAATATAAAATCGTTCAAAAAATACAAAAAAAGTAAAAAAATGTTCATTAAAAAAATAAAAAAAATATAAAACAACAAAAATAATTTTAAAAAATTCTTTTCAGAACTACCTCCCCTTTATAAAAAATTGCTAGAATGTTTAGCACTCTGGCAACCTCTATTTCTTTTGATTCGCTTCCCGGTTCGCGCGCCGGTACGCGAACCGGAAGCGAACCAAAAAAAAAAATTTTAAAAAAAAGAAGAGTTAGTATAAGGGAAGGAAGCAGAGAGTAATGTTAAAAGAAAGACAGCTAGAGGGAGTAACACAGAGATACTGTTTAATAGATCTATTTACCGAAGAAAAGATGGAAGAGGGTATAATTGTGAAAAACAAAATAGATAAGGAAGTGAAAGAAAAAAAGGAGAGTAGAAGCATAATAAACAAGAGTTTCTTAGAGAATGTGAGTGAATGTTCAAAATAAGAAGAACAATAGTAAAGGATGTGGAATGAGAGGTAGGGATAGAACCGGACTAAAAGAACAATCCTGAGGGAAAGTGTTAAGAAAACAGTGAGCAAATGTAAATAGGAATAAAACAAGATGTATGATAGTGACTAAGGTTAAAACATGTGGAATAACAGAGAGAAAAAACAGAAAGCAGAAAAGAAGAAGTGACAGAAAAGGAATGATTGAAACAGCAAAGAAATGTAAATAACATAGGGGCATATTATCAACACAGGCGATAAAATTATCGCTGCTTTTATCGGCAGAAAACTGCCGCTAAAGCCGCTTTTGCGGCAGTTTTCTGCCAATAAAAGCAGCGATAATTTTATCGCCTGTGTTGATAATATGCCCCTTAGTGTGCTTGAACTACAGGGAGAAAGCATAATGAACAAGTAGTGAAAGAGTGATCAGTCAGAGACAGTGAAAGTAATAGAGACGGAGTAAGTGAACAGGAGTGAGGAACTATGAGAACAGAGGGACTGAGAAAAGGAGTGGAAGGAGTAGAGTAAGTAAGTAATAGAGAAAGGAATGAGGGAAGTAGCAAAGGCAGGAAACTGAGGGTTAAAGAAATGAAGCAGTGGAACTAATAGAAGTTAAATGTGATAGAAATGTAACGAAAAGAGTACAAAACATTTACCTTATAATTGTCGTTAACTTAGTCACTTGTTATTTTTATACTTTCAATCTGTGAAAGAAAGAACAAACATTTGAAAAATATTAAAACATGTATTTAAAAATTAGAAAAGACAAGGGAAAAGATTGACAATCATCCAATTTTACAAAGAAATAAAGTTAGAGATAAACATGCAGAAAAAAAAGAGAAAGAAACGGTGATAGACAGTCAGAGACAAAAAGAAATTGAAATAGAGTAAATTACTAACAGAAAAAAAAGAAGATACTTTCAGTGACAGAAAAGAAGGATAGAAGAGAAAACTAAATTGAAGTTGTGTAAGCTACTAAAAGAAAGTGAGTAAGGTAAACTATATAAGGAAAGGGTGAATAAGGAAAAGAGAGTGAGGGAGAGAGGAGATAGAGGAAGTGAAGGAAAGAGTGTCAGATACAGACTGAGTGAGGCATCTACACAATGTGATTCATAATGTTAGGAAACACAGGTAATGTAATTGAAAAACGTTCATTTTTTTTTGCTCATTCCACAATCACATCACCAGTGTTTCCTTTGCTTAGGTATCTCATTGTGCAGATGTAGTCTAGCATATGAAAGACTACGCAGAAGGTGAGCACTGTATGCAGCAACTTTGACACTTACAGAAGCGTCTGCTTCTCCATGCCCCCTACACAGTCCTAAATATATACATTTTAAACTGACGATATCTTGTTGCAGATGAAGTGAGGCCTATCTTGCAACATGGTGCATCTTTTGCACTGCTGCTGTGTCACAAAAGTGACGCAACGGCGGCGCAAAAGAGGCGCACGGCCATCATAAAACTGCCCCTAACATTTTAAATGATTGTTTCAGGATGCCGATAAGGTGTGGCCTATCCAGAGATTTGTTTGACGTGAGGCCTACTCAGAGTTACAGATTAAATTTAGGCTTGTTGAAGAGTACAGAGGAGATAATACATGTGCAGGCCTACCAACGAAGTGAGTCATGTCCACTGCACTCTTGAACAAAGGCCAGACCTCCTCTGTCTCCCTGGACAGGCCTAAACCTCATCTGCACAATGTGATTCGTAATGTTAGGAAACACAGGTGATATAATTGAAAAACGTGCAAATATTTTTGCTCATTTAACAATCACATCACCTGTATTTCCTCAGCTTAGGTATCTCATTGTACAGATGTAGTCTAGCATATCCAAGAGTACGCAGAAGGTGAGGACTGTATGCAACAGAGCAATGTACATTACTCACCTCCCTTGACACTTACAGAAGCCTCAGTTTCTCCATGCCTCCTACACAGTTCTAAATGTATATCATAAATACAAAAAGTACAGAATTAATTATACATGTTAAATGGTTTATTTTTGCTGTTCTTAGAATATATCAAATTTCACTAAAAACAGTGACTTGAAGGTATTCATCATATAACAGCGGGGAAAAAAAACCACAATCAAAATGATTGTGTTTAAAAAGCCCATATAACATAACCAATCAGAAATCAGAACTCCTCAAAAGTAACTTACTTTCCATGACGTCGAAGGATGTCCTATGAACAGCTTATACTCTGTTGTGCTGTTATTATTTTCAGCCCGCCACTTTCTGAAAGAAAAGCTCCATCGTTTTGACAAATATGTTACATACAATAAATGACTTCTCGCTCTCTACCGCACTTCTCCTCAAGGCCAAATCGTGTAAGAGCCATTTATAACTCTTGGAATTCTTCTAAGCAAATCCCATCATTTTCTTTTTCCGCAACTTTCAGAAAGAAAACGTTCAAGATCACTTTCACAATCCTGTACTAGTAATATCTCACCCTTCTTGCTCACTCATGTTCCACATTTCCTATGACACTGATACTGCTTACTATGAAGCAGACTTACACTACCTCTATGACTACTACAATTATTTAATTCTCTACATCACTTTTAATCACAAAGCAATTTAAAACAGTACATAAAATTATATCAACTCCTAGAATCATTATAGGCCAGTTACCTACCCTAAATTCTTTCTTCTGAAAACAGAAAGTAAGAATATTTTTAAGTCAAAAGGCAACATTGTTTCATAGACAAATGTGAATCATTTCCGAAACATCAGCTTTTTTTACATTTTCAATAAGCTGTGTAATAAGCGGATGTTGTCAAAGGACCATCATGTCATATAATAGCTGCAGTTAGAAATGTTCTTCCTAAAATCAACAACTGTGTAGCCACAACATTTGTAATTAAAGTTGAAAACTTACTTTCATCAGGTTTATATAGTTGGAATTTTAAAATGACATTATAACCAAAAGTTTGTTCAAAAAATGTGTACACCATTGCAGACTTACATTACCTCTACTCCATGTTTTGATTGGCTGCTTGAATTAGCTTATTAAAAGAAACAGTTTTTCTGAACTCATTCAAAGTGCAGTTATTTTTCCATGACGTCAAGTGTTATGGTAAGAACACCGTTTTGCTTTGGGGAATACTCTGTTGTCCTTTAACTAATCCGTGCCCACCACTTTCTGTAAGAAAACCTTCTTTTTTTCAGGAACTACTTAAAACTCAAAAATAACTTTTTACTCTGTACTACACTTATCCTCAAGGCCAAATAGTTAGGAGCCATTAGAACCTCTTGAAATTCCTCAGAGCAAATCCCGAGATTCTTTCCCTAAAATTGTGGTTGTAAAAACACCAGGTAAGAATTTTTAAGGTCAAAAGGCAACTTTTTTTTTAAAGTTAAAACAGAATCATTGCAGAATGACCAGCCGTTTCTAGACTTCAAATAAGCTGTGTAATGTCCTGATGTTGTTGAAGGACCGTCATGATATATAATTGCTGCAGTTACAAAAGTCCTTCCTGATATTGACAACTGCGAAGCCACAAAATTTTTAATTAAAGTTGTCAATTTTGTTCCATCAGGCCTACATCGTTGGAACATTAAAATGACATACTGGCCATATGTTCGTATAAATAATGTTGACAACATTGCAGACTTACATTGGCTACACTCCATGTTGTGATCAGCTGCTTTTACTAGCTTATTAAAGGACACTGATTTACTGTCTGGCAAAGTTAAACATATAAATCTTTCTGAGTCTACACTAGTAGTACTTGATAACCTACAGTTCTCGCAGTCATGCTGCCATTGATAAGAAAGGCCAAACAGATGATCTACATCTACACCTTCATCTTGCAATACAACAAGCATATACATTAAAAAGTCCTGACAATCTTGCTGAATATTTTGAGAGAATTGTGTTTGACCTGAACATTTGTCTAACAGATTTCGAATTTCAGACACACTTTCTATTTTTATTCTATCAGTGCTACATTTCTCTAACACAGAATTCAACAAACTGCAAAATCTTTGATCCGAATTGACCACAATCTCTTCTTTTAAAGTTTCTAGAGAAAAGACAACATTAACCACTACATTAGCATAGCAGTTGACACCAGAACTATTTTCAAATTGAAAACCAACAACATCTTCAACAGAATCCATTTTTTTCTGCTTATAATTTTGGGTTCATCGACTTTTCGTCTTTTTGCTACAACCTCCCTACTATTGGTCACATTTCTTCGTTTCCGGCCTACCACACGTTTCTCAAACAAAGGATATTGAGGCAAATGTGGCGCATACTCTCTTCTTAACCTATTGTATTCCTTAACACAATCTAGATCAGCACAAATGTTTGTGACATCACACTCAATCAAGTACAATCCCGATAAAGTTCTGACTCGTGACAATGCCACATATGCCATACCTTCCTTGAACACAGAACTGCCAATATTCACCAATGCACTGTCTACACTTAAACCTTGCGATTTATGGATTGTCACCGCATATGCTAAGCAAACAGGAAACTGCTTACGGCGAACATATAAGTCTTTTACAAGCAAAAACCTAGCAGAGCAACGACCAATTAGCTGTACTTCCTCAATGCCATCAAAGTTAATTTTTAAAAATTCAATTCCATCTCTATTTCTGTATTTCTCAAAATCAACAACATTACCCATTGATCCATTTATCAGACCTCTTTCAACATGTAAATTCCTTCTTAAAATTATACGGCAATTTAAGCACACATTCAGAGTCTTTTCAAAACCAGCAGTTTTAGATATAGTCTTCTCTAATGAATCCAATTTTGATTTCAAATTTTCAGACAAAATAATTGTTGCTCCCATATGCTCTATTCTGTCAATAGCTTCCAGTTTCACAATCTCTTGGTTTTCTAAATTCAACATTTTATTGTTGAAGATGGCAGATTCTGCAAGAGTTGGCATCAAACATAGTCCAGATTTCTTCTCAGTAATTTTCCGAAAAATATTCTCAGGCACAACGTCTTCTTCTGGATACAAATTTGACAGTAATCGTGCATGTAAAGCTTCTTTCCCATGCTCGGTCACTTTTCCGATTCTAACATCTTGTAGAATATTCTTATAATCTTCATCCTTCGCTTGACGCATATTTTCACGCAGTTCAGCATAATTGAAGTTTAACCATATACTGACGTTGCCAATGCTCCCTAGGCACTTCCTGGTATCTTCATGCGTGAGCATTTTGAACACAGGTTGTCCTTTCACTGGTGTCAGCTGCAGAAGATCACCGAAAACAGTGATGTGTTTGCCACCAAATAACACATCATACTCTGTTTTGAGAACTTCTTGCATTCTCAAATGCACAAAGGTAAGCATGACATTGGAAACCATGCTTACTTCGTCAATGATAAGAAGTTTCATTTTCCTCAAGACTCTTGAAACTTCACAACAAGCATCTCCAGATAACTTGTGGTATTGTAATTTGTTATCATGCTCCACTGGCAGCATCAGTAGACGATGCAAAGTAATACCTTTAATGTTATGTGCTGCCAGTCCAGTTGGAGCGGTGACAACACAAGACAGCGATGACTCAGTTCTTTTTCTGCAAATAATATGAAATTGCTTCAATGAGGAAACTTTTTCCAGTTCCCGCTTCTCCACTCACGTACAGTCGGACAGGCTTCAACGACGTACATGAGCACTCTTTCTTCTCATGACTTAATCCATGATCAATTTGGTGTGTAACTTCGTCATATATTTTCCTCTGCTCAACGTTGAGTTGTCTTTCCAAGTCTTCTAAGTTAACCGCATCCTCCTGAGCATGTGCCATGGCTCTTTCCACTTCAATCATGGCAGTGGCAGCTTCATTTTCGATAACTGGTCCTCCTAGTGGATCCTGACTCAATGAAACAGAACTCTGACTGTCCTGAGAACTGTCTCTAGCAATCTCGGCTGCAATCGTTGCTTCCTGCTCGATTTCCGCATTCAACATTTCTAGATATTTGGGAAAAACAGGACATTCTATGGTCTCCTTGGCGGCATTGAAAGAGTCTTCGTAACAGAGGAAATCTCCAAGCAGTTCCTCTTCTGCACGCCAAGGCTTGAAAAGATGCAAAAGTGCTAAATAGAAAAACTCTTTTCTTTCAGGAGATTCGCCACTCAATTTAAGATGGTTTACCAAGTGGCATTTTCTTTGCTTGACCAGACATCCCTCACTTCCAATTACAGCATACACTCCTTTATCAATATCTTCTTTGATGTTCCTCTTGAATATGTAATTTTGTAGAACCTCATACAGACAAACATTCTCAAGGTGACTGCTTCTATTTGGATAATATGTATCCAACATGTTGGTCTTCAAAATATCTGTACTGTTTGGCTCCTTTTTCGCCAAATACTCAATTTCCCGCACAGGTTTCAGAACTCGATTACGCGTTGCAGCAAGACCAAGACTCGCCCAAATGATACTCCTAGATTTGGCATAGAGACTTGCTGAAGACAATCGGTCAGAACATTCGTAAGCTCCGATTTCTCGATGCGACAACATCTTCAGACTGTAACTGTACAACTTGTTACTGAGGCTCTTTTGATGGGAAATGTCCTCCCACATATCCTTCAATTCTGTCTTTTCTTTTTTGGTGATGTAGGATGTCACATACTGAGCCACAGCCATACAGTTATCAGCCACAAACTGTATATCCATGTTAGCATTCCACATGGACAAAATCACTGGGTTGTAGTCGTTGATGTACTTGGACTCTTCGTTCCTTTTCAAATTGTATGTATTTTTGGGTGATTTCCTCGTCACATTATGTCGCAGCGAAGACATCAAACTGTTCACTCTTCCTTTAGAAATCACCGGTCGTGGAAAGGCGAAACGACATTTTGTGTAGAACTTGTCCTTGTTTCTGAATTTACGACGACAGTACTTTCCACAACGATGGCTTTGGAAGCGTAAAACTTGTTCTCTTAGGCTTTTGTCTTCCTTTGTGTTTGGAACAGCACATGTAGAATACTGTTCTATGAAACTCATCACTAAGTCATCCGGATCTGTTCCAAATTTGGGTGCATCTTTGATCCATAGCAGCATATGTATATGAGGAGCACCTCTTGCTTGGTACTCCTTTCTCCAGAAGAAATCCAACACCTCTCCAAGAGGTGGATTCTTCTTTTTCATGATGAAAGACATCATAGCTTCAAATCTATGATTGAAGTATCTGCATACATTCACTGGATCCAAAGAGCAAAGTTCTCCAGGTATCTTGAATTCGATATTTTCAATGTTTCCATTTGACTCTCGTAGAAATTCAGGTAAGTCTTCCCAGCCATACTCAGCACAGCTGAGAGTGAGGAACCATGTGGGAGTTCCTAAGTTCCTCAGCATACATTTTAAATCACCATGACGACGGTACCAGTACTCATTAGTACCACGCTGACACGCCATGAGATTAATCAGGTGAGAATCCAAAATACTGTCTTGCACATCGACTTTATCCATAAAGTCCCTTGCCGAGATATTTTGCATCTGTACACCACTTTTCAAAATGTGGTTCACTGCATATGACAGTCCAGACAGATCACTTTCAAACAGTAGATGAAACAAATAGGGAATACATTGACGAAACCTAGGATCTTCTGCATACAATCGTAAAGTCCGGTATTCAGAAGCAGGAATTTGATGAGGTCGCTCATCATATCTTCCTCCTTGACCTGTTGGAAATAGCTGTGGGAAACACCGAGCTTCCAAACTTTCCTCCCAAACACTAATGGGACTCCCTTTGGCTTGTTTCATTTGAAACAACTCAATAGCATTCCCCATGACTTCCTTGGAATGCAAAGGATGAACACTATAATGTTCATATATTTCTTCATTTTTAGAGGCTTCTACTTTCTCAATTTGTCCAGCACACAAATCGCTGTCCTCTTCTTCACTTACTTCCTCTTCTGCAACATATACATTCTTGTAGTACTTATTGTTTTTCTTCAAATACAATGTTGCCTTTTTGACTTTCCTAACATCCACTAAATCTTGCCAGATTTTCTTACTCTTTGTCGGAACCCCATTAACTAGGATAACCAGAGGTTCCTCTTCCACTTTCTCTACTCCAATTGTATTAATGTTTTTCTTGAAATCTAGAGGCAAATAAACAACTCTTCCCTTTAATCCTCTCTGTAAATCTGATGGAGGCAATTTCCCTGTCTTTGGCTCCATTCGTACAATAGCCTGAAAGGGATGGACACTTTGAATCAATATAGATTCATAAGTATTTAAATCCTTCAATTCAGAAGGAATCTCAACCAATTCCAGATTATTATGAACCGCTCTAGCAGGCATCTGGTTTTGATTTAATTTGTTACAACAATAAGTACACACACGTTGATCCGATCCCAAATCAAAACAATTTTCTACCATCAAGTATGTTGCGAAATCCTTCCATTCACTTTTATTTTCCCTTTCACTTTTTGCATATAAATCCACTAACTTAGTCTGATTCTTATAATAAGTGCGTCGACAACACACACAAGTGAAATTAGGCCTCTCACTTGATTTCACCTGAAACGTGTCAATTTCCTTCTGAAAATTATCTGTACTGGAAACCTGTACACTCTCTTCCACATTACCTTCTTCTTCTGGGTCAATTTCAACATTCTTCTCTTTACTTACAAAGTAACAAAACTCAATTTCTTCACAAATATTCTTCACATCTACTTCAGAACCATGCAAAAGACCAGTGCATAATTGTTTAAGCATAATTGCTGGACTCTTAGCATAATACAACATTCTAACTAATTTCCTCACTTTATTATGATGCACTGCTAGCATCCTGAAATGATGAAAAACACTCTGGCATACTCTCCTGGAAGGACAAGCCAGTGAATGACCATGCAAACCTGTCACTTCTCTCACTCTGCAAGGATCTCATTCTTGCAACAACTTCATTTTCTGTTTTAAAGTTTTCTTATTAAATGTCCGTACAAAATCACAAAGCAAATTGATGGAATCCTGTCGCACACTGCAAATACTACTACACTTCCAGGTGTACACTGGTCCCTTAGGACGTCTTCCTAAAACCTCATTACCTAACACCTCTTCTGCCTCTGTTGACACAAGTTTTTCTTTTTCAACCGGACAACCATCTTTCACCTCATATGCTCGACCACTGATGTCAACTGCATGCACCAAATCATTATCCTGGAAATAACTCTCCTCATTAAAAAATGCCTCACAACTTGAACTATGCATCCATTCTCCTGAAAAAACTTCACAAAAATTACTACGATTAACTGTTCTCTTCCATCTACTATTTGTTTTGAAATCATAAATTACCTTGTTTAGTTTCCTAATTCTATTGATTATCAAAATAAATAACTTTCGCTTAATTTCGAATGCCTGATCAATAATTTTCTCAATGTTTCTCTTTCTCTTATAAAAAGCCACTTTCTGTTGACGTTTCTTAACATTTTTTAACAAATTGCCAATTATCCTGTTGCGAAACATTCGTCTACGAATGTCCCTAAACTGATTTTTCCTTCTACTACCATGCACAGAGTTATCTCCTGCTCTAGCAGTAACATTTTTGATTGGCCTTTCCTTTCCGTTTAAATTGGCTCTCTTTTTCTGGACTAAAACATGTTCTGTACTGATATTTTTTTTTCTGCAAATGTTTCTTATGAATGATTTCGTTGTCTTACCCGGAGGTTTCTTGGTGACTTGACGAGTTTTTATTGTAGAGGACTGCTGCAAGCATGTAGTAAGCTGCTGTCTTTGACGTTTTGTAGCCTTTCGGCTTCTTTGCTTCGATGGCATACTATAGTTTTGAAATGATCTGCAGTTGAATCTGTGGTAAAATATAATAAAAAATGTTATTAACCACTATTACCAAACAGTAAATCAATAACAGTCGTCAAAAAATTAACACACTACTTGTCAATTCTACATACAATAATTTTTAGTGCATTGGCAAATTTAGAACTCACAAATAGTAGCAAAGAAATAGAATGCTTCTACATTTGACCTTTGCTCTTTTATATGTGAATCTGAACTAATTTTATCAGCATATTTCACTATTTTATTAAAGACACTTCACAGAAGCTATTTTTGAAGTTGTGTTTAATTTTAAATGAAACGGTTAACATGGTTACTTTTCATTTCCAGTAACTTTTAAAAATAACTGTTTATAGTTCCATAGGCTCGAGCAGGTCAGCTTCCCACCCTATGTCATACAATTCTGACAAATCGGCATCCTCATCATGTTCTTCATCATCCTCAGGATTTAAATCATCCAAGGGATCTACTTCCACTGATGTTTCAATGACAATTTCAATGATAATATCGAGATCAACAGTTTGCTCATTATCACTCATGCTTGATGTTGTCGTTATCTTTAAAAAAAGAGAACAACAATGAGATGTTGCAGAGTAAGAGACAAATCTCAGAGACTATAATAGTAAAATTGTTTAACAAGAGTAACATTTTGCAGATATTATTTAGCCATGTCCAGCGATGCTGAGGAGGTGAGGCCTATGTCCAAGTTTTCAGTGAACAGGACTCATCTCTTCTTAACCTTGGATAAGCCTCACCAACTCTGTGTCCCCTGCTCATACTTAAATGTAAAGGGGCAGATTTATGTTAACTGGCGCAGCCGCAGGGATGCAACTGTTAACGTGCGCTGCTGCTCTGCCACCCATGATGTGCCGTATTTACAATGTGGAGCACCATTGAACAAAAATAGCACAGATGCGTCACGCATCTGTGCTGCAAAAGCGGCACATTGCAGGAATCACGTCATAAGCGCGACATGTCTACTACAATGCACAGGGGCAAGCCACACATTGCATGGTGCGTCACTCCTTATGGCTGTTTCAAACAGGCGTAAGGATTTGATTCAGCAATGCCATAAAGCTGACTCAGTGAAATGTTCTAAATTTCACCGTGTTAGTTTTACAGGGCTTTCATGCAAATGAATGCCCACCCTGCAACAAAACGCCCACATGAAACCTGACGCAGGTTTCATGTGGCACAGGACTTTACACCGTGACACATCTGCCTAGATGCATCAAGTTGTAAATATGGCTCAACATAGCGCATCTTTTGCGCCGCCGCTGCATCACAAAAATGACGCAACAGCGGCGCAAAAGAGGCACACAGCCATCATAAATCTGCCCCTAACATTTTAAATGATTGGTTCAGGATGCCGATAAGGTGTGGCGTATCCAGGGGTTTGTTTGACGGGAGGCCTACTCAGGGTTACAGATGAAATTTATGTTTGTTGAAGAGTACAGACGAGATAATACATGTGCATGCCTACCAATGAAGTGAGTCATGTCTACTGCATTCTTTAACAAAGGCCAGACCTCCTCTGTCTCCCTGGACAGGCCTAAACCTGATCTCCACAATGTGATTCATAATGTTAGGAAACAAAGGATGATGTAATTGAAAAACGTGCAATTTTTTTTGCTCATTTCACAATCACATCACTTGTGTTTCCTTTGCTTAGGTATCTCATTGTGCAGATGTAGTCTAGCATATCAAAGAGTACACAGAAGGTGAGCACTGTATGCAACAATTTTGACACTTACAGAAGATTCAGCTTCTCCATGCCCCCTACACAGTCCTAAATGTATACAGTTTAAAGTGACGGTATCTTGTTGCAGATGAAGTGAGGCCTATCTTGCAACATGGTGCATCTTTTGCACCACTGCTGCGTCACAAAAGTGACGCAACAGCGGCGCAAAAGAGGCGCACGGCCATCATAAATTTGCCCCTAACATTTTAAATGATTGATTCAGGATGACGAGAAGGTGTGGCCTATCCAGAGGTTTGTTTGAGGTGAGGCCTACTCAGGGTTGCAGATAAAATTTAGGCTTGCTGAAGAGTACAGAGGAGATAATACATGTGCAGGCCAACCAATGAAGTGAGTCATGTCCACTGCACTCTTGAACAAAGGCCAGACCTCCTCTGTCTCCCTGGACAGACCTAAACCTCATCTGCACAATGTGATTCGTAATGTTAGAAAACACAGGTGATGTAATTGAAAAACGTGCAAATATTTATGCTCAATTCACAATCACATCACCTGTGTTTCCTCAGCTTAGGTATCTCATTGTGCAGAAGTAGTCTAGCATATCCAAGAGTACGCAGAAGATGAGGACTGTATGCAACAGACCAATGTACATTACTCACAATAAAGCATTTTTTTTTAAAAACGATTTTCTGCTCATAATTTGAAAACACAACACAGCTCCTATGTAGAAGCACACCCTGTCAGTACTTAAATTTGCCAAGCACACATGGGTGCGTATTTACAAGGACCTTGCACCACGGGGAAATGACTTAAATTAAAATGGGGAAAATAACATCAAAGTGACTCAAAGGCCTTGTAAATATGCCCCAAGCAGCCTATGAAACTCTAGCAGTACATATCAAGAAACCTAATTGACTTCAAGAAGTGTACACGGCCATCATAAATCTGCCCCTAACATTTTAAATGATTGCTTCAGGATGCCGATAAGGTGAGACCTATCCAGGTGTTTGTTTGACGTGAGGCCTACTCAGGGTTACAGATGAAATTTAGGCTTGTTGAAGAGTACAGAGGATATAATACATGTGGATGCCTACCAATGAAGTGACTCATGTCCACTGCACTCTTAAACAAAGGCCAGACCTCCTCTGTCTCCCTGGACAGGCCTAAACCTGATCTGCACAATGTGATTCGTAATGTTAGGAAACACAGGTGATGTAATTGAAAAACGTGCAATTTTTTTGGCTCATTTCACAATCACATCACTTGTGTTTCCTTTGCTTAGGTATCTCATTGTGCAGATGTAGTCTAGCATATCAAAGAGTACGCAGGAGGTGAGCACTGTATGCAACAATTTTTACACTTACAGAAGATTCAGCTTCTCCATGCCCCCTACACAGTCCTAAATGTATACAGTTTAAAGTAACGGTATCTTGTTGCAGATGAAGTGAGGCCTATCTTGCAACATGGTGCATCTTTTGCACCACTGCTGCGTCACAAAAGTGACGCAACAGCGGCGCAAAAGAGGCGCACAGCCATCTTAAATTTGCCCCTAACATTTTAAATGATTGATTCAAGATGACGATAAGGTGTGGCCTATCCAGAGGTTTGTTTGAGGTGAGGCCTACTCAGGGTTGCAGATGAAATTTAGGCTTGTTGAAGAGTACAGAGGAGATAATACATGTGCAGGCCTACCAATGAAGTGAGTCATATCCACTGCACTCTTGAACAAAGGCCAGACCTCCTCTGTCTCCCTGCACAGACCTAAACCTCATCTGCACAATGTGATTCGTAATGTTAGAAAACACAGGTGATGTAATTGAAAAACGTGCAAATATTTATGCTCAATTCACAATCACATCACCTGTGTTTCCTCAGCTTAGGTATCTCATTGTGCAGATGTAGTCTAGCATATCCAAGAGTACGCAGAAGATGAGGACTGTATGCAACAGAGCAATGTACATTACTCACAATAAAGCATTTCTTTTTTTAAAAAAACGATTTTCTGGTCATAATTTGAAAACACAACACAGCTCCTATGTAGAAGCACACCCTGTCAGTACTTAAATTTGCCAAGCACACATGGGGGCGTATTTACAAGGACCTTGCACCACGGGGAAATGACTTAAATTAAAATGGGGAAAATAACGTCAAAGTGACTCAAAGGCCTTGAAAATATGCCCCAAGCAGCCTATGAAACTCTAGCAGTACATTTCAAGAAACCTAATTGACTTCAAGAAACGTTTTTAAACACATGAAGTAAACTATTTATTCACCCACATTCATGGGGAAGTGACTTAAAATGCCCTAACACACATGAAAGCGTATTTTTAAGGCCCTTGCACCATTTTTGCGTCACTTTTAACATGGCTATGTAACTCAAAGAAACAAAGTCTAAATTTGCCAAGCACACATGGGGGCGTATTCACAAGGACCTTGCACCACGGGGAAATGACTTAAAGTAAAATGGGGAAAATAACATCAAAGTGACTCAAAGGCCTTGTAAATATGCCTCAAGCAGCCTATGAAACTCTAGCAGTACATATCAAGAAACCTAACTGATTTCAAAAAAGGGTTTTAAACAAATCAAGTAAATCACTTATTTACCCACATTCATGGGGAAGTGACTTAAAATGTCCTAACACACATGAAAGCGTATTTTAAGGCCCTTCCAACACTTTTGCGTCACTTTTAACATGGCTATGAAACTCAAAGAAACTAAATCTATTTGTAAAACACTTGACACAAAGCAACATTTTAAATACACAACTTTCTTCATAAATTTATCCCTAAAGCATAATATTCTCTATCTCAATTAAATGAATCTTTTCTCACCTTAGCAAATACTTTTTGAGTTTCAAAACGGTCTCAGACACACACCAATCTTTCTTTAGCAGAGCAAAGGGTATGCACTCCAGAGGCTGCAACCAACAATGGCACAGAAATGCTGTAATTCATAACACATATCTCTCATGTCACCCAATCAAAACTCTTCCCTCACTTTTTTCAAATCAACACCCTTCCCCCCTCTGCCCTTTCTGCCTTTTTTCCATAGCAACCACCTCCTGAAAGACCTGTCATGTTTACAAGTTTACACAACAATGTTTCAATTGAACTCTGAACTCTCAGTACACCTGCGTATCCAGTGCAATCTTTCATAAAATGATTTTTTTCTTGACCATTCAAATTACATCTTTCAAAGAACTCATCCATGCACCCTAACTTTCTGTTTTCAGCAATCAAAATCCACCAATCACTGCTACTGAATCATTAGCACAGAAACTCCACACTTTTTTTCATTACAAACTCCTACTATTTCAACTGCCATTTCATTCCCACACTTCATCTGACTGCAGCAGAACCTCCTCTCACCATGTTTTCTGTCTGGATTGTTGGACATAGTTACATCCACTGGGCTCAAAGGTATGCTGATAACAGAAATGTACACAATCTCAATTTACGAAATGTGGAAATCAACTGGATTGGTCACAGAGGATTAAGATGTCACCAATTGATACCATTGGTGAAAACCTTTTTGCATTTGCCAAACCCTAACCTGTTAATTGTGCACTGTGGAGGAAATGACTTGGGTACTTTGACTGGGGTGGGTCTGGAAATGCTTTTAAAGGACACCTTTGAGCAATTGATGGCACTTTTTCCTCAAACTGCCTTGGTATATTCAAATATATGCCAAAGACAAAAATGGAAGTGGTCCAAACAATTTTGTCCACAAATTGAGAAATCGAGGAAGCATGTAAATAAGTCTGTTTCAGCTTACATGAGAGACCATGGAATGGGCTCCATCTACAACAATAACTTGCGTTACTACATGCAAGATATCTACAGAGTAGATGGAGTTCACTTCTCAGATGAGGGGAACAGAGTTTTCATCCTGAATTTAAGACTATGTATTGGTACCTACTTATAAGTACCTAAATCTACCACATACCCAAAAGCTCTTCTCAGAGCTACCCTAACTATGATCACTCTAAACAAATTTTAAATGTAACTTTTTTTTTACTAATTTTCACGATTTACGCTTTCCGGAGCGCTACCCGGTACGCGCACCGGACGCTAACCGGGCAAATTTTTTTTCCGCACATATGGGCCTCCTCAGCCACCCTCAGAAAACCTAGGGGGTCAGGATACGTCTACCGTGCCCCCTTCTACCCATTCTGAACATTATTTGCCCTCCATCTTGTATCTCAATTCTACCGAAACACAAAATGGAGGACTCCCGTAACGTTGCCGGTTCGCGTACCGGGGCGCGCACAGGGAAGCGCTCGCTTAAAAAAGGTGGGAAAGTAATTCACAGAAAAACCACTGGAGACACTTTCACCAAATATAGATTAGCTCATACTACATACCAATCCCTACCATTTTCACAAATTTGATTTGAATTCCATTTAGCCATTTAGCCTGTAGACCTCTCTAAATACCCTGAGGTAAATTACTTCACAAAACACATCTGAAGTGTTGGAATTGACAACCAATTAAAATGTTACTTTCATTTTCTACTTTTTTTACCTGACATTTGATTGGTTATGTACCTGAATATATATAAAGAAAGAGAGAGAAACACAGCCATTTTGACTACTACTTCCTGAAGTACATTGCAAGAGCATTTTCACTGACAACTTAAACTTGTTTTTAAAAGGTAAGATGTTATTTTGAAAGCTGAAGTATATTGTGCACTTTAAGTTAATATGGAAAACTTTTTCTGATATTTATATACTATCCCTCTGTAATAGTTATAGATTTAGATAGACTTCTCTGTTATAGTTATGGATGGATTTAGGCTTGTATTGTATAATTATGAATTTACTAAGGTTTCATCACATGCACATTTTTATATTTCTACTACCAGTCTGATACCACACACTGCCCAAAGATAAATTCACTGTTAAATTAATCCCAACAGTGCCCTATCTCTACTGATATATATATTTTCTTTATGCAAATTTCAGGCAAAATGGAAGGAGAACAAAAAGTGTCATTTGAAATTGTCCTTGAAGAGACCAATCAAGAAAACATTGAACCAAATGACATTGAATTCATGGATGAATCACAGGACCATGAACTACTACAATGTGTACAATCTGTAGATTTCCTCCTTCAAAATGAGGACATTTCAGACACTCGAATGTTGCAAGTTATGTTCACTGAAAATGACGACATTTCGGACAGTCAAATGTTAGACGTTCTATTAAATTTTGAAAAACAATAAAAAAAAACAACAAAAAAAACGAACAATCAATAAACATACAATATTTGAAAAGTCTATCATTCTTTTTTCCTCATAGTACGCTCCCCGGACCGCTTCCCGGTGCGCGTACCGGGCGCTCCCCACGCAAAAAAACGTTTTTGGTTTTTTTGCCCCGCGGGGCCCTTTTAAAGCCTCCACATCAAACCTAGGGGGTCAGGGAGGATCTACTATGCCCCCTTATGGTCATTTCCCCCTTTGTTTTGGCCTCCTCTTGTCTCTCGATCCTACTGAGAGACAAGATGGCGGCCGCTCCGGACTGTTTAGAATGTTGACAGACACCGGAGAGCCAATCAGCTTCGCATCGCGAAGTTCCGTTACGCGTCAAGTACGCGAACCGGGGCGCGCTTACAGATATATATATTTTTTTGAACGTTAATTTCTCAAAATCCACTGGAGCACATATATTGAGACCTAGCAAAGGCACATCGGGCAAACAATATCTACAATTTTGCCAAGTTTCGTGGAAATCCATTCAGCCGTTCGAGCTAAAAGTGAGTCCAACCGCCCTATGGAAAATTGCATGGGAAAAACGCGTTTTGGGGCCCCCCTTTTTTCTCAGCCCCCCCTTGATGGAACCCCCCCAAATTTTCAGTGGCTGCTCAGAAACAAAATGTTCCATTTTCCTGAAAATCTCAGCCAATTCCATCCTCAAACGCCAAAGTTATTCGACATAGAATTTTCAAAAATCCCATAGGAAAAAAATCCTAACTATATATACCTACTGGCGACCGCCAGTAGGTAATATATATATATATATATATATATATATATATATATATATGTTTATACATATATATATATATGTGTATATATATATATATGTGTATATATATATATATATATATATATATATATATATATATATATATATTCGTATTCCTAAAAATGACTGTTCCCACACATATGAAACAGACTCCAGCATGCTCTGGATAGCTGAATAGAAGTTTCATTCCAGGCCACGCATAACCAGGTAATGTATTTCGACCGCGCAAGCGGTCTTTGTCAAACCTGTTTCTGCTGCCATTTTTTTCCTTTTTATGTCAGTTTCAAATTTAAAGGGACAGTGCAACAATGTGAGTAAAGGTTTAACAAGAATACAATAAAGTGACAGTTCAACATTGTAGCAAAGGTGACGTGCATAATGCAAAACTAAAACGTATCCAGTCGAGCATATGGCTTATACGCTGTGCAAATAAGCGTTATCCTAAAAATATCATTTTAATAATATTGCGGAAAATTTTGGCAGGACAGGAAGTCACTATGTTTTACCATTTGAAGACTACATTTAAAATCATCCAAAAACATTTTTACATAGATCTAAAATTAATTTGATCTGTAGCAGGCTGTTAAAGATCAATTCAAAATGGTCAGGCGATTTCAGTAGATGTTTCCTAAGTTAAATTTGCCCGGCGTAAAACGCCTCTAATACCATACGAAGTTATTCAATAAAGAGGCAGGCGCTGGAGACAGGAAGACAGGAAACAAGTTTATTCCGTCGGAGTAGAACACATCAGATCAGACAACAAGGTATCGTCTCGAGGTGCTCTCCAACCTCTTTGAGACCTGGTCTTTTATACACTGGTTTAAGGCATGTGAACGTCCTTTATTACAACAGGGACATTGTGAAGTATGAGAACGACAGCACCGGCACCCCCCCCCCCCCAGTTCCGGCCCATTCCAACACATGACAACAGTAGAGGCCCTTTCCCCTCATATGATTGGGAGGGGCCATCACGCAGCTGAGTGTTCTGCCGATTCCTTTGGAATGTGTGCGCCTGATCGAATCTCATGGGGTGGGGACGTCATGATCAATAGTGATCCCTTTCAGGAGAAGCGAGTGCATGCAGTAGTGGGCAATAAACTGTATCCTCGGGCTAAGGGATGACCAGCGGTTCGTACAGGCAGTCGGGCTCAGAGGAAGGGGTCATCAAAGGAGGGGTATTCATGGGCGGAAAGGAGGTGTTGGTCAGGCGCGGGGTGTGATTCCCTGAGACAGAGTCATGGGGGGGTTTCATGGCTTGTGCATGTGAGCGCGGGGGCAGCCAGGAGGCGCGTGGAAGGCTTGCAAGGTTCAGGGAAGTGTGCTGACGGGCGATCGTGAACAGGGAGACCATGGTACCTAAAATGGCTGTCGTGTATGCTCATACGTGAGTCTGCAAGATGGTGTAGATGATGTTCAGTACACGAACTAAAATTCCACAGTCCTCCCTTTAACATGTCTCGCCAGCTTGTCAGTTCGGATCAATCCCCATGAGACCACGCACCTCTATCTCGTATAGGGGACTCATGTGCTCAGGTTTAAAGTTCAAAGTCTTTGGGCACATACTGTTGGAAATGAGTGCACATAAAGGTGGCAAACATTGAATACCTAAGCAACACCCACATAGTATCATGATTGGTATCAATAAAAACGTGAACAATCTCCACCCCCAGTTCTTCAAAGTGTCCCAGAACCAGCCTCCAAGCGACCATCCTTCCTGCTCCTGGTGAACCTCCGAGGACAGTCTGTGGAGGTGTTCGATTGCTTTGTAGACTGAAGGTGAGTTATCTGGCACGTAGGTGCAACAGCTGGAGCCGATGATGCGGCATGCACCTCCGTGGTCGGCCAGAACCACATCTAGAACAAGACGGTTTTGAAGAGCCACCAGGCGGACGGCCTGAAGCTCAGCCGTGTTGTTAGCAAGGATGCCAGCGGTGATGTTAATGGTTGTTTCTAATGCCTGAGTCAGGTGCCGGATAGCGCGGCTATTTGCCATTGGTCCCCACAGAGGAACAAGTCCCTTTGCTGCATCCAGGAACTGTGCTCCGGTGGAGTCGGCTTGTTCAACATCTCCGGCACGCTTTTGCCGGTGGTGGTTGGCTGAAGCCACATACGTGGGAGGAAGAATAAAGGCGATGTAGCACGTACCCCTCCAGCCTCTTGGGAGCCAAGTGTAAGCTTTGGTGCCACAAACAAAGTACATATTCGGGGAAGCAACAAAGGTGGGGGGGTCAGCTGAGACCAATGTTTTGGTGATGCGACAAGTACTGTGACCCACCAGCTGCGTTCCTTGTCCTTCGAGGCATACGAGTCCTATGACATTGATGACAGACAGGGCCACGGTCAGGGTGGCAGCCGTTTGTTTCCGCAGGTGGGAGAAGGTGGGTCTGGCTGGATTGTGGAGCACTTGCATTTCGACCCTTTCTTTGGCAGGGATGTTCGTATGGAAGGTTGAACCTGAAATTGCAGGACAAAAGGGCTTTCCTGTCTTATTCAGCCAGAACCCATAGTAGAAGTGTGACACGGTTTGACCAGAAGTGGCGTTGTCCTTGTGGCTTTCCTGCATGAGGATCAACCAGGCGAGGCAGGAGCCGTGAACTGAGAAAGGAGAAGGGATGAAGGGGATGGAGTGTCCGGTAGCATGTGGGAGCAACCCACAGATCCAGCAGTTCGTGGCATTTGCAGCAAGGTTGTGCTGGTGCAACAGTTGTACGAAGGAATTGTTCCAGAACTCCCTACGCCTTTCTCGGAGCTGAGGTGAAAGGGTGATCAGGTGGTGCTCTTTCATGGTGGTTGGCTGGGCAGTGGTTGGCAACATCTGGTGAGCGGGTATGCTTTCCTCCAAGATCCAGAAGGAAGTCATGAGGAGGAGGCAAAAGAGGAAGACAATGAAGAGAGCGATTGTCTTTGATTTGTGCAAATTGTCAGTCTTTGGGTTCCTGTAGTGGGTATTTCCTGTTGCTTCCGACGTCTTCTTATCTGGCGCTTCCATCATCTTCTTATCTGGCGCTTCCATCATCTTCATCTTCAAGGTGCTCGGTAGTGGGCAGAACCACAGACTTCGTTTAGCTTCTCTCCGGGTAACCCTTGGTTGCTTTGTGTCACCGTTCTGAGATTTTTAACTTAGTCAGTGGCCTACTTAGCCGAAGCTCCCTCCTTTCGACGCAGGAAATACCCTTCTCGGGATGGCACAGTGGGATCAGAGTGTTTTGCAAGTTCAAGTGCCTCGGTATCAGGATAGCAGTTCAGTGATGGTCGGTCTTTGTTCAGGAGCTCTTCTTGGGTGCTGACGTTGTCTGTCGTGGCCAGGGTCGAGGAAATTTTCTTGCAGTGGTGTGCATGCAGCCAGTTCTTTTTCCCCTCCACTCGAAGAGCCGTCCGAGTGGTGATCAGTACTTGCCAGGGGCCCGTCCACCGGGGTTCCAGACTCTTCGCTCGTTGAAAGTTCCGGATTAGGATGTAGTCCCCCGGTTGGATATCGTGACCGGGACCCCTGGAAGCATCGGGGATGGCCTGCTGCACCTGTTGATGAATGACAGACAATGTTTTAGTTAATTTGTACAAATAATCTGACAGCAGGACGTCGGGGACGTCGTGAATGGAGGTCGGTTTGGGGGCAGTCCAGAGGTTCATAGGCCGCCCAAACACAACTTCGTAGGGGGTCAAGTGGTGCTTAGTGGGAGTGGAGCGCATCGATAGTAATGCCAGTGGAAGGGCATCTGGCCCCTTAAGTCCTGTGGTGGCCACTATTTTTGACAGTTTCAGTTTCAGTGTAGCGTTGTCGTTCAACCAGGCCAGCAGATTGGGGGTGGAAGACTGCGTGGAATCTTTATTTTACCCCCAACCCCTTCAGGATTAGTTGGATAACTTCAGCTACGAAGTGGGGGCCATTGTCGCTCCATAAAATTCGACAAAGGCCGTAGCGAGGGAAAAACTCTTTCAGTAGTACTTTGGCAGTAGTCATGGCAGTGTTATCACGGGTCGGATAGGCTTCCACCCATTTGCTGAAGGCACATACAATGACCAATACGTACTTCAAGCCTTGGCACCTCTCTAGCTGGATGTAATCCATCTGAAGGACCTCAAAGGGGTGGTCGGGGATCCCAAACCCTCCCCGGGGTACCACAGTTCCTTTCCCGGGGTTGTGTTGTAAGCAGATGAGGCACTGCTGGACTAGGCGTTTGGCCGAGTCGGGGATCTTGTTGTTGTGCCAAACTTTGGAAATGAGTTCAATCATGGGGGCAGAGCCTATGTGTGCAGGGGAGTGTGCCATTGTCAGTATGGGGATCAAATATGCATCAGGCAGCAACCATTTGTTCGTGTCTTTTGTCCGCCAGCAGCCTTCATCGTCCCTTAGACCCACCCGTGCCCACTCAGTCAATTCGTGTGGTGTGCTGGCCGATTGGATGTCCCTGATTGTTTCCCTAGCGTCGGTCCATTTTTCTGCTTGTGACCTGGTCACATACATGCGTGTCGTTGTCCTATTCTCAGCTGTGGTTCGGGCAGTGGTGTCGGCTAGTGCGTTTCCCTGTCCAACTAAATCTGTCACCTTCTTGTGTGCCTGGCATTTGATCACTGCTAATTGTCTGGGGAGAAGAACTGCTTCAATCAGGGCGGAGACTAAATCTCCGTGAAGGATGGGTGTACCGTGGGACGTCAGGAATCCCCTTTCCCTCCACAGGAGCCCAAAATGATGAACCACCCCGAAGGCGTACTGGCTGTCCGTGTAAATGTTTGCCGTGGTTCCTGCTGCTATAATACATGCTCGTGTGAGGGCAATTAGTTCTGCTGCCTGTGCGGATCGTTGTGTGATGCGAGCGGTTTCAACTACTGTTCGAGCTGTCGTCACCGCATAGGCAGCAGAAGTGGTGCCGTCTGGGAGTTTGATACAAGAGCCATCTACCCATAGTTCTCCATCAGGATCTGTAAGAGCAATGTCTCGGAGGTCAACTCTACTCCTAGTCTGTTCGTCCGTGAGGGTCACACAGTCGTGTATAGGGGGCACATCGGGGTCATTTTCGGGCAAGGGTAACAGTGTAGCAGGGTTCAATGTCGTGCATCTCTTCAGGGTGATGTGGGGTGCAAGTAGAGTCAATTCGTACCCTGTTAGTCGTGCGCTAGTCAGATGTTGAGTCTTAGTCTGGTTCAAAAGGGTGTCAACTGCATGGGGCACTAATACCGTGAGGGAGTTTGAAAGCACAATTCCCTCACTCTGGCGGATAGAGACAGCAGCAGCGGCTACTGCTCGAAGGCAGGCAGGTAGAGCTCTGGCGACTGGATCAAGAGTGGCAGAGAAGTAGGCACAAGGGCGTTGTTTGGCGCCGATGGGCTGAGTTAGAACAGACAATGCGCATCCCTCCCTTTCGTGAGTGAAGAGGGAGAAGGGCTTGGAGTAATCTGGTGTTCCTAGAATGGGTGCCGAGCAAAGGGCATCCCGCAACTCCTTAAAGGATGCTTGGCATTCGGGAGTCCAAGGGAGTGGGAACGGAACATCTTTGGCCAACAGGGAGAGTAGGGGTTTTATAATGAGACTGAAATTTGGTAACCATTGTCGGCAGAAAGAAGTAAGGCCCACTAATGAACGGACTTGCTTCTGTGTTTTTGGAATGGGGGTGTCTAGGATGGTTTGGATTCGGTCGGGCGTAAGTTTCCTCCCTTCTTTGGACAGGAGATGGCCTAGGTATGTTACTTGGGGCTGGCAGAACTGCAGTTTCTTTTTGGAGACTTTGTGGCCATTCTCCGCACGAAAGTGCAAGAGTTGGATAGTGGCTGTGATTGCAAGTGGAGTGGTGTCGGCCGCCAGAAGCATATCATCGACATATTGGATCAACACCACTCCATCTGGTAGCTGGACGGCGTCCAGCTGTCTTTTGAGGGCCTGGCTGTAGATGCTGGGACTTTCAGTGTAGCCCTGGGGAGCTCTACAAAATCGGTACGAACGGTTTTTTAAAGTGAAGCCGAAGAGATAACGGCTGTCTGGATGGATGGGGATAGAGAAGAATGCATTTTTAAGATCAATAACGGTGAAGGTGGTGGCAGTGGACGGGATGAGAGTGAGAATGGTGGCGATGTCTGAGACTACGGGGTACTGTGGTACCACCACTTTGTTGACTTCTCGCAGGTCGATGATGAAGCGGTACGCTTTCTCATCTCCCTCACCTTGCTTCTTAACAATGGGTAGGATAGGGCTATTGCAGACATTACTAACCACTTCCTCTACCACTCCTGCATCTACCAAGGACTGAATAATCGCTACCAATGCCTTCTCGCCTTCGGGCGATATCCGGTACTGTGGGAGTTTCGGGAGTATTGCATCTGGTCGAACAGTTATGTGTACAGGATCGATCATCATTCGTCCTACATCCGAGTCGTTTCTGGCCCAGAGGTACAGGGGTAGGGTATCGAGCAAGGATAGGTCAGCATCTGTTATGGCGTACATATGTCGTGCGGGTTGGGGTCTGGACATGCTCGGGTTGTCGTACAGGATGACTCGGACTCCATCCGGGGAACACCTAATAGTAGCTCGGAAATGTTTCAGTAAATCAATACCCATAATGGCGTCAGGGGAGCTGGAGGAGAGCAGAAACGTTGTGTCAGTGGGATTGTTTCCTAGGTCAAAGGAGATAGGTACAGACAGGGGATTAGTGGAGGGCGTTCCATCGAAACCTATCGAGGTAATGTGTGAGCCAGACAAGGGTGCCCTTGGAATCAGTCGTTTTGATAATACACTACGTGTCGCTCCAGTGTCTACCAAAAATGGAGACTTTGTACCCAGGACCTTAGCAGTGACGTAAGGACCTTGCTGGTCAACACAGAGCTCGACTGGATCCCTCCCTTGCCCCTGGCAGTCCTATGCAGAGTCGTGAGCATTGATGCAGTCGGACTGTTGGCACTGATTCTGTCGGGGGCGGTCAAATGTGTTTGGTCTGTCAGATCGGTCATTGGTGGTGTCGCGGGTCTGCCCTCGTCCTTGCCCTCCAGTTTTGGAGCCATTGGTCATGTCCCTTGTTTCTTTATTTCTAATCATTTCCCGAAGGGCCAGGCATTGAGACTTCCAGTGCCCAAATTCTTTGCAAAATGCTCACTGGTTCTCATCGAGGTCGGTTCGTGGAGCGCCAGGTGTGGGGTTGCGGTCTCTAGGGGCCGAATTCCTAGGGGCATTCGACTGGTAGTTTCCCCTATACCGTTCCCTTCATGTAGTCACTCCCTGCAGTTGAGCAATCATTACTCGTTCCTTTAAGTCCTTTTTTTTTTTCTCAGTTGCCCTTTCGTTCTCGTTCTTTTGGTGTTCGTAATACTGAGCCATCTGAAGGATAGCTGCAGGTTTAGAGGCTCCCCAACTACTCTCGCTAGTCTGTAACTTTTGGGAGACCTCTTGCGATAGCCCCTTTACGTAGTTTTGCACGAATAGGTGTTGTCCGGTTGCGGTGGTCATATCTTGGCCACTGTAGTCGAAGAACACTATTTCAAATCGTGAGAAGTATTCTGATACATCTTCCTGAGGCTTCTGGCGACAAGCCGTGACTACCGACCAGTCTACCTTCTTTTCTGGGATCAACGTCTTTAGCTTCTGCACTATTTTGTCGGGGAGTTCCAGTATGTCTTTTACAGGTTTCTTTCCGGGCTCTCGTTGCCTATCTAGGTCATCGAGTTGTTTCCAGGTGTGTCCGAACAGGTCTGTGTGGTCGGCTTTCCGGATTTGCTTCCACACATCAGCCGGCAGACACAACCCAAAAAACGAATCAATGTCCGCTAGAGTCATTATGGTTGAGCCCAAGGCTGTGCCTAGTTCTGTATAAAATGCCATAGGGTTCTTTCGCAGATCGGGCAGGGTTTGCCTAAAGGTTAAAATATCTTGCCGATCCCATGGTTGGTAAACCCAGTTGTACACAACCCTCCCTTTTGTATCTGCGTGGTTGATATCATCGTTTGTTCCCTGACCTCTTGGGGGAACCCAATAGGGGGCGGCTTCTCTGATGGGCATCATCGTGTTGGCTGCTTCTACTGAGGGCTCAATCGTCTCAGGGACTGTGATCTTGACCTCTGGTTTCTGTTCCGTGAGGTGGCGGATGACCTCAAGCGTTTGCATGAAGAGGTCCGTCACATCGCTCTCAGTTCCATCTCCAACATCGACCCTTCTATATAGAGCCGTCAATTTAGCAGGACCTTTATTCTGGTACCTATCCTCATACGCGTTCAGGGTGTGGTAGCTGAACCGTAAAATGAAATGCCGTCTGTGACTACCGGCATGTGAATTATGCATATTCATCGTATATTCCTCGCTCTCCTTCCGTTCTACCAATGTTTTTGCTATCTTGTCCATTCCATCCCGCTCATCTTTGCTCAACCTATTTGGTCTGGCTGTTAGGTGCCTGCTAGTCTCATGTTCATCTGCTGTTGTTACCAATGCGGCTGGTGCGAAGGCCGTAAGAGCCGGGGCACTAGCGCTAGAGTCACCCACGCCTGCACTTTGGACTGGTGAGTGTTGTGCTAGAGGCTGGCTGGGAGCATAAGGAGGAGGCATGTAGATAATTGGAGGACCGAGTAGTAACTCGTCATTTGCCCGCTGTTTGGAGGGCATCTCCGGGTAGAGCGCAGAGGTGGTCCTGACAGGGCATTGGCCTGCCATTCCTGATTCTTGCGTTTGTTTAACTTCCTCTCTTCTTCTTATTTCTTCATCTAGTTCTTTTGCGGCCAGATGGGCTGTTTTTCGTAACTCTTTCACTATTTTCGCTTCCTCTCTTTTCCTGCGATGTTCTGCTTCTTTGCGCCACATGCCAATACTATCGAGCATAGTGGGCGTTGCCTTGTTTATTTTTACAGCTGCTTCTAGTGTTTTTATTTTATTTTTATCAAAAGAACCTATCAGTGGCCACTGATTTTTAGGATCCTTTTTTGTATATTTATGCCATAACCTACTATAAGCTATAGCGACTAGTCCTTGCTTAGTAAACATGTCCTTATTAGGGGTGCCTTCCAGTGGAGCTGGATGGTTCATCTCTAATAAGCGGTCCGGGTTGACCCAACTATGAACCAATGGGGAGAAGATAGGCATGACGGATTACAATGGGGGCAAAAGCCTGCACTACCTATCTTTTCACTATTTGCAAAGACTGGACAGAATATTCTATTCTACGCTATTTGCAAACAGAGAATACCTCCGAAAAGAACCAATTCCCAAAACAGTCAATGTTCGGGCAAACAATCAATCAATGAGGAACAAAATAGGCACGACGTGTTAAAGGTTTGCGTTACCTACCCTTCACTATCGGCAAAGGGAGAGAGAATATTCCTATTCTTCCCCGTTTGCGGACAGAGAAGATCCTTAAGAGAACCAACTTCGAACAATTCAATGCTCGATTCAACCAATCAATCAATGAGGAGAAAAAAATAGGCACGACGTGTTAAAGGCTTGCGTTGCCTACCATTCACTATCTGCAAAGACTAAACAGAGTATGGCGATTCTGTACTTGTTTGCAAATAGAGAATTCCTCAGGAACAGTCAATAAGTAATACTAGTATTTTCAAACAATCAATCAATCAATTTCGCAATTTGTCGTGTATCACGACCTTACCCGGACCGCATGGACAGTTTCTCGTCTTCCGCTTCCAGCGCCCGATCGTCCTCTACTCTCTGTTGCTATCGCGGCACTCCTGGTGGTTCCCAGTCAGGACCGTAGATCACTCGGGAGAGGTCAGCTCGGAATCAGTGAAGTTCAGATGAGCGGCTGTCAGACGAGGGTCTATCGGACAGGAGCTCTTTCCGATCGTTGCATTTGTTCACTCTGTCGTCGGGACCTCTCCCACTGGATCCACGTGTCGCTGATGGGCCCCGCGTTTGGGACGCCAATTGTTAAAGATCAATTCAAAATGGTCAGGCGATTTCAGTAGATGTTTCCTAAGTTAAATTTGCCCGGCGTAAAACGCCTCTAATACCATACGAAGTTATTCAATAAAGAGGCAGGCGCTGGAGACAGGAAGACAGGAAACAAGTTTATTCCGTCGGAGTAGAACACATCAGATCAGACAACAAGGTATCGTCTCAAGGTGCTCTCCAACCTCTTTGAGACCTGGTCTTTTATACACTGGTTTAAGGCATGTGAACGTCCTTTATTACAACGTGGACATTGTGAAGTATGAGAACGACATCACCGGCACCCCCCCCCCCAGTTCCGGCCCATTCCAACACATGACAACAGTAGAGGCCCTTTCCCCTCATATGATTGGGAGGGGCCATCACGCAGCTGAGTGTTCTGCCGATTCCTTTGGAATGTGTGCGCCTGATCGAATCTCAGGGGGTGGGGACGTCATGATCAATAGTGATCCCTTTCAGGAGAAGCGAGTGCATGCAGTAGTGGGCAATAAACTGTATCCTCGGGCTAAGGGATGACCAGCGGTTCGTACAGGCAGTCGGGCTCAGAGGAAGGGGTCATCAAAGGAGGGGTATTCATGGGCGGAAAGGAGGTGTTGGTCAGGCGCGGGGTGTGATTCCCTGAGACAGAGTCATGGGGGGGGGTTTCATGGCTTGTGCATGTGAGCGCGGGGGCAGCCAGGAGGCGCGGGGAAGGCTTGCAAGGTTCAGGGAAGTGTGCTGACGGGCGATCGTGAACAGGGAGACCATGGTACCTAAAATGGCTGTCGTGTATGCTCATACGTGAGTCTGCAAGATGGCGTAGATGATGTTCAGTACACAAACTAAAATTCCACAAGGCCAGTGCCCGATTGACTCCTTGTTACTGCCACCTGACCCAATTTACTTGGGCTTTTGTAACACTCCATGTGCAAGCTTAATAAAAAGTGCTTTGAAAAATGTCCCTCGGACAATAAAGTGATCACTGCCTTTAACCAATATCATATTACTATTGAAAATTCATAGTAACAAAGATGTACACCCAAAGGAGGTCCATAAAAGAAATGTAAAAATGATTGAATTACGCTCTAACTTTCCACCGTTGAACAATTCTTATTATTATTCTAGGCCAGTGCCCAACTCCTCCATGGACGGCACCATAGGTGCTTTGAGCAATGTCCCTTGTACAATAAAGTGACCAGTGCCATTAACTAATAGCATATTACTATTGAAAATTCATAGTAACATAGAAATACACCCAAAGGAGGTCCATAAAAGAAATGTAAAAATGATTGAATTACGCTCTAATTTTCCACCGTTGAACAATTCTTATTATTATTCTAGGCCAGTGCCCAACTCCTCCATGGACGGCACCATAGGTACTTTGAGCAATGTCCCTTGTACAATAAAGTGACCAGTGCCATTAACTAATAGCATATTACTATTGAAAATTCATAGTAACATAGAAATACATCCAAAGGAGGTCCATAAAAAAATGTAAAAAAGATTGAATTACGCTCTAACTTTCCACCTTTGATCAATTCTTATTATTATTCTAGGCCAGTGCCCAATTCCTCCATGGATGGCACCATAGGTCACACATACATTAAAAACTAAAGTGCTGTGCAAAAAACTATGTGCAATGGTTCTAATGTGTAAAAGATAAAAACGGAGTGGATCAAGATTATGAAATTCAATTAATTATATATTAATATAAGAGCTTCAGAGTGTTAATCATAAAAGCATTCCCCTTTCCCTCTTGCTGATCTACTGATTACTCATCTGCTATCTTGTTCATAGCTTACAGATGCACATGTAGATCCTCCTTAGTATTCTGCCCATTAGGAGACCTTGGGGGCCAAGAAGCCCTCCTGTTACCTCCAGTAAGTCCCTTACAGCGTGATTCCTGAGAGCAGGTCTGAAGCCCTGCCCCCTTTCTCGACCACTCTGCAAACATGACTATCAGTTAAAATTAACATAAGGTTACAGGGACGTTATAGTCATGAAATAGATTATGAAAAACCTTATAAATTCACTGAAAAAAACAAAGGTTACAGGTGTGTTATAGTTAGGAATAGAATTTACAAAATCTTAGAAATTCACTGAAAAAAACAAAAGGTAAAGGGACTTTTTAAGTTAGACTCAGATTTCCATCATACAAAGCCAGTGAAATTCAGCAGTTATAGTTATCTGAGCTAATGATAACTTATGCCGCCGCAACACACTGCTTAGGACCTCACATATTATATCCCTCTAGACATGTCAAGTGACATCACTGATGACATCATCCACAGAACCACTCATACACCCCCATATAACCTCTTGTATACTCACTTACACACCCATACAACCACTCACATACCCATTCACAGACCCATACAAGTGCTCACAAACCCACTCACTCCTCCACTGAGGCACTCACTCACCCACTCACTCACTCATACAGCCACTTACACAACCATTTACTCACCCATACAGCCACTCATACAACCAGTCACTCACATAGCGACACACTCACCCATACAGCTCCTCAGCCACCCACTTATTTTCCTACACAGTCATTCACACGCCCACTCATTCACCCATACAGCCTTTCAACACAGCCATCACTCACCCATACAAGCACACACACCCACACAACCAGTTAGATACTGTAGGATGCTGGCTTAGTATATGGTGTACACTTATTTAAATGATTGGTGTTTTAGTGGTCTTTGATAACCAAAGAAAGCTCTCAAAGTGGTAGCTGTGGAGAGCAATCTTCGGGTTTATCTTGAAGGAGTGTAAAGCAGCTTGCTTTAACAGGTTAATATGTAGTGTAGGTTTCATTCACTCACTAACACACAGGTATATCTCCTACCTGGAGATCTCAGCACAATACACAGGAATACTTAAAAGCAATCAAGTAAGTAGCACAAAATACAGTGGTCTCCAGGGGGAGAGCAAACCATATACTAAGAAAGTGGAATGCTAACTGCAACGGAGGACAGAAATTGGGCCAGAAGACCCAGAGGAGATGGGGACACAAGGTACCACCCAAAGTAAGTACCCAGAAATGCCATGGAGGCTGTGTGCAGAGTGGGAAAACCACTGCCTGTCCAGTAGAAGTCAACAGGAAAGTCGTGGTTGCAGTTTTGCAGAAGAAGGACCCCCTCAGAGAGGACCATGAAGAATTTCCCTGGAGGATGGAAGGTTGGAAAGCCACCCCACCTGTGAACCAGGTTACCGACACCAGGGAAGCCAGGTGCATAGAGGTGAAGAGACACTGTTGATGACAATTGAAGAATTGAAAGAAAATGCCTCTGGCGGAGAAGATGAAGAAGTCCGGTGGAATCCGAGGGTGGATTCTGGAATTGTAGGACCTGCAAGCAGAGGGAGGACCGGGTCTTTGCCACTCGGAGGTAACCAGGAGGCACGGAAGAGCAATGCCCACTGATATCAAGCGGTTCAGAAGAGTCGACAGTGACCATGTCGCTGTAACTGTGAAGACCTGGCGATTCTGAGAAAGACCAGGAGCCATGCACGAGCTGCCCCACATTGGATGACAGTGACTAGGTGAACAATGGCTGGCAGGAGCACCAACAAGCCTTAGTAGCCAAAACTGGCCTGGAGAACGAAGAAGGAACAACGTTGGGAACAGCAAGGTCCAAGGGACAGGGACTGACGAACAGCAGGAGAGTCAGAGAAGGCCCCAATTAAGCAGGGGAGCCCACTGAAGCAGTAGAAGACCCTCAGTATGACCCACAGGCCAAAGACACAAGAGTCGCAAGAGGACCTCAAGCAGCTCACCAAACATGAAGGCCCATGGTGCAGAGGATGTGTTGAGGATGCCGATTAATGGATGGTAGAGATGCTGGAGGCTGGAGAACCTTATAGCCTGAAGGTCTTTGGAGTGCAAACCCAACAAGTTTTGCAACAGCAAGTCAAAGCTGTGCACAGGGGTGGTCCCAGCAGTTCCAACGAGGGATACTGGCCTCAAAATTGCAGCAAAGACAGATAAGGCCCAGAGGGAGTTTCAGATCCACCACCTGTGCTGCTGAGCCTTGGGAAGTCTGTTGGACGAAAGCAGCAGCAGACCATTCAGCTTCATTGTGATGCCTGAAGATTCAGGGGGTGACTCCTTCACTCCAAGGGAGATTTCTTTGGGTGTCCTTGATGGCCACAGTTCTGTTGAAGAACCTAGCAGAATCACAGACACAGACGACGAAGAAGACTTGAAGAACAGCAAGACCAGGAGACACAGGAGTCTTCATTGGTGCAGTATCGGTTCCAGTCGAAGTCCAACGAAGTCCAAATGTTTAAGTGTCCAGACCATCAAAGAGAGACATAGTTTCTGGCTTGAGACTTGTCCCATGATGAATCTAAGGACCCAACCACAGGTAAGCCAATAAGTACCCTAAGGAAAGGGTTGGAACAACTTAGGGGTACTGCCTAGAGGAGGGGCTAGACAGAGGGTAGGATGTCATTTGTCTAGTTGCTCACCAGAGCGGGAGTCGACTGGCGTATGCAAGGAGGGCACCAAATGTGCCCTTCAAAGCAGTCTGGTGGTGCAGGCAAGTGTCCCCACCCCTGCCCAATACACTAAGTCCTAACTGGGAGGTGGTGACACCTCCCTGTGACAAGAAAACCTAATGTTCCACCTTCCCCTGTTCAAGCTTAAATAGCAGCAGGAGGGCAGAATCATGTCTGTGGTTGACAGCAGTCCCAACTTGCTGGCAGACCCTGAAAGGCTATTACTGGGAGTACAGGGTGTTCCCATGAGAGCCCCCAGTACATGGGACCATACTTCCAACACTGGAATCCATGTTGGAGTATGATTCCAACATGTTTGATACTAAACGGTTTTGGTGCAGCCACTAAATAGTTGAACATTTCGTATTGACTGATGTCCACTACATGTATCAAAATGGCTGACTGCACTTACAAAGCCTGGAGAATTAACTCTGGTGTTTGTAGGGGTATCCTGCTCAGGCAGGGGCACCCTCACACTTGCAGCCAAACACCCTGCCCTGAGGACTGAAGATCCTGGCATAGTGGTGACGTAGGATTTAAATGTAGTGACCTCAGATATAAGGAAAGGAACACCTGTCATGAGAGGTGCAAGTGCCAACTTAAACAGCCTGCAATGGCAGGCCTGTAGTCACAGTTTAAGAGGACTCCCATGGGTGGCACATTACATGCTGCTGCCCATGGGAGACCCCTGGTGTACCTATCCCCCTGGTACCTTAGTACCATATGCCAGGAACTTACACAAATGTACACCAGTAGTCAATCATGAAGGTACAAAAGTACTTACCAAGTCCTGATTAGCGGGATCCCGGTCCGACTAGGCCAAAAACACACGGAATCCAAGCAAAGGGTGGGGGTAACCATGAAAGCAGATCCTTCTTTCCTACACATACCCATTCACACATCCAGACGAACACTCACACATCTGCTCTGTCACCCATACAGCTATTCACAAAGAAACATACTCTCCAATGCAGCCACTCACACACCAACTCACTTAACCAAACACCCACTCAAACAGCTACTTACTCACCCATACAGCCACTGCCACACCCACTCACTCATCAATACAGCCACTCACAGAGCATCGCACTCACCCACACAGTTACTCACACATCCACTTATACACCTATCCAGCTACTTACACCCCATACACACAATGTTACAGTTACACAGCCACTCCCATAACATATGTTAGAAGTAGTATCACTCAGTAGTAATGTACCTAGTATACTAATTTAACTTTTGTAGTAGGTTACTTTATATGTTTAACACCCATAAACTCTTAAACAAACATACACCCACTTGATGTCATCTGTGATGTCATTTGAGATGTCATCACTGATGCCATCAGTTATGTCACTGGCCATGTCATGAGTGATGTAATATGTGAGGTCATAAACAGTGCATTGCTGGGGCGTGAGTTATAGTTAGCTCATAACTGCTCAATTTCACTGGTTTTGTATTAGTGACATTTTACTGGTTTTGTATTAGTGAAATATGAGCCTAGCTACAAAAGTCCCTTTAACCTTTGCTTTTTCAGTGAATCTCTAAGTATTTTTTTTAAACCAAAGGTTACAGCGACGTTATATTTAAAAAACAGAATTTTAAAAAAACATATAAATTCAATGAAAAAAAACAAAGGTTACAAGGACGTTATAGTTCGGGTGATATATTTCACTCGTACAAACCTAGAGAAATTCAGCAGTTATAATTCACGCCCCTGTAATGCACTGCTTATGACCCCACATATTGCATCACTCATGACATGGTCAGTGACATCACTAATGACATCTCAAATGATATAACTGATGATATCACTGATGACATCATCTACAGAATCTCTGACGCACCACTCACCCCCATGTAACCTTTCAAACACACACTCAAACTTTCACACTACCATTCTCAAAACTATTCACACACCCATACCAGCACTTACATACCCACTCACTGATTCATAGGTCTACACACACACATCAGTCACCCATACAGCCACTCATACACCCATTCACTCACTAATACAGCCACTAACATATCCACTCATATACCCATACAGCCACTCACACACTGCCAGACACACATACAGCTACTCACACACCTACTTACTCATCCTTAGAGTCGATAACAGCCACCTACTCACCTATGCAGTTGTACACATACCAACTCATTTATTCACACACTTCCTAAAACATACTTACTCACCTATACAGTACTGACACAAGTACACACTCACAGATAAAGCCACTATCACAATCACTCACTCATACATACAGTCACTTATATACTCCAACAAGCACCTATATTGCCTTTCACATATGCAGGTACTAGACCATATACCACTGATACATCCATTCACTCACCGACACAGCCATATGGACACACACTCACCCATACAGCCCCTCTCAGATGCACTCACAAACCCATACAGCCAGTAATTCACCCACTCATTCATCCATGCAGATTCACAAATTCCCTCACCCACCCAGACAGACACTCATACAACCACACAGGTACTCAGAAAACCAATCAATAACCCATACAGCAACTCATATACCTACTCATCAACCAATGCAGACACTTACACACCAACTAACAGACTGATACAAACATTCACACAAATTAGTCACTCACCCATACATTCACTGAGACACATATATTCACTCACTTATACAGCCAGTCACGTACTCACTAAATTATTTGTTCGCACAAACATTTTCCCAGGGGCCGCAAAGTTTGGTCTTTGGTGTGCCGAGGGCCGCACTGATGTCAACGGGAGAGGGGATGTAAAGTGGGTATAGGGGAACCTAAGCATGTATATCTACTGGCTGTACTCAATTGTGCAGTGGAACCACATTGCGTGACCCTGGGCAATTGTTTTATTTCAATTTACCTCCTTTTTGTTCATTGTAACATATAAGAGAACCCTGAAATACATGCCTTTATGATGCATGCTGTACAAAACCATCTCCTGTGCTTCAATGTAATCTCTAATGGCATTGTTGTCAGGGTGCGGATGTGGGGAGAAGTATGAATGTTTCTAAATTCATGTTTTAAAACCATCACTTTGAAAAAAATACTTCTGAATGCACTGCTATAATTTGATTTACTAAGGTGAAATGGTTCTACAGGGCAAAGAAATACACTTTTTGAAATGTTGAATTTTTGAAAGGACTATCGTATGTTTCCATGTTTGCTGTCTTACAGAATTAAGGTGTTTCTAAAGTTGAGGGCCTAGTAACTTCCTTTTGTTCAACTGCAATTGACCTTTAAATAAGTGCTTGCTGTATATTTAGATCTTTTAAAAATATTAGTGCTGAGTCATGTAAACAGCAGCCCAGTGCTGCTTCTACTCAGGGGGCTGCGTGAAAAAGTCAGGAGGGCTGCATGTGGACCCTGGGCCATACTTTGAGTACCACTGCACTAAATCATCCATTCAGGCACTCATACACCCACTGATTCATCAATACACCTTGGTGTATATATATGTAACACTCATAAACTTTTTAGAAACACTCTCAGTCACTGGATGATGTCTTCAGGGATGCCATGAGTAATGTCATTTGAGATGTCATCAGTGATGTCACTGACCATGTCACTGACCATGTCATGAGTGATGTAATATGTGAGGTCATAAGCAGTGCATTGCAGGGGCACGAGTTATAGTTAGCTCAGCTAACTATAACTGCTGAATTTCTCTTGTTTTGTACAAGTTAACTATCACCCTAACTATAACGTCCTTGTAACCTTTGTTTTTTTCAGTAAATTTCAAAGTTTTTTAAAATGCTAATTACTAACTATGACTTACCTGTAACCTTTGTTTTTTTCAGTGAATTTCTATGTTTTTTTAACTCATAATCATGTTTGCAGAGTGGTAAAGAAAGGGGTCTAGGCCACAAACTAGCTCTTAGGAATCCCGCTGCGTATGACTTACAGGAGGTACCACAAGGGCTTCTTGGCCTCCAAGGTACCTCAGGAGTAAAGTGGACTTCTTCCCCAATCAGTAGTGCACCACAAGTCGCATTTGCAGAGTAGAAGAGAAGGGGCGTGTGCTCCGAACACTTCTCACCAATCCCACTGTGTGGGACTTACAGGAGGTAACAGGAGGGGAAGTTGGCCCCCAAGGACATCCTTGGGGCCCAACTACCCCTCCTGTTGCCTCCAGTAAGTACCGCACAGTGGGATTGATGAGACATTGTATGAGAGTAGGCCCCCTTTCTCCACCACTCTGCAAACTCACCTCATAGCACACTACTAGTAGGTGGATGAAGTCCCCTAGGCTATTGAGGCTCCTTGAGTCCCACACAGTGGGTTTGCTGAGAGGTTTTTGGTGACCACACGCCCTTTCTCCATCACTCTGCAAACGCTCCTCCTGGCGCATGACTGGTTAGGGGATGTTGTCCCCTTGGCTCTTGAGGGTCCTTGGGGGACAAGTACTCCGCTAGTTACCTCCAGCAAGCCCCACACCATGGGTTTGCTGAGAGGTTTTCAGTGGCCACGCCCTCTTTCTCCTTCACTGTGCAAATGCTCCATCTGGTACAATATTATTTGGGTGATGAAGTCCCCTTGGCTCTTGAGGGTCCTTGGGGTCCAACTAGCCCTCTTGTTACCTACAGTAAGTCCCACACAGCTGGATTGCTGAGAGGTGGTCAGAGACCACGCCCCCTCTATACACTACTTTGCAAACACGCCTCCGGGTGCACTGATGCTTGGGGGAAGAAGTCCACTTTATTCTTGAGGCCCTCAGGTGGCAAGGGGACCTCATCCCCCCACCAGCAGTGCGAGAGGCATGTTTGCAGAGTGGTGGAGAAAGGGGAATGGCCTCTGACCACCTCTCAGCAATCCCAATGTGTGGAGCTTACTGGAGGTAACAGGAGGTCTTCTTAGCCCCAAAGGACCCTCAGCAGTCAAGGGGACTTAATTACCCAACCAGGAGCATGCCAGGAGGCGCATTTGCAGAAAAGTGGAGAAAGGGGGTGGGGCATTCTGTGAATTTCGGCATTTTTTTTATTTTTTATCTTTTAGGAAGGGGGCCACTTTTGCGAGAGGCTCCAATGAGTAGATGACTTCCAAAATACACTCTATTAGTAGGAATGCATGTTGTGCTCCTTGTAATTGAGGGGAAATGTGTTACAGATAAGTAATGTGCTGAATAAATAGTTAATTACTATATTTAAAAAATGTTACAGTCTCATGAGACTCTCACGGGTTTGTAAAAAATAGAGAGGAGTAGGGGATTTTTTAATACAGTGTAGTATGCACAATTGCTACTGTAGGAAGGAGTATTACAGGACATGGTGTTTATATGAGTCTACTATTTACACCCATCAACTTGATAAGAGTTGTTAGTAGAGTTCAGTCTCTTCCCACACTCTACTGTGCACACATATTATCAGAGAAAGTGTTGTTAACAGGGAGGACAGTCCCTCTCTGCTCACTACTGCACACATGCTTCATCTGAAAGAGAAATCTCAGCGGAGAAGCCAGTCTCTCTCAAGACACCCTCTCCATAGCAGCAGATCTTACGGATCTCTTTATGGAAAAATGCATATCTGTCCACAAGGGTCATGGTCATGGCTATTATGAAGCATGTAAGCTAATGCCATCCTAACAAGCCCATGTCCAATCACTGTGCCCCTCGTTCCTCTTAAAAGAAAATTCGTGACACTACCGAGTTCCTTCACATTTGACACACACAAAAAAAAGGATGCTTTTCTTGTTCCACCACCCTTCAGTTTCCGAGACCGACAAACTGCAAGCAGCTCATGTTTTTAACTGTACTAAAATATCTTCAATGTTGAAATAGAGTACAGGCACCCTCTTTTGGAAGACCTTGAAAACAAAAAAAACCATATACAGGATCAGACCTTCTTCTGCATGTTAAGGCCGGTGAGTGCACTGGTAAGCTCTGGTCCTCTGGTGGTTGGTGGAGTTTTTGCTGAACTCTGCGTTCCAAGCGAAGCATCGAGTGGAGTAAACTCTGCGAACTCCTGTGGCAGAGCGGGGCTTAAGACCCAATCCAAATATTTTGTGGTCACCCTACAGCTAATGCTTTTTGTGAGATGAGGTGCCATGCTAAAATGAGAATGGCACATAGATAAGGCAATGAAGCTTGTTTCCTTCCCCGTGTAGGAATTGGCTTTTGTAGTCTGGTCTGCCCTGTTCCCATGATGCACTGGGCCAGGGACAGACTAATTTGCATACAGCCGGGTTCTGAAACTGGGATGGTGCAATGAGCTAAAAAACGGTGTTGGATCTAGCCCTGATCTCTTGACTGGGTGAGAGTACTCTGCTTAATTCAGAGACTCTGTCCATCACCACCCCTTGTTGTAAATAATTTTGTCCACCCTAAGCGTGGAAGGGGATACTCAGATGTGAGTCCCTTGCTCATTGCACCATCAGGATTCAAGCAAGCCGGGCCGAAGACGGCTGAAATGCCAGAAACCGGTCCCCGGAAGCTTGTTTCCTTCCCAGTGTAAGAATTGGCTTTTGTAGTCTGGTCTGCCCTGTTCCCATGATGCACTGGGCCAGGGACAGACTAATTTGCATACAGCCGGGTTCTGAAACTGGGATGGTGCAATGAGCTAAAAAAAAAGACGTGTTGGATCTAGCCCTGATCTCTTGACTGGGTGAGAGTACTCTGCTTAATTCAGAGACTCTGTCCATCACCACCCCTTGTTGTAAATAATTTTGTCCACCCTAAGCGTGGAAGGGGATACTCAGATGTGAGTCCCTTGCTCATTGCACCATCAGGATTCAAGCAAGCCGGGCCGAAGACGGCTGAAATGCCAGAAACCGGTCCCCGGAAGCTTGTTTCCTTCCCAGTGTAAGAATTGGCTTTTGTAGTCTGGTCTGCCCTGTTCCCATGATGCACTGGGCCAGGGACAGACTAATTTGCATACAGCCGGGTTCTGAAACTGGGATGGTGCAATGAGCTAAAAAACGGTGTTGGATCTAGCCCTGATCTCTTGACTGGGTGAGAGTACTCTGCTTAATTCAGAGACTCTGTCCATCACCACCCCTTGTTGTAAATAATTTTGTCCACCCTAAGCGTGGAAGGGGATACTCAGATGTGAGTCCCTTGCTCATTGCACCATCAGGATTCAAGCAAGCCGGGCCGAAGACGGCTGAAATGCCAGAAACCGGTCCCCGGAAGCTTGTTTCCTTCCCAGTGTAAGAATTGGCTTTTGTAGTCTGGTCTGCCCTGTTCCCATGATGCACTGGGCCAGGGACAGACTAATTTGCATACAGCCGGGTTCTGAAACTGGGATGGTGCAATGAGCTAAAAAACGGTGTTGGATCTAGCCCTGATCTCTTGACTGGGTGAGAGTACTCTGCTTAATTCAGAGACTCTGTCCATCACCACCCCTTGTTGTAAATAATTTTGTCCACCCTAAGCGTGGAAGGGGATACTCAGATGTGAGTCCCTTGCTCATTGCACCATCAGGATTCAAGCAAGCCGGGCCGAAGACGGCTGAAATGCCAGAAACCGGTCCCCGGAAGCTTGTTTCCTTCCCAGTGTAAGAATTGGCTTTTGTAGTCTGGTCTGCCCTGTTCCCATGATGCACTGGGCCAGGGACAGACTAATTTGCATACAGCCGGGTTCTGAAACTGGGATGGTGCAATGAGCTAAAAAACGGTGTTGGATCTAGCCCTGATCTCTTGACTGGGTGAGAGTACTCTGCTTAATTCAGAGACTCTGTCCATCACCACCCCTTGTTGTAAATAATTTTGTCCACCCTAAGCGTGGAAGGGGATACTCAGATGTGAGTCCCTTGCTCATTGCACCATCAGGATTCAAGCAAGCCGGGCCGAAGACGGCTGAAATGCCAGAAACCGGTCCCCGGAAGCTTGTTTCCTTCCCAGTGTAAGAATTGGCTTTTGTAGTCTGGTCTCCCCTGTTCCCATGATGCACTGGGCCAGGGACAGACTAATTTGCATACAGCCGGGTTCTGAAACTGGGATGGTGCAATGAGCTAAAAAACGGTGTTGGATCTAGCCCTGATCTCTTGACTGGGTGAGAGTACTCTGCTTAATTCAGAGACTCTGTCCATCACCACCCCTTGTTGTAAATAATTTTGTCCACCCTAAGCGTGGAAGGGGAAACTCAGATGTGAGTCCCTTGCTCATTGCACCATCAGGATTCAAGCAAGCCGGGCCGAAGACGGCTGAAATGCCAGAAACCGGTCCCCGGAAGCTTGTTTCCTTCCCAGTGTAAGAATTGGCTTTTGTAGTCTGGTCTGCCCTGTTCCCATGATGCACTGGGCCAGGGACAGACTAATTTGCATTCAGCCGGGTTCTGAAACTGGGATGGTGCAATGAGCTAAAAAACGGTGTTGGATCTAGCCCTGATCTCTTGACTGGGTGAGAGTACTCTGCTTAATTCAGAGACTCTGTCCATCACCACCCCTTGTTGTAAATAATTTTGTCCACCCTAAGCGTGGAAGGGATACTCAGATGTGAGTCCCTTGCTCATTGCACCATCAGGATTCAAGCAAGCCGGGCCAAAGACGGCTGAAATGCTAGAAACCGGTCCCCGGAAGCTTGTTTCCTTCCCAGTGTAAGAATTGGCTTTTGTAGTCTGGTCTGCCCTGTTCCCATGATGCACTGGGCCAGGGACAGACTAATTTGCATACAGCCGGGTTCTGAAACTGGGATGGTGCAATGAGCTAAAAAACGGTGTTGGATCTAGCCCTGATCTCTTGACTGGGTGAGAGTACTCTGCTTAATTCAGAGACTCTGTCCATCACCACCCCTTGTTGTAAATAATTTTGTCCACCCTAAGCGTGGAAGGGGATACTCAGATGTGAGTCCCTTGCTCATTGCACCATCAGGATTCAAGCAAGCCGGGCCGAAGACGGCTGAAATGCCAGAAACCGGTCCCCGGAAGCTTGTTTCCTTCCCAGTGTAAGAATTGGCTTTTGTAGTCTGGTCTGCCCTGTTCTCATGATGCACTGGGCCAGGGACAGACTAATTTGCATACAGCCGGGTTCTGAAACTGGGATGGTGCAATGAGCTAAAAAACGGTGTTGGATCTAGCCCTGATCTCTTGACTGGGTGAGAGTACTCTGCTTAATTCAGAGACTCTGTCCATCACCACCCCTTGTTGTAAATAATTTTGTCCACCCTAAGCGTGGAAGGGGATACTCAGATGTGAGTCCCTTGCTCATTGCACCATCAGGATTCAAGCAAGCCGGGCCGAAGACGGCTGAAATGCCAGAAACCGGTCCCCGGAAGCTTGTTTCCTTCCCAGTGTAAGAATTGGCTTTTGTAGTCTGGTCTGCCCTGTTCCCATGATGCACTGGGCCAGGGACAGACTAATTTGCATACAGCCGGGTTCTGAAACTGGGATGGTGCAATGAGCTAAAAAACGGTGTTGGATCTAGCCATGATCTCTTGACTGGGTGAGAGTACTCTGCTTAATTCAGAGACTCTGTCCATCACCACCCCTTGTTGTAAATAATTTTGTCCACCCTAAGCGTGGAAGGGATACTCAGATGTGAGTCCCTTGCTCATTGCACCATCAGGATTCAAGCAAGCCGGGCCGAAGACGGCTGAAATGCCAGAAACCGGTCCCCGGAAGCTTGTTTCCTTCCCAGTGTAAGAATTGGCTTTTGTAGTCTGGTCTGCCCTGTTTCCATGATGCACTGGGCCAGGGACAGACTAATTTGCATACAGCCGGGTTCTGAAACTGGGATGGTGCAATGAGCTCAAAAACGGTGTTGGATCTAGCCCTGATCTCTTGACTGAGTGAGAGTACTCTGCTTAATTCAGAGACTCTGTCCATCACCACCCCTTGTTGTAAATAATTTTGTCCACCCTAAGCGTGGAAGGGGATACTCAGATGTGAGTCCCTTGCTCATTGCACCATCAGGTTTCAAGCAAGCTGGGCCGAAGACGGCTGAAATGCCAGAAACCGGTCCCCGGAAGCTTGTTTCCTTCCCAGTGTAAGAATTGGCTTTTGTAGTCTGGTCTGCCCTGTTCCCATGATGCACTGGGCCAGGGACAGACTAATTTGCATACAGCCGGGTTCTGAAACTGGGATGGTGCAATGAGCTAAAAAACGGTGTTGGATCTAGCCCTGATCTCTTGACTGGGTGAGAGTACTCTGCTTAATTCAGAGACTCTGTCCATCACCACCCCTTGTTGTAAATAATTTTGTCCACCCTAAGCGTGGAAGGGGATACTCAGATGTGAGTCCCTTGCTCATTGCACCATCAGGATTCAAGCAAGCCGGGCCGAAGACGGCTGAAATGCCAGAAACCGGTCCCCGGAAGCTTGTTTCCTTCCCAGCGTAAGAATTGGCTTTTGTAGTCTGGTCTGCCCTGTTCCCATGATGCACTGGGCCAGGGACAGACTAATTTGCATACAGCCGGGTTCTGAAACTGGGATGGTGCAATGAACGAAAAAACGGTGTTGGATCTAGCCCTGATCTCTTGACTGGGTGAGAGTACTCTGCTTAATTCAGAGACTCTGTCCATCACCACCCCTTGTTGTAAATAATTTAGTCCACCCTAAGCGTGGAAGGGGATACTCAGATGTGAGTCCCTTGCTCATTGCACCATCAGGATTCAAGCAAGCCGGGCCGAAGACGCCTGAAATGCCAGAAACCGGTCCCCGGAAGCTTGTTTCCTTCCCAGTGTAAGAATTGGCTTTTGTAGTCTGGTCTGCCCTGTTCCCATGATGCACTGGGCCAGGGACAGACTAATTTGCATACAGCCGGGTTCTGAAACTGGGATGGTGCAATGAGCTAAAAAACGGTGTTGGATCTAGCCCTGATCTCTTGACTGGGTGAGAGTACTCTGCTTAATTCAGAGACTCTGTCCATCACCACCCCTTGTTGTAAATAATTTTGTCCACCCTAAGCGTGGAAGGGGATACTCAGATGTGAGTCCCTTGCTCATTGCACCATCAGGATTCAAGCAAGCCGGGCCGAAGACGGCTGAAATGCCAGAAACCGGTCCCCGGAAGCTTGTTTCCTTCCCAGTGTAAGAATTGGCTTTTGTAGTCTGGTCTGCCCTGTTCCCATGATGCACTGGGCCAGGGACAGACTAATTTGCATACAGCCGGGTTCTGAAACTGGGATGGTGCAATGAGCTAAAAAACGGTGTTGGATCTAGCCCTGATCTCTTGACTGGGTGAGAGTACTCTGCTTAATTCAGAGACTCTGTCCATCACCACCCCTTGTTGTAAATAATTTTGTCCACCCTAAGCGTGGAAGGGGATACTCAGATGTGAGTCCCTTGCTCATTGCACCATCAGGATTCAAGCAAGCCGGGCCGAAGACGGCTGAAACGCCAGAAACCGGTCCCCGGAAGCTTGTTTCCTTCCCAGTGTAAGAATTGGCTTTTTTAGTCTGGTCTGCCCTGTTCCCATGATGCACTGGGCCAGGGACAGACTAATTTGCATACAGCCGGGTTCTGAAACTGGGATGGTGCAATGAGCTAAAAAACGGTGTTGGATCTAGCCCTGATCTCTTGACTGGGTGAGAATACTCTGCTTAATTCAGAGACTCTGTCCATCACCACCCCTTGTTGTAAATAATTTAGTCCACCCTAAGCGTGGAAGGGGATACTCAGATGTGAGTCCCTTGCTCATTGCACCATCAGGATTCAAGCAAGCCGGGCCGAAGACGGCTGAAATGCCAGAAACCGGTCCCCGGAAGCTTGTTTCCTTCCCAGTGTAAGAATTGGCTTTTGTAGTCTGGTCTGCCCTGTTCCCATGATGCACTGGGCCAGGGACAGACTAATTTGCATACAGCCGGGTTCTGAAACTGGGATGGTGCAATGAGCTAAAAAACGGTGTTGGATCTAGCCCTGATCTCTTGACTGGGTGAGAGTACTCTGCTTAATTCAGAGACTCTGTCCATCACCACCCCTTGTTGTAAATAATTTTGTCCACCCTAAGCGTGGAAGGGGATACTCAGATGTGAGTCCCTTGCTCATTGCACCATCAGGATTCAAGCAAGCCGGGCCGAAGACGGCTGAAATGCCAGAAACCGGTCCCCGGAAGCTTGTTTCCTTCCCAGTGTAAGAATTGGCTTTTGTAGTCTGGTCTGCCCTGTTCCCATGATGCACTGGGCCAGGGACAGACTAATTTGCATACAGCCGGGTTCTGAAACTGGGATGGTGCAATGAGCTAAAAAACGGTGTTGGATCTAGCCCTGATCTCTTGACTGGGTGTGAGTACTCTGCTTAATTCAGAGACTCTGTCCATCACCACCCCTTGTTGTAAATAATTTTGTCCACCCTAAGCGTGGAAGGCGATACTCAGATGTGAGTCCCTTGCTCATTGCACCATCAGGATTCAAGCAAGCCGGGCCGAAGACGGCTGAAACGCCAGAAACCGGTCCCCGGAAGCTTGTTTCCTTCCCAGTGTAAGAATTGGCTTTTGTAGTCTGGTCTGCCCTGTTCCCATGATGCACTGGGCCAGGGACAGACTAATTTGCATACAGCCGGGTTCTGAAACTGGGATGGTGCAATGAGCTAAAAAACGGTGTTGGATCTAGCCCTGATCTCTTGACTGGGTGAGAATACTCTGCTTAATTCAGAGACTCTGTCCATCACCACCCCTTGTTGTAAATAATTTTGTCCACCCTAAGCGTGGAAGGGGATACTCAGGTGTGAGTCCCTTGCTCATTGCACCATAAGGATTCAAGCAAGCCGGGCCGAAGACGGCTGAAATGCCAGAAACCGGTCCCCGGAAGCTTGTTTCCTTCCCAGTGTAAGAATTGGCTTTTGTAGTCTGGTCTGCCCTGTTCCCATGATGCACTGGGCCAGGGACAGACTAATTTGCATACAGCCGGGTTCTGAAACTGGGATGGTGCAATGAGCTAAAAAACGGTGTTGGATCTAGCCCTGATCTCTTGACTGGGTGAGAGTACTCTGCTTAATTCAGAGACTCTGTCCATCACCACCCCTTGTTGTAAATAATTTTGTCCACCCTAAGCATGGAAGGGGATACTCAGATGTGAGTCCCTTGCTCATTGCACCATCAGGATTCAAGCAAGCCGGGCCGAAGACGGCTGAAATGCCAGAAACCGGTCCCTGGAAGCTTGTTTCCTTCCCAGTGTAAGAATTGGCTTTTGTAGTCTGGTCTGCCCTGTTCCCATGATGCACTGGGCCAGGGACAGACTAATTTGCATACAGCCGGGTTCTGAAACTGGGATGGTGCAATGAGCTAAAAAACGGTGTTGGATCTAGCCCTGATCTCTTTACTGCGTGAGAGTACTCTGCTTAATTCAGAGACTCTGTCCATCACCACCCCTTGTTCTAAAACATCTAAGGCCTTGGAAGTTAAGCTTGATGAACTTGAAAACTTCAATTGCAGATCAAACCTTAGAATAGTCAGGGTTCCTGAGAAAATGGAGGGGTCCGATATGATCAAATGGGTCTCCTATGTTTTGCTACATGAAGTTATACCGGAGTTTAAAGGCGATCTGACGATTACCTGAGCCCATCGGGTACCTGCTCAGCCATTCCCTAATTCTGCCCTCCCTCGAACTATTTTGCTAAATTTTGCTAAAATTCGCATAAAAGAGACAATTCTATCTAGGGCCATTAAACAAGGCCAATTTGCAGCGAATGCAACTACCAAATGTCGGATATTTTCGGACATGTCTGCGGCTGCGGCCCGCCGCAGAAAAGAGTTCATTAAAATATTACATTTGTTTAAGGCCAAAAGAGCTCAGGCCTCAATCGCACAACAGTCAAAACCTAAGGTGTTGATTAAAGGCAAATTTTATTTGCTAACCGATGTTGAAGAAGCACAGGATCTGCTTAGCAAAATGTCGCCTGGCTAAAAATAGTTAATTAATGTCGAGGAGGGGTGGTAGTTGGTCAGGGGGGGATGCTGGGAGGCTATGGGGTGTTACATCAAGACACCTCTAGGATAGGGGAAGAGACTCAGTGGCCTGCGTGGGTGAGGGCAGCAAGAAGATGGCCACAGGTGAAGGTGGGGGTGGGGACACTGGGGGTAAAAATTAAAAAGACTGAAGTTATTTGCAGCAGGATTGCTTTTTGCAAAATAGTGTGTTTCAGGTACATTAGTATATGCAAAATTTGGCATTATGTGATTAAGATTCCTGTATTGTTTTATGCAGTGCATCATGTATTATGTCGGTTAATAGGGGGTTGAAATTAATATCGTTTAACGTGAATGGTCTGAATAATGGTAAAAAAATGCGAGCTATAGAGTCTTGGATTAAGACTGAGAATCCCGCAGTTGTAATGTTACAGGAGACTCATATTATTGCTTCTAAAAAAGAGGATTTCAAGATGTTTAAAACCTGGGCTTTCTTCCGGGGTTTTTCATGCGCCATGAGTTCACAACGGGGAGTTGCTCTCTTTTTGAATAAAAATTTGGAGACTTAAATTATTCAGACGGAAAGAGATGCTCTGGGTCGTTGGTGTTGGGTTTCGTGTAATTTTAAAACTTATCATCGCCCAATTACCTTTGTCTGTTTCTACGCTCCTATAGAAGATAGTCCTCAGATTTACGATGGTCTGTTTCAATCCCTGTTATTGGTAGGTGGGGACATCGTTATAGGTGGCGATTTTAATATACTTATGAACCCCAATTTAGATTCTACTACATCCTCCAAAAGACAGTCCAAACCTAAGTCTTTTAGGACTATGCTAAATTACATATCAATATTCGGATTGTGCGACCAATGGCGTTTGAGAAATCCACGGAAAAAGGATTTTACCTGTTGGTCAGGCAGGTTTAAATCCTCTTCCCGTATAGATTTTTTTCTTGCCTCAGGACAGCTTAAATTCAGCTCTCAAAAATTCTATCACAATGGTTTTTCAGATCATGCCATGGTGGTGATTAATTTTGACCTGGAAGATAATTTTAAAGTCTCAAAAATATGGATGTTTAATAAAATGTATTTACAGGATATAAATTGGGTCTCTGCATTAAAATTAGAGATTGGGGAATATATTGTTCGAAATACAGGTACCACTCCTCTCCATATTATTTAGGATTCTTCAAAGGCCTTTATACGGGGCATAATTATTAGTAAAGATGCGGCTGAGTGGTCTGCTGTGAAAAACATTAGGAATTCTCGGCTTCAAAAAATTCAGGACCCAACAACACGACAACATCCTAATCCAACTTGTAATGTTCTAAAACAACTGATTGAGGCCAAACGAGAGCTTAGTGCCCATTACTTTTTACAAAGTGAAGAGGTCTTTCGTAAACAATCTCAAAAAGTTTACGAAGAAAGTAATTTTACTGGGAAAGTTTTTAGCCTGGCAAGTGAAAGAACAGGTGGCTTCAAATATGATTCATTCTTTAACCGCTTCAGCGCGGCGCAGATTCCTGCGCTGTGCTGAACGTTCCATTGGGCTTATGGAACCATGACGGAACGGTTCTGTCATGAGCACAGCTCAACCGACGCTCATGACGGAACCGTTCCGTCATGAGCATGGAAGGGGTTAAAAGGCCCCGTCACACATATCGATACATCAGTTCAGGCTGAAATAAATTCTATTATGCTCCATCATTATGACCGAATCTATAGTACACAACACTTCATCGACCATTAAAACTTGTCGGATTTTTTGGGGCGACACGCAATTCCTAGTCTATCCTTAGATGATCAATTGATTATGCAAAGACCATTCTCTAAGGCAGAACTACAATCAGTGGTACAGGACCTTCCATTGGGCAAGGCCTGTGGCCCTGATGGCCTTCCTACAGAATTTTTGTAAGTTTTCTTTAGCTCTTTTTGTGATTTGTTTCTGTCACTATTAAATTCAATGCTTGATGGAGGGCAAGTTCCTGAATCATTCCATGAAGGTACAGTTGTTAGTTTCCTGAAAAAGGGGAAAGAACCCAAGGACCTGAACTCATATCGGCCAATTACTTTACTAAATTCAGATTATAAAATCACCACTAAATTGCTTTCACTTCGTTTCAATAATTTTACAGCAGAGCTGATCCATCCCGACCAAAACGGCTTTATTATAGGTAGACAATTATTTACAGATACACATTTTTTAACTGAGGCATTAGATTATTTTGAGTGACGCGGGTTACAGGCTTTAGTATTATTATTAGACACAGAAAAAGCTTTTGATTTAGTGGTATGGGACACACTTTTTTTTTTTAAAGAAAGTTTGCTATTCCACAACATATCATTAATTTGATACAGAATTTGTACACGGGTGCCATAGCCAATATAATCATGAATACATTTTTAGTTGGCTCAATTGTAGTTCAAAGGGGCACCAGGCAAGGTTGCCCCCTGTCTCCTATTCTTTTTGCTTTTTTTATCGAACCACTCGCTATAGCTATTAGGAACTGTGTCCACATCGCTCCGCCGGTTACTTCCATGGCCAAGATAAAACTTTACGCAAACGATATTATGTTATTAATTAAACCAGACCTTATATCGCAGACACAGGCTCTTAAAATTTTTGAAGAATTCAAAGCTTTAGGAGGCTATCGAATTAATAAAAAAAAGACAGAAATTCTGGTTTGCGGGGGTGCAGACCCAGTTCTACACACAGATCTGCAAGGTTGCATCAACTCAAAACCTAAAAGATATCTGGGGATCTTTTTCTCTTCTACCGTCCAGGATCCATGTACACTTAATTTTGTCCCTTTAATTCGGAAAGTCCATGTAATGTTTGCTCGCTGGGACCCTCTGCCTTTATCTATTCTTGGTCGAGTTGCTTTGATTAAAATGTCAATACTCCCCCTTTTCAATTTTTTATTTTCAACTATTCCAGTTTTTTTGCCTTGCTCTTTTTTTTCCAGAATAGAATCTATGTTTTCCACATTTATTTGGGCAAAAAAAATGCCTAGAATAGATTTACGGACTTTATCTGCAGAAACTGAATATCGAGGTCTCTCCTTACCAAATTTAAAAGACTATTATTAGGCATACTTTGCGCAGTACCTAGAGAGATTTAAAAATACAAACTCAGGTACCAGGTTTTTTATAAAAAATTTTTTTGATTTAATATGCGTAGAAATTCAGATTCCATCCCCTTTGCTTGTGCTGAAATCACCCAAATTCGTCCGGTTTAAGACCCTAAATTGGTTCTTTAAACGGCGAGATGCCATGCATAAGAGATATTCCCTCCCTCTCTTTCACTTAACAACTCCTTTAATTGGTGTTTTTGCCTTTTTAAGGATTAAGATTGAACCTATAGTTATTGAAAATTGGGGCCACGCAGGGTTTAAAACGTTAGCTAACTTGTTGGTGAATGGGACCTGGTTAACTGTTAATGATATGATACGTTTGATCCCTGGCAGTTTTCTGCTAATTGGGTCCTATATTAATTTGATTTATAATACTCTGACGCAATTAGACCCCAGTATTATTATTAATAATTCTTCTTCATTAGCATTAGATCTTTTTGTTAATGATCTCATGAAGAAACCCGGGGCATGGAAACAGTGCTTGACACAGAGTCGGGAGGATGAGCTGACTTCTAAAGCTATACGCAAATGGCATACACAGGAAAACCTAGTATTTTCAACTGAAATATGGAAAACTATCAATCAGTTTAATTTTGGTTCATTACGTGGTGCCAATTGGCGTCGAATGCTTTATTTTAGCAAATGGCTGCTATATCGCACACCAGTAATCATTGCCAAAATGTATGACAATACGTCCGCTATCTGTTTTAGAGAATTTAGACGCTGTAACTGCGATCAAGCTAATTGGTCTCACATCATGGCGTATTGTCCTAAAATTAAGTCTTTTTGGGAGGAAATTTTCGTTTTTCTTAAAACTTATTATATGATATCAATTCCCTGTAATGCAAAAATGTTACTATTTGGGTATGATCCAGAATGTAAATTCACAAGTTATTTGGCAAAATTTATTTACATTGTAATGGCCGTTGCTAGATCTCTATTATTACAGAATTGGCACTCACCACAAGTTCCGACGTTTCAGGAATTGTTTGAGAAAATGAACAGGGTTAGGAAATGTGAACAACAGTATGCAAAAAGAGTTGGGGGTTTAGAAAAGTTCGATCAGATCTGGGGGTGTTATTTTGAGTAATTTGTCACAGACTATGTAAAACTGGAAAAAGATGTAAGTGTATATTTTGTGAAATTCTTATTCTTTGTATTTGTTTTTAAAATACTGCAAACAACTTAAAAAATAAAAAAACGAAGTGATTTTGCATGGCTTGAAAAATCAGACTTAGGGGTTGGTGTCTCACATGCACTATGATGTGTTGTGCAAGTATCAAAAAATCAATCAATCAATGTACCTGTAAAGCGCGCTACTTACCCGTGAGGGTCCCAAGGCACTGAGGGGAGGGGGGGATGCTGCTACTGCTCGAAGAGCCAGGTCTTGAGGAGCCTTCTGAAGGCGAGAAGGTCTTGGGTCTGCCGTATGTGGGTAGGGAGGGTGTTCCAGGTCTTGGCGGTGAGGTAGGAGAAGGATCTGCCGCCAGAGGTCGTTCGTTGCATGCGGGAGTCAGCTGCCAGGGCGAGGCTGGTGGAGCGGAGCTGGCGGGTGGGGGTGTGGAAGCTGAGTCTGCTGTTCAGGTAGGCTGGTCCGGCGTTGTGGAGTGCTTTATGTGCGTGGGTGAGGAGCTTGAAGGTGATCCTCTTGTCGACAGGGAGCCAGTGTAGGTCTCTCAGGTGGGGGATGATGTGGCTGCAGCGGGGGACGTTGACGATCAGTTGGGTGGAGGCGTTTTGGGTGCGTTGTAGTCATCGTAGGTGTTTGACTGGGATTCCTGCATAGAGGGCATTGCAGTAGTCCAGTCTGCTGCTGATGAGGGCTTGTGTCACCGTTCTTCTTGTCTCGGTGGGTATCCACTTGTAGATCCTGCGGAGCATGCAGAGGGTGTTGTAGCAGAAGGAGGAGACGGCGTTGACCTGCTTTCGACATGGAGAGGGAGGAGTCGAGGATGAATCCTAGGTTGCGTGCATGGTTGGTGGGTGTTGGTGCTGCTCCCAGTGTAGTCGGCCACCAGGAGTTGTCCCAGGCTGAGGGGGTGGGTCCGAGGATGAGGGCCTCCGTCTTGTCCGAGTTCAGCTTCAGACAGCTGCTCCTCATCCATTCTGCAACGTCCTTCATTTCCTCGTGGAGGTTGGTTTTGGCAGTGCGTGGGTCCTTGGTGAGGGAGAGGATGAGCTGGGTGTCATCGGCGTAGGAGATGATGTTGAGGTCGTGTTGGTGGGCCACTTGTGTGAGGGGGGCCATGTAGACGTTGAACAGCGTCGGGCTGAGGGATGAGCTCTGGGGAACGCCGCAGATGATGTTGGTGGCTTCGGATCGGATCTCACCGATCTGAAACTTAAGTGAGTACTTAATGTTAACACATTTTCCCCAGATGCAACTTGTCGTGCGCCAGTAGCCTCTCTGACACACAGTCTCCATTACCTTTTCAGACTGTCATCATTTTCACCCGTTACTTTGTCTTGAGAAAGACCCACCGCTACCACCCATTTGGGGCGCATGAGGGTCGAAACGTCGATGCATATTATAGGTCCAGAACCACCAGGATCCCACTAGGAACACTAGGAATTCTTGGTTGAAAATCGACATCTGGCCAATGAAAAACCTGTATATATTTGTACATAGGAAATCTCTTTGCACTGTAAAAATTGTTTCACCCATTGAGCACTACTCATCGAAAGTGACATTATTTCACTTTTGCTGACAGTCTTATCATGCATTGTATGTTATCCCTGAATGAAGCAATTCGGATACAAAATGAATGAATTCTGTTACAATTTGCATAATACAATCCCTTGATCACACAACTTTGTGTTTTGAGCATTTATTTCTCAATTTAGTGGTGTACCAGAGAGCACGTGTTGTTGATTGCATTAATAAGCATTGTCAAAGTAATGTGTCTTACCTAGGCTATCTGGTTTTAGGTTTAAACCTATAATCACTGATAAAACCCCACTGAAAGAAATATAGACATCACCAGTATAAACGCCACCCGCAAACACCACCAGCTGATCCTAACCACCAAAAGGACAACATTCAAAGAACGACTGGACAACAACACCCACAACAGCAAGGAACTCTTCAGCATCGTTAAAGAGCTCTCCAACCTTAGCGCCTGCAACAACAACATCACACCCTCGCAAGACCTCTGCGACTCACTCGCCTCGTTCTTTCACCGCAGGATCGCCGACATATACAACAGCTTCGGCACACAGACCACGCACCCAACCACCGAACAGGCGCCCCCCACCACCACCCTCTGCACCTGGAGCCCTGTCAGCACCGAAGACACAACCCGCACGATGAACACCATCCACTCCGGCCCCCCAACCGACCCCTGTCCACACCACATCTTCAACAAAGCCGACTCCATCATCGCACCCCAACTCCGGGACATCATTAACAGCTCCTTCGCATCCGCCACCTTCCCGGAGAGCAGGAAACATGCCGAATTCAGCGCCCTCCTGAAGAAACCCACAGCGGACCCCACGGACCTCAAGAACTTCCGCCCCATCTCGCTCCTCCCTTTTCCTGCCAAAGTCATCGAGAAGACCGTCAACAAACAACTCTCCGCCTTCCTCGAGACAAACGGATCCCTCGACCCCTCGCAGTCCGGTTTCCGAGCAAACCACAGCACTGAGACTGCCCTCATCGCAGCTACCGACAACATCAGGTCCCTGCTCAACAACGGGGAAACAGCTGCCCTCATCCTCCTGGACCTCTCAGCAGCCTTCGACACCGTATGCCACCGCACCCTGACACAGCGCCTCAGCAACACCGGAATCCAGGGAATGGCCTTGGAGTGGATCATCTCGTTCTTCGTCGGAATAACCCAGAGAGTCCGCCTCCCCCCTTCCAATCCCCGGCCACCGAAGTCATCTGCGGCGTTCCGCAAGGATCCTCGCTCAGCCCCACCCTCTTCAACGTCTACATCAGCCCCCTTGCAGGAATCGCACGCCAACACAACCTAAACATCATCTCCTACGCTGATGACACCCAGCTGATCCTTTCCCTCTCCAACGACCCCGCCACTGCCAGAGCCAGCCTCCAGGAAGGAATGAAAGACATCGCGGAATGGATGAGGCTCAGCCGTCTGAAACTGAACTCAGACAAGACGGAAGTCCTCATCCTGGGACCATCCCCCTCTGCCTGGGACGACTCCTGGTGGCCCCCTGCCCTGGGCACCGCCCCCAAGCCAACGGACCATGCACGCAACCTGTGCTTCATCCTGGACTCCTCCCTCACGATGACCAAGAAAGTCAACGCCGTCTCGTCATCTTGTTTCAACACCCTACGCATGCTCCGAAAGATCTTCCGGTGGATCCCCACTGAAACCAGGAAAACGGTCACCCAGGCCCTCGTCACCAGCCGACTGGACTACGGGAACACCCTCTACGCTTGAACCACAGCCAAACTCCAGAAAAGACTCCAGCGCATACAGAACGCTTCTGCACGACTCATCCTGGACATTCGCCGTCACAGCCACGTCTCTGCCCATCTGAAAGACCTGCACTGGCTCCCCGTCAGCAAGAGGATCACGTTCAGACTCCTCACCCACGCACACAAGGCTCTCCATGACATGGGCCCCAAATACCTCAACAGCCGCCTCACATTCTACACACCCACCCGCCAGCTCCGATCCGCCAGCCTCGCCCTCGCCACCGTCCCACGAATTCGCAAAACCACCGCCGGAGGAAGATCCTTTTCCTACCTGGCGGACAAGACATGGAACTCCCTCCCCACCCACCTACGGCTGACCCAGGAACATCTCTCCTTCAGGAAACAACTCAAGACCTGGCTGTTCGAGCAGTAGCGACTCCCCCTCCTCCCAACGCCTTGAGACCCTAGCGGGTGAGTAGCGCGCTATACAAATTTGCTGATTGATTGAAACTAAGTGCCATTCAAAGAAAGGAAAAGTTGAGTGAAAGAGTGATTTTTATTTCTTCCTGAAGGGGCCATTACAATGTAACTTTGTTATACATGGTAGCATCAAGAAAGACTGGTCTAACATTTCTCTGCTTGAGTACTTTTGTTGTTTAGGGATGTCTCTAAAAATGGTCTCTTTGTCCTGCTTTTTTCGGGTTTGTGGTATTTGGCATGTTTTATTTAGTAATTTTATAAACTAGAGAATTGGGAAATATCAAAATCATATTTGATATTTTGGCTACATTGGATTTCACTGATAGGTAAAATGTCTGGTTTCATAAGAATCTTTCCTTATATGTATCATCACATTGACCCACAGACGGAGAACGAGTGAAGTCCTTTCATACATCATCCCCCTTTTCTAGTGAGTCAGTATTGATTGTAAGTGAATTGCCAAACACCCCAGGCTTTCAACATTCAATGCAAGATGTAGTGACAGGTATATGTGAAAAGAATGTTGTCACCAAGCATCTGAGATAGTGGTGAAAACATGGCACCAGATGTTTGGTAAACATGGAATGCAGTTTCACATGGAATGCTGCTGAAAAAAGTTCAATAAAGATTGGAGTGATATTGTTTGTAATTGCAGTAATTCAGGTACGTATATAAGAAAGTTGTATGATGGCCTGTCAAAATTGATACCTGCGCTGAAGTGCTTCCCTGAAAGAGATCCTTATCACTTGCTAGTTGGTATGCTGAAAGCATCTTTACAATCTTCAAAGAGAGTGAAGAATGCTATTGACTTTGTAGTCCATTTTGGTGCAGTAAAAATGTATTTGGACCTCACATGCTATCTATATCTATACACATGCACTATCAGTGCAGAAGGCAAGCAATAATTACAAATTAAATTTGAATTCCATAAACACTGGAAAAACACTGTTTCTGTTCTTGTTATTGGCGCAATAATGTGTAACCACTGATAACCACTGTATTGAAAAAACTGTAAAAACCCCACCAGAATTGACCAAAAATAGAAACTGATAACAGGAAAGCATAGTCTTACCCAACAGAACCACCTTTTTGCTTAACTATTAAATACCCAGGTTTTGAGGGACACAGGGTTACCCCTTTTTCTTTTATTGAACTGTCCAATGTGGCCAATGAAAACCAGTTGCAGCAAGCTCAAAACTTTTTTGGCCACTGTTTTGGGTGCTCCATGCTGGTGACTACCCTGCTGTGAGGAGTAGTGGATCCACATCTCGTGTATGCTTTTAGCCTAAAAAATGAAGGAGCCTCTGACCCACTGGTTTCTCTATAGCTAAGAAAGGAAGTGCTCAGCAGACTACATAGGGGACTGCTGCACAATCAAAGCTGGTGTCCTGACAGACAGCTTCCCAAAGATCCTCACCAGTGAAGCTTTGCCTTTCTGGAAAAAGCAGTTCCTCTGACATAAGGTACCTAGAAGCCAACCTGCCTGTTGAGAGAGAGAAGGCACCGGCCCTCTATGCAGAGGTGTGACTGTCCAGGAAGAGCAAATAAATGTAAGATCCTGATGCTGATGTGGTCTGTCAGAGGAAAGAGGATGTAGAAGAGCTATTTGAGTGCCCTAGCTGACAGTGGGCATCAGACTCTCTGTTTGGCAGCTCCAGTTGTGAACCAAATATTCACTGCTGTTCATCCCACTGTGGTCAATATGTGTGACTACATCTCAACCAGTGCCACTGTGAATAGGAGAATTGCAACTGTGACCATTGCAGAGCAAACATTGCTCATCCCATGCTGAGGTGACACAGAGACTGGTGCTATCCACTTGCACCTTCATTCCACAACCAGTGCCAAAAAGTGGGTTAGAGGTCAACCGTCACCAGATCGGTTGTGGTGTCGCAACTCAAGGTTACCTGAAGTTCCTGGCTGGATGGTCTCTGACAATGGCTCCTTTGGTTGCCCCAGACTGAAACCTCACCAGAGCTGCATAAAGCTTTGTATGATTGGTAAGCGTTCTTCCTCCATGAAATGAGAGAGAGACTTTGTGGTGTTATAGGTTGACAGCAGCCCTCGACCCTGTGCTTCAGAGATCCACATTGTGGTGTGATACCAAAGAATTAATAAGAACTATGACAACTTAAGTCAACTGAATGTACTAATGGGGAAATCTGCACCTGATCATTGATTCATGATAAAAGAGAAATTCTAACCTAGAGGGCAGAGCCGCATAGCTCAGAGGAACCAGGGAGCCTGAGGGTAAATTAGTGGATAGCAGATTGAGGTGCAGTATCCCCAGTGGCCAATTCAGTAAATTTGTGCTTGCTCACTGTTACTAGTGTAGTGTCTAGTTTTTGCGTATAACAACATACTTTTCTTTCAGTAAGAAATCAGCTATTGTGCTGCTAGTTGACTGCTGTACCTAGCCCAGTTTGTAGAGTCATAGTAGGTTGTACCCCTAGACAACAGAGCAACATTTCCCCAAGCCTCATTGTTGAGGAAATTTGCACCAAGCCCCATTGTTGAGGCATAGTAGCCCCTATGTGACACAGCTACCATCATTCCTTGTGATTGGCGACTTTCAGTGTCTGGCTTGAACCTTGAGAGGTGTCGTAAAATCTTTTTACATGCAGATGCCATTTGATGAGGCAGCTGCAGTGACATGAATGCCTATTTTGTAAACACATTTTATTGACATTTTCAACTTGCATTAATAAACAGGTATACAGCATCTCAACACTCTAATTGCGCAAAGTACTGCAATACATTTATCAGTCATCTCTGTCATGTTTTTCCCAAATCCCCTGATTGTGTACTTCATACAGGTGTGAAGAAGAGCAGTATGCTGTGCATGATCAATTAACACAGGGATTGAAAGTAACAAAGTTGATATGCCAGATACACTGTGAAAACATTCCCCCACCTCAATGCTTGGTCCGGAGAGTGTGTTGGTATTGTAGGTGAATCGCTAAAATGTACCATGGTTACCTGACCACTGCTAATTTATGGGGAAAGTGCAAGGGAAGGCAGTTCATGGTGTTGGTTGCTTTGTAGGTAGTCAGAGGGCAGGAAGTGGTAGGTAAAGCTAAAAGAGTATTTTAGCCCAGCCCTTCTTGTCTGGTCAAGGGAGGAGTTGGTTGTCTAGTGGAGGTCACCCAGTAAGGTATCCTAGGCCAGGGCCACATCCAAGGGGTATGTCCTAGTTTGTCATCCCTAAATAGATTAGCATCCTCACAATCCGTCCACCGCAGCAACTCAATTTTCTACTTAGACACCTGTGGGCCCTAGTGTTCTTCCAAATGAGAGTGATTTGTTGCTTGGCCAGTATTCGGGAGAAGTCAGAAAATGTGTTAGTAACTCTGTACTTAGTTGGTCTAGGGTACAGCCCCAGTAGACATGTCATAGGTGATAGAAGTACATTTTGCTCCATAATACCTCTGTGAGGTGCAGGCAGCTCCATACCATGTGAGTGAATGAATGAATGAAACGTCATTCATAGAGCACGCGCCTTCTCCAAGGACTGTTCTTGCACTAAATAACAGTTTCTCAACACAATAAACTATTGGGCGAAGAACCTCCTCAAATGCCGAACAACCATGTTTTTTGCTTCTTTCTGAAAATTGAGAGTTCTAGTTTGGCCCAGAGTTGATTCCAGGCTTTGGCCCCATGGTAATAGAAAGACCTACCCCGCTTCTAGAGTGGTGGATCTTGGGGATGGTGGTCAAATGGCCAACAGTCGAACAAAGTGTACTAGCAGCAAATAGATAGAGAGCCTCATTCTTAGATATACTGTGCCAACCATGTAGCGCAATATGCACCAGGACCAGTGTTTTAAACTGCATCCTGTTTCTCGTGGGTAGCCAGTGGAGTGATCTCAGTTGTGGAGAAAGGCGGGTCCTGGGGGCAAGATTGAGAATCAGTCTGGCGGCCGCATTCTGGACCACTTGCAGCTTGTTTAAAAGGTATTATGGCAGTCCCATATACAAGACATTTCCATAATCCAGTCTGGAGGTGATCATCACCTGAACCACTGTTTTCCTGGATTCAACCGAGAGCAGTGGCAGAAATGTTCTAAGCATGCATAGAAGTACAACGCAGGTGCCTACCAAAGTTTGAATTTGGTGTTGTAAGGAAAGCGCGCTATCAATCTTGATCCCCAAGTTTTTAACTGTGTTCAGAAGAGTGGCTGGGGAGGGACACCTTGTTGGCCACCATGATCTCCATATATCTGATGGTTTTGTGGCAAAGAAGACTATCTCTGACTTGTCTGGGTGCATTTTACTTGGTTAATTGCTAACCAATTGAAAACTTTAACTAGACAGATTTGAATGATTTCTCCATCAAATCCCCCCTCTTTATCGAAAGAGAAAGGAAGGTGCATTTTGTCAGTATACAATATCACCTTGGCACGAAGTGGTTCAGCTAAAGTGGCCAGAGGGCCATGTAGACATTAAAAAGTATGGGCACAGTGCTAAGCTCTGGGGAACACCAACCTTAGTATTCGGTACAGGGGAGGCAAAAGGAAGAATCCATACCTCTTGGCTTCTATTATCAAGGAAGGAGATCAGACTTTTTAATGCCATTTCTCCAATTACAAAGTTGTGGAGATGATCCATTAGTCTGTCATGAGGGATGGTGTTGAAAGCCACAGAAAGATAAAAAAATGAACAAGACGCCTGCCATCTGCCATCCAGCTTTTCCTTGATGTAATCAGTTACCTCTAGCAAGGCGGTTTCTATGCTTTAATTTGATCTAAACCCATATTGACTGGATACAGTATGTTGTTGCTTTCAAGGTGGCATAAAATCATTGAATTGACATGTTTTTCTAACACCTTCAAGAAGGCTGGAAGGATAGAGATAGGTCTATAGTTGGCCAAAACCTTGAGATCATCAGACAGCTCTTTCAGTAGAGGGAGAACTTTTGCATGTTTCCATTTATGAGGCATTATTCCTAATATCAGAGATGCATTTAGGACTTTATTAAGTACTGGATTGATGGCTTGAGCCACCTCGTCCAACAGCCCGGGTGGGCACGGATCAGCTGGAGAACACGACTTTAAACACCTAATGGCCGACACGGACTCATCAATAGCAGGTACTTTATCCATGACTATCCGAGGAGCATAGGAATCATCCTATGACAAGTGAGTTAGAGTGGCTTGAATTAAAGCTACTTTCTCATAAAAGAAAACTGCCATCTGGTTGATATATTCGGCTGTGGGTTGTTGGTGTTATATGGTGACTTCCAGATTTAGGCATATCTTTACTATCAGCTAGAAATACCCGAGCCTTCGCTGTACCTGTGGGACGCTTTGCTGTTATCTTTGGAGTGTGCCGGGCTGAGCGTGCAGGGATCCACATTGCTTACAGCCAACTTCTCGCGGAACCCGCTCCGCGGGTCCCGCATCGCTGGGATCGTCTGGTTGTTGCCTCAGGAGTTGCCTGTTTCCTGAGAGGTGGGTCGTAGGAGCTGCAGGGCTGCGAGCAGAGAGCGGGGGCTGGGACTACCTATCCCAGAAGCGCCTGCCGCCCAGATTAACAGCACCTGGGCTGCTCTCCCTGCGGGCCCCTCCCCATCAGCTAGAAATACCCGAGCCTTCGCTGTACCTGTGGGACGCTTTGCTGTTATCTTTGGAGTGTGCCGGGCTGAGCGTGCAGGGATCCACATTGCTTACAGCCAACTTCTCGCGGAACCCGCTCCGCGGGTCCCGCATCGCTGGGATCGTCTGGTTGTTGCCTCAGGAGTTGCCTGTTTCCTGAGAGGTGGGTCGTAGGAGCTGCAGGGCTGCGAGCAGAGAGCGGGGGCTGGGACTACCTATCCCAGAAGCGCCTGCCGCCCAGATTAACAGCACCTGGGCTGCTCTCCCTGCGGGCCCCTCCCCATCAGCTAGAAATACCCGAGCCTTCGCTGTACCTGTGGGACGCTTTGCTGTTATCTTTGGAGTGTGCCGGGCTGAGCGTGCAGGGATCCACATTGCTTACAGCCAACTTCTCGCGGAACCCGCTCCGCGGGTCCCGCATCGCTGGGATCGTCTGGTTGTTGCCTCAGGAGTTGCCTGTTTCCTGAGAGGTGGGTCGTAGGAGCTGCAGGGCTGCGAGCAGAGAGCGGGGGCTGGGACTACCTATCCCAGAAGCGCCTGCCGCCCAGATTAACAGCACCTGGGCTGCTCTCCCTGCGGGCCCCTCCCCATCAGCTAGAAATACCCGAGCCTTCGCTGTACCTGTGGGACGCTTTGCTGTTATCTTTGGAGTGTGCCGGGCTGAGCGTGCAGGGATCCACATTGCTTACAGCCAACTTCTCGCGGAACCCGCTCCGCGGGTCCCGCATCGCTGGGATCGTCTGGTTGTTGCCTCAGGAGTTGCCTGTTTCCTGAGAGGTGGGTCGTAGGAGCTGCAGGGCTGCGAGCAGAGAGCGGGGGCTGGGACTACCTATCCCAGAAGCGCCTGCCGCCCAGATTAACAGCACCTGGGCTGCTCTCCCTGCGGGCCCCTCCCCATCAGCTAGAAATACCCGAGCCTTCGCTGTACCTGTGGGACGCTTTGCTGTTATCTTTGGAGTGTGCCGGGCTGAGCGTGCAGGGATCCACATTGCTTACAGCCAACTTCTCGCGGAACCCGCTCCGCGGGTCCCGCATCGCTGGGATCGTCTGGTTGTTGCCTCAGGAGTTGCCTGTTTCCTGAGAGGTGGGTCGTAGGAGCTGCAGGGCTGCGAGCAGAGAGCGGGGGCTGGGACTACCTATCCCAGAAGCGCCTGCCGCCCAGATTAACAGCACCTGGGCTGCTCTCCCTGCGGGCCCCTCCCCATCAGCTAGAAATACCCGAGCCTTCGCTGTACCTGTGGGACGCTTTGCTGTTATCTTTGGAGTGTGCCGGGCTGAGCGTGCAGGGATCCACATTGCTTACAGCCAACTTCTCGCGGAACCCGCTCCGCGGGTCCCGCATCGCTGGGATCGTCTGGTTGTTGCCTCAGGAGTTGCCTGTTTCCTGAGAGGTGGGTCGTAGGAGCTGCAGGGCTGCGAGCAGAGAGCGGGGGCTGGGACTACCTATCCCAGAAGCGCCTGCCGCCCAGATTAACAGCACCTGGGCTGCTCTCCCTGCGGGCCCCTCCCCATCAGCTAGAAATACCCGAGCCTTCGCTGTACCTGTGGGACGCTTTGCTGTTATCTTTGGAGTGTGCCGGGCTGAGCGTGCAGGGATCCACATTGCTTACAGCCAACTTCTCGCGGAACCCGCTCCGCGGGTCCCGCATCGCTGGGATCGTCTGGTTGTTGCCTCAGGAGTTGCCTGTTTCCTGAGAGGTGGGTCGTAGGAGCTGCAGGGCTGCGAGCAGAGAGCGGGGGCTGGGACTACCTATCCCAGAAGCGCCTGCCGCCCACATTAACAGCACCTGGGCTGCTCTCCCTGCGGACCCATCCCCTTTATCACAGACCTACAAATTGACTAGACCAGCGACGCAGCGCGGGAGCGCGCGGGAGCGACCGGGAGAAGCCCGGGACAAGGGCGGGACCGTTTGTGGCCGTTCGTGACCCGGAGTGACCGGACCGGGCCACCCCTCTAACTTGTGTGCGTCCCCATCCCTAAGGACTATGGCCGGCAGAGACAATAGGATTAAATCCTCCTTGACTGGCAGCTTGTCAACCGCCGGAGGTATGGAAAAATTCCTCATTAGGGCCAATAACATAATAGACAAGGAGATAGTCATATTAGAAAAGCGTTTATCTACTGAACTTATTTCCCTTAAACGATCATCCATAGGACCCCTTGCTAACGCCAAAACGCCCACTAGAGATAGTAATCAGTCTGCTATTGCGGATAAAATATCCCCGCCCATAGAAGACCCTAGCCACTTAGCTACCCCGGTTATATCAACGGATATTGTTGCTGACCCTACCTGTGTATTCATAAGTGAAAATGCCTCCATTTTATCTCATCCTGATGTGAGTACTACTGAGTCTAAGAGCCGTGGGGAAAGAGAGGGTGCCGTGAGGAAACGGAAAAGAGTGTACAATAAAAAAGAAGTTAAAACGGGAAGGGCTACAAAAACTGCTAAAGTACGGGAGGAACCACCACCCCAGACCACATTTACCCTCTGTGATGCTCAATTCCCGAATAGAGAAATATCCATGGAATGGGCCGTGGCACTACTTAAATCAATCATATCCCCATTAGAGGCTAAACTGGATAGGCTTTGCTCCAGAATATCAAATGTAGAGAAAACATCTGCCGCCATCCTAGCCACCCTTGGTAACCTTCAGAACCAACACACCCCAACGACTACCATAACCCCTGCTATTCCCGCTCCTCCCTATCCGGTTTTGAATCAACCTAATATCCCCCCACCTAATATCTGTATACCACCCCTTATCCAATCCCAGCCCAATAATTTAACAACTGACAATGGGGCGAGTCAACAACCAAGCCAAATTAACCCACCAGACCATATGGCCGGGGGGACCCAGGGAGTACCAAGCGAGGCATTTAATACCCCTAGACCCAGGTGGCCTGATTTACCACCGGAGGCTAACCGGTTAACTGTCATCTTAGCCGGAGTACCACCACTAGAAACAGGGGAATCAGAAACCTTTAGCTCCTTGAAGAATAAAGTTATAAAATGGCTCAATTGGAATAGACCGCTCCCGGGCCACCTGCACAATGAGATAATTATGGTAAGGAGGGTCCCCTGGATAGGCAAGACCCCTAAAAACATCAATGGGGACTGCCTAACCGTCAGTTTTAGAGACCCTCGCACAGTATCCCATATATGTGCAGGTTTTAACAGGTCCTTCGATTCAACGATCCAGACCCTTCCCGTTTCCTATTTTTTCCCACCAACCAATATCCGCCACCAACAAAGAAGAGGGGATTGGTCCGTTGTGGAACGGAGGGGCAGACAACGAGCATATGATGCTAGACCACCAAGACTACCCCAATACGCACCCCAATTTCACTCCTTCATGGATCCTAACCGCTATGGTTGCTTAGATGGCCTAGAGGGGGTAGACTGACTACACCCTGTCTCTCGCTCTCTGAAGCCGACTAACACTCAGGCTAAACCCGATGTTCCGCCCATGGTCCATTTAACCACCCCTAACGAAGCTATTCCCACTAATTTGGCCCAGATTACACCCGTTACAACCCCCATCATACAATGTTCTGAAATCACCCCCATCACCCCTACCCCAGCTACCCCCACTGTACCGGAATTGATTCCGCTAGATATGACTTGTACTACATCCTCTGTCTCAACTATCCATATTAATACAGGTATGGACCAAAGGGTCAAGGGTTATTCATTGATGAGCTGGAACATTGCCGGGTGGCGGCAGAAGGTTTCAGCACTGGGTTGGAGGGAACTCATTGTGGTTCATGATATCCTATGTCTGCAGGAAACGTGGTCAGTGGAAGATATTGCCTTTGATGGTTTTGTTGCTTATAACTGTAATGCGGTGGAATCTGCAATGGGGAGGGCCAAAGGGGGATTGTTGATTTTACTCTCTGTACACCTACCTTTACGAGTAAGAAAAAGCCATATTGTGGGGTCCCATTCGCAAATTTTGGAAATTCTGGTAGGCAGGGACCAAAATCTATTGTTGATTAACCATTATAATAATACCTTTGACCCCTCCAGCACCACTGTAGTAGACGAACTTGAATCGGCTCTGGATTCTATTCTTTGTAAAACAACTGTATCTTATGATATTGTTTGGGGTGGAGATTTTAATATTAGAACTTGCCCTCTCTCATATTCTACTACCTGTGGTTATGATGGGGAAAATGGGGAAAATTTACTCCACTTTTTACACTCTCCATGTGGCACTTCCCTTAACAATTTGATGTTAAAAATTGATATATCAATCCACCAACATGCACCTGATAAGGAGGGTAATCTGGCACCTACCTTCACGGGGAGAAAGACCACCTCCATTATTGATTTCCTGATCATTTCCAACCGGGTAGCTCCCCATTGTTCGGTTACCCAGATCTTAGATCACGACCTGAGTGACCACAATGCACTTACCATGGTCTTATATTATGAGCTCCATAGGGATGTATTTTCTGGTAGGGTAGTCGATGACATTACGCCATGTAGACCTAACGGGACCCGCATAAAGTGGAGTGGGGAAAAAGCAGAGAATTTACATCGCAGGGTGGTGAAAGCTGGCCTAAATATGATATTCAGTTGCCTGGAAACGGAAGCCCCCGCAGCACAATCAATAAATAACTTTGAGAATTTGGGTATCATAATCAAGCAAACACTCACCTCAAAGAAGGCCAAATCCGGACAGGCCACACAGGGCTGGTTCAACCAAGCTTGTACAAGGGCACTAAAATCCCTTAAACTTGCCCTTTCAAGCACCCCGAGAGACAGGGATGCGGTTAAATCCCTGAGGGCTGATTATAAAAATGCGCTCGAAACCAGGAAACAAGAACTTAGAGAAATAGCCTGGGAAGATTTGAGTAAAGCCGCAGCCCTCCGGGACAGTAAACTGTTCTGGGATACCATCAATAGCCCATTCCTGCAAAAAGAGGAATTCCCTGTCCTCACTGCCCAAGTTAATGAAGAGGGATGGATGGCCCACTTCTCAGGGATCTTCGATCCAACTGGAGAGTCCTTAGCCAGTGATAACACCATTTGCACTACCCTAGTTGAACCCCCGAGAATAACGACCGATGAGGTGGATTTGGCTATAAGGAATAGTAAAGGGGGAAAAGCCCCCGGCCCAGACGGGGTGCCGATCGACCTATACAAATATGATCCAGCCCTCTGGAGTCCATTATTGACCATAGCCTTTAATGCTGCTATGGATAACAGGACCCCTTCCACGTGGGGTGAATCCATTATCATTCCAATCTATAAAAAGGGGGATAGAGGAGAGGCCAAGAACTACCGCCCTATCTCCCTTTTGGATTCCTCACTAAAAATCTTGAGCAGGGTCCTGTTAGCACGCTTGGAAGATTGGGCCTTAGATAATAACATTCTTGCCCCATCCCAATACGGCTTTAGAAAGGGCCTTGGTACGATCGACCAGTGTATTAACTTGAACCTTTTAATAGGGAAGTATACCAAGGCCAAGCCGGGATCACTATTTCTGTGCTTCGCAGATCTTTCAAGCGCATTCGATCTGGTCGACCATGCCTTGTTATGGACAACTCTGCTGGGTATGGGAGCCCCCCCCGATATTATCTATTTCTTGGCCACACTTTATTCTAACCTATCCGCCCAAATTCGTTACGGTCCTGAGGGTGAGTGCACACGGAAGATCAGAGTAAGATCTGGCATTCGACAGGGCTGCGTATTAGCCCCGTTGCTTTTTTCCCTCTTCATTAACTCGATGGAACAAGAACTAAAGCAAATTCATGCTGATGCCCCCCAAGTAGGAGGCACCCCTATACCGGTATTACTGTATGCCGATGATACAGTTCTTCTCTCTAGGACCCCTATAGGCCTACAAAAATTGATGGATGGGTTTTATGATTTTATATTGGAAAGGAAACTCAAAATTAATAATTCTAAAACGTTTGTCATGGTGTGTGGGAAAAAGTTGAAACTTTTTAAACCTTTTTCTTTTAAGGAAAACCATATTGCAACTGTCACAAATTTTTGCTATTTGGGAGTCACATTTAACGACAGAGGATCATGGGCCCCTGAGGAAACAAATGTCAAAGCGAGAATGGGGAAAGCATCCTTAGGCGTCTTCCGCTTTGCTTCCAAAGTAGGAAGCCGCCGTATTGCTGATATGCTGACTATATACAAGCACAGATGTACTTCGATAGCATTGTATGGCTCGGGGGTATGGGGACATTGTAATGCCAAGGCCCTGCAGACTGAAGAAAACAAGTTCATTAAACGGCTGCTTTGCCTCCCCACCTCGGCATCTACTGTTCTAACCCATTCGGAACTAGATCTGGATTACCTGTCCGACCTCACTGGGTTAAGGCCACTGTTGGTATGGAAATCCATTTTTACCAAGTCGGAAACAGCATTCACCAAAGATATTATCAAAGACTGTTTGCTCTTGGATAAAGTTTTAAGTATTCCATGGTTAAAATATGTAGTTATGACTGTTAAAGACCTATTTGACATGGACCTAGGAAATGACCCTACCAGTCTGAACACTATAGACAAACAGGAACTAAAAAATGTCTATCTTAGGGCGAAATCGGATGTGCGAAGTTATGCTACTAGAGAATATTCCACACATATTTTCCACCTGTCCCTGAATGATGATAGCCGGGGTATCCCAATGTACCTTAAAGTTATCCACAGACAGTCCCACCAGTTTGTTCTTTCAAGGCTAAGATTAGGTTTAGTGCATAACTTGGTTGCTTTCCCGATTATGAAATCTCATCCAGTCACCCCATGTCCATGTGACGGCTCTTCAAAACAAAGTACAATGCATTTTTTATTACTCTGTCCTCTGTATAAAGCACAACGCATCTGTTTCCTCAAGCCTATGTTCCTTAAATATAACATGTGTACTACTGATAGCGCTCTGAGGCTTCTTTTTTCACTTTCAAGCCCAGATATCTGTTTTTATACTGCCACTTTTATTCTGAAATCTATTAGAGCTAGACTTAGCATGGTTTTCCTGTAATTTTATGTGTAGCAATTCCCACAACATGTGACAATGTTATTTCTGTTTCTGTATTCTGAGTACCATGTGTATGTAATGTTTTAAATTGTATACTTTTATGATGTTTTTTAAACATTCGAATAAAGTTATAAACTGAACTACTATTTTAAAAATTACTTTGGATTTTATCAGATTCCTCAATTTTCCTCTTGAAGAAGGCTTTTTTCTCTAAATGACCTTAGCATGGTATTCCTTGAGAGCTGTCTTATAGATAAGTTTGTGTTCCATATTATACTCTTTTCCCCATCTCCTTTCCTGGTGCTTGCAGTTTTCTTTGCTTGACCTCAGACTGTCGTTAAACCAGAGGGCTGCCTGCTTGGATCTGAGAGAGATGCATTCCATGAGAGGGGCTAGCTAATCTATAATATTCTGTGTAATTCATGCGTCTAACTGATTGATGTCAGCCTCAAGATCCCCTGAAAGTATGGGAGAGGATATTTCTAAGGCAGCCTTCAGAGGAGAATGGTTGTTTCAGCAAAGGAAAAATGCTTTTTGGAACATCTCGGGTTGATATGAAGCATATTAATCCCTATCACTCTATACCTGGGGCAACTTGAACGGGTGTTTGTGTAGTATACTATTGGAAGTGAGATATGACCTATGAACATAATAGAAATAATTTGCTAAAAGCAAACATTCCTAGAAACGTGAGGGATGCCAGCCAGTATTTTCAACCAATTTGTAACAGGTGTAGGGGGGGCCACATGCACCATTCATCCTTCCCTACGGTTATAGAGTGGGATGTATGTGTCTACCCAAAATGCATTATATAGCCCTGTGATTGCCTTATGTTTGCCTGATCTGGGGAAGGGCGGAGAATTTGACATCCCTGTAATATTTTAGGATTGTTCTGCCCGGTTCGCCATTTCTGACTCAGGGTTTTAGCTAATGTCTCAAATAAGAGGATCTGACCTGTTGACAAGTCATATGCATCTGGTAATTCTTCAAAGATTCTCAATATTCCAGCCATGTACAAATCCACAACTGTTTCCACACCCAGGACGATCCAGTCCCCCCGTGTACGTGTAGCATCCTCCTTTAGGTAACAAGCCAACCAGTATAGGGGCAGGCTGGGGGAGAAGGGGTAGTTACTCCTTCTTTCTGTAGATATCAAAACCAGCAAAGCTTAGCAACTCTCGTTTAGGTATTTGGGTCCGGTGCTGTGGAGGGATTTGTAGGTGTGGGTGAGAAGCTTGAAGGTTATTCTCTTCTCGATGGGGAGCCAGTGTTGGTCGCAAAGATGTTGAATCATGAGTTTATGCCAAGGAGTCCCGAGGATGAGTCTGGCCGAAGCATTCTGGATGGTTTGGAGCTTGTGTAGAAGGGTCCTGTTGACACCGGTGTAGAGGGCATTTCTATAGTCCAGTTTGTTGGTTATGAGTGTGTGCGTGACAGTTGTTCTGTGCTCGGGGGGATCCATTTGACGGTCTTTCAGAGGATGCAGAGGCAGTTGTAGCTGGTGGAGGCAATGGCGTTGATCTGGCTGGTCATGGTAAGGAAGGAGTCAAGGATGATGCAGAGGTTCTAAGCAAGGTCTGGCGGGGTGGGAGGGCTCCCGAGGGCTGTGTTGTCCCAGGCGGAGGCAGAGGGTCCCAGGATGAGGATCTCTGTTTCTCTGTGTTGATCTTCAGGCAGCTGTTATCAGGGCTCACCTGAGATTTCCGCAGGAGCAAGAATCTGGAGACCAAAGCTAATTCCCAACTTCCAGCCACAACTAATTCGTCCAACTTATTCAAAGCGAGATCAGTACGTGGGGAAGAGGGGAGAGAAGGGGAATAGAAAACCGTAGTTAATCCCTCAGCGCGACCAGGCATCTAGGATTCGTCACTGGAGACTTCTGTGATCCTGTAAACCAAAATCTGGGTCAACACACTATTCTGCAATTTAATGAACTAGGACAATACACAAACGCGTAGACACTATAAGAATCTACCTGTCTTACTCCCCTCTTCTGCTTGTGTCCAAAACTGAAATAATATGTTGCAGAGATCGCTAGTCTTCCTAGAGGAATACAGAACAGATAAAAGTCAATATGGTGCAGTGCTACTATAGTCTCTATGTTTGTAGTGTATGTGTAGATGCTTACCAGTGGAGGATAGTGATAGAGAACAATGTGTCCCAAAGAATCAGGACCAACTAATCAGTGCCGGTAATAATAATAAGAACAAACAAGAGTGGCACCGATGTCTGATACATATATTTACAAATCAATCATTCATGAGGATTTTAATAACAAAAGTAAAATATGACCTCAGTAGTAGAATGCCTCGACTCCTTACTTTACGAGAATGCAAGGCTCAATGTCTATGTGGCAAATGACAACTGAAATTGAAGAACAGCGCGGTTCCCCTTAGTTCCAGGAGAATGCTGCCAGAGTAACTTTAAGAGAATGCTCAATAAGTACTTACGAGGGTTTAAATATTCCCAACAACTTAGGTATTTTTGAAAAAACTTTATATTATTTCAATAAAAATGGCATCAAGATGGACACCCGTCACCACAGTTGATACAAAAACATACACGAATATATATACAAATATATACAACAAATATATATACATCACATTAAAGGCAACGTATACTTGAAAAAATGATGGAAAACAATATATTACAATTTGTTGTGACTACAAGGACCATGATCCTTCGCAGTCTTCTCTACTTGCCTATGCGGCTGGGCCTTTAAGTAGCCTGCAGTAGGGCGGCGCCGCTTCATCAATCTGACCCTTCTGGCAGACGAACACCGCGGACTCATCTAAACAAGGCTTGAAGTAAGTGAATTCGAGCCGTCTTTAATGCTCACTCGAAATGCGGCTTAACGAGTGCCTAATACCAGCTGTCTGACGGGCTTGTTTGTTCACAGTCGACAGCGAGAGATTGATTCCCACTCGCAAGCTTGAAAGACATACTGCGGCTCGTTTCCCTTGAACAGCGCACAACGTGTGCAGGTAGGAGACGCTTCCTCTGGTTGATTTTAAAGCTTGTGAAGCACGAACTTTTCCGTTCCAGAGTTTGAACTTGTGAACTCTACACTTTCAATCCCCAGCTCTCTTCATCAGAATAACACGCAATTAAGAGAGGATGTGAGTCCGCGCTGATAAATACAGCTCGCTCTGGGCGCCCCCGTCTGCGTCACCTTTGACACCACACCCAGGTATTTCGACATTTCACTATACCTAGGCATCTTGCCAACCACCCTAACCCATGTGTGACAAACCTTACGTAATGCCCACGGTGAAAGCCTCCCTTTGTTTTTTCAGAATCATTCCGGTGGTTCCCCTTCTCTCCACGCAGTCAACGTGTTGGCTGAGAAGGTAATCTTATGTATGGGTAGCTAGTCAGAGCACTGTCTTGCCAGATATATATATACTCTTTACAGCTGCTGACACCTTCCCTATATTTCCTTTTAGGTAATTATTTATCCAGTCCTCGTCCTGAGGAGAACCGAGAATATACAAGGTTCGAAACGCGTTGACCCCCAGCCTGTGTTAAGAACGGAGGGTGCAGCTAGGGAGAAAGTCATACCACTTCTGTGGGCCCTACCTGCAATTTCTTAGAAACTACTATTCACAGGTGTTGTGTGACAGGCAGGCCATTTCACCTCAGTGTCCGCCCTGTTCACATGTTTTGTGTTACCAAAGGACTGGTTTATTTCTTTAATGAATCGTAAAGAGGTGTTTAATTTGCAAATATGTGCGTCTGAATTCACATTGTAGATTACAGTTGGTGTCATCACAACAAATTGTAATATATTGTTTTCCATCATTTTTTCAAGTATACGTTGCCTTTAATGTGATGTATATATATTTGTTGTATATATTTGTATATATATTCGTGTATGTTTTTGTATCAACTGTGGTGACGGGTGTCCATCTTGATGCCATTTTTATTGAAATAATATAAAGTTTTTTCAAAAATACCTAAGTTGTTGGGAATATTTAAACCCTTGGCTGCACGACACTCACTGGTTGTGTGGTTATACATATTTTGTTTCCAATTACCCTGATCAGCCATTCTTTTCTGTTTCTCGATTATTGAGGTCCAGGCTGGTCAGTTGTAGGACCCTACACCTTCATTTGTGTATTGTTCAATAAGTACTTACAGCAGTAGGAACATGCAGATGCCCATACGTAACGCCCACTAGTATTCACCGTTTAAGTCATTGAGGTAGGCTAGCAACATACAACCCAACGCGAGCGCGTTACTGCCCTGAGTTCAAGAGAAGGGCAAAGACAATCAACAAGCGCGAGCACGTTAACGCCTAGAGCACTGGAGGAATGGTGAAAGGAGCATAGCAGGAGAAGCACTCCACAGCGAAGGTCCCACTAAGAGCTGGAAAGGAGACGAAGCCCGTAATGGAGTAAACAGGAAAATCGACCAACAAGGAGCAGTGTAGAGAAACCCGGAAGTGCTTGTGTGACCCGGAAGTGAGGAAAATCGGATTAAAAACTAGACTGCGAAGCGTCTTCTCGGGCAACACTAGGACTTTTAAGGCACGGAGCCCTGCTGTCAGGATTGCTCTACTTTAGGAGACGATCCCCCAGGAGCAGATGACCTTATCCCAGATCCCACCTGCCGAAGCCTGCGGCAGGAGAATACTACTGCCACAAACATCAGCTCGGGGGAAAGGGGAAGTGAAAGACAAAACAATAGAGACTGCCTCCTGACACTGGTTTCTCTCCAGCTCTCGAGGGTGAAGAAGATGCCTGCAAAAGAAGCACAAAAGTTACCTTTCATAACGTTCGAATAGCAATCTCTACTCTCTCTCTAGTGTGTGTCTTTTACCTATGCTGCTCAGGAGAATAGCTCCTCTTTATTAGTTTTGCCTGAATAGTATTGTCATCTGATTTACTGGAAGAACCCAGATCAATGCTTGTTATTAATTTCTTTTTTTAATTACTATTTAGGTCATTGTAAACAGAACAAGCCCTTGGTTCTTCTAAAAGGTAATGAGGCATTCAGTTCCTTTCTTGAGGCAATTGTCCTTTTTTAATTCTAGTCAGAATTTCTTCTTTTAATCCTCTAGCAAAGATAGTTCTTTTGAACTAGACCCTCTTATACAACGTCTCAGTCTTACAGTTCAATTGGGTCTGAACTATTTGCCTTTGAACTCTTGAGCGCCAAGCAATATAATTCTCCAAACTGTCAACAAACGTGAAGAACAGAATTCTTAGTTCTTTTGGCTCTCGGAAGTTGAGTTTCTTCTTGGCCGACAACACGGTGTTAAGTTACAAAAGAACACGCTTACTTGACATTTCGGAGCTCTTCTCTCCACAGAAGCAGCTCCCTTGAATAATTGCTTCACTTGCTTTTCTCTTTCTCTCACTCTAATGCGCCGAACAGGATTTCAACTCTTCAATTGCTTCCTCGGTGAGATTCACTGCTAAAAGAATTTTTATTTAAAGTTATAACACAGACACATGACAAGAGTACCATAATAGACTTTTCTACTTCCCTTCTGAAAGGCTAATTACTGTGAAAATCAAGTTCTCTAAGAATTTCCAGTCCGACACAAGCGCTGTGGAAAAAACGCTCCTGTCAGGAATTCTTTCTTCAGGTCAAGTGCGCCGCACGATAATTGTGCAGGCGCGTTATCTGTTTGTAGAAGTGTCTCAGAGAAGCACAACTAGACCACGCACCTCTACAGGAAGTAGGTGCGGTCGAGTATTGTTCTCCAGCAACGGAACGCTTCGGTTCATGCATCGCGGCACGAAGAAAGGATCTCCAGGAGGGACTTAGTCTTCTCCAACGTGGGTACTTGCCAGTAGGTATTTTAACAGGGGTATATATATATGTTTTCTGTAACAGCTACTGGAACACGTTAAGGGGTTCCTGACACCCGCCCTCTATATGAGCAACAGCGGGGACAGAGCAGCTGTGACAGCTGTTCTTCATCCAGGCCGCGACGCCCCTCATTCCTTCCTGGAAGCTGAGCCTGGTGTCCTCGGGATCCTTCTTGAGGAAGACGATGAGCTGGTTGTCGGCGGCGTAACATACTGTGTTGAGCCCATGCTGTCAATGGCGGAGAAGGGGATCTATGTAGATGTTGAACATCGTGATGACCCCTGTGGTACTCAGCAGTTGATCTCTATGGGTTTGGAGATTAAAGGGGGAAGTCTGGTACTCTGGGAGAGAAAGGATCAGATCCAGTTGAGTGTGGTTCCTTGTATCCCAGCGTTGTGTAGTCTGGCTGCGAGGGTGCGGTGTGAGACGGTGTCAAAAGCCACGGAGAGGTCCTGTAGGATGAGGGCTGTGGTGTGTCCCTGGTCGAGTAGCATGCGGATGTTATCAGTGGCAGTGAGAAGGGTGGTCTCGGTGCTGTGGTTGCTGCAGAATCTGGACTGGGAGGCATCTAGGATGGAGTTCTCTTCGATGAATGCGGTCAGCTGCGCATTTACGAGTCTCTCAGGGTTTTTTTGTCGCTGAAAGGGAAGGGAGCAGAGAGATGGAGAGGTTGTTCTTCAGGTCTGTTGGGTCGGTTGTGGATTTCTTAAGGAGGGGCTTAACTTCGGCCTGCTTCCAGTGGTCGGGAAGATGCCAGATTGGAGGGAGGCATTGATGGTCTGTCCTAGTTCGGGGGCGATGGCGCTGGTGGCCCTCTGGTAGATGTCTGGTGGGCAGGCGTCCGTGGTGGCTCCAGACCGGGTTTTCATCATGGTCGTGGTGATGAGTTTTACCGTGACGGGAGTCCAAGTGGTGATGGCCGGCTGAGGGAGAGGGGGTGGTGAACGGCGTCTGGTTGCTGAAATGGTCATAGATGGCCTTGATCTTCTGATGGAAGTATGAGTTGAGCTTGTTGCATAGTTCCTGGGATGGTGTGATGTCCGTGTCCTCGCTGGGGAGTTTGATGAATTGCTGTATGACGTTGAAGAGTTCCTTGGCATTGGTTGCATTGGTGTCAATTGTGCTCTTGATGAAGATCCGTTTGGTGTCCCTTATGATCTGGTGATACTCCTTCAGGGCGCTCCTATGGTTGTTTAGGTCTTCTGTGGTTTTCTGGCTTTGCCATTTTTTCTCAAGACGTCTGCTGGTGCGCCTGATGGCTTGGAGTTTGGTGGTGAACCAGGCGGCCTACAGGGGATGTTGTTTGATGGGGTGCGGAGGGGGGCAAACTTGTCGGCACATCTGGAGATCCATTGGTGAAGTTCTATGGCTGCAGAGTTGGTGTTGGTCATGGTGATGAGGGGCTAGGAGGAGAGTGGAGTTGAGGAGTTTCTTTGTGATTTTGCTCCAGTTCCTTCGTGGTGGGCGGGGTTCGGTTTGGGTACCGTGATGGTGTTGAAGGTGAAATGTACTCAGTGGTGGTCGGTCCTGGGGTGCTGCGTGGTGTGGCTGAAGTGGACGTTCGACCCTCCTGCAAAGATGGAGTTGAGAGTGTGTCCTGCTCTGCGTGTAGAGGTGTTGATGAGCTGCTTCAGTCTGAGGTTGTCGAGGAGGGTGGTGGAGTCGGGGTCGCTGTGGTGGAAGTTCAGGTCTCTGAGTAGGATGTACTCAGAGGTGGAAATTCAGGTCTCTGAGTAGGATGTTGTCCATGGAGGTGATGGCGTGGGATTCAACGAGGTCGGTTATTGCTGTTGTGGCCAGGGAGGGGGGTCCTGGGGGTCTGTGGGCAAGGGTGCCACGTAGCCTGGTCCTGGGGGATGTCTGGATCTGGAAGTGGAGGTGTTTCTATGTTGGAGTGGGGGGTCACTTGTGCTGGAGGTGGAGAGTCGGAGGGAGGTCTTGTGCGGGATGGTGAGTCCTCCTCCTGGGCGTTCCCTCCTCTGGGTCTTGTAACCTTTGGGGATTGCGGTGGCGATGTCGGGGCCGGAGGTACTGCTGGTCCAGGTTTCCATGAAGAAAGTGATGTCAGGCACGAGGGTGTCGATCAGGTCCCAGATCTCAACAGTGCATCTGTGGAGGGAGCGCACGCTCAGGAGGATGCACTTCTTCAGGGCTACGGTGGCATGGGCCTCCCGTGACCCTGTGGTGGACGTGGGGCTGCTGTAGGTGGTACAGGAGCATTGGCAGTGTCTGCAGGAGAATGGTTCATGGGTGGTGTTCGGTAAGGAGCTCTTGCAGTCAGGGTGTCGTATTGGCAAGGCCCTGGGGAGCCAGGGTTCCTGGCACTGGCTGTGGTCGGCATTATGTAGGGGAGGGGTTGGACGCTCAGCTGGGAAGTGGGAAATGGGCAAGGGCAGGGGGGAGGGGCCACTTGTCAGCAGTTGTGGGAAACAGGGAGCTGGGAACGGCGAGGGGATGAGAGAGGGGCAGTGAACACAGCGAACAGAATAGCAGAAAAACACAGCGAAGGGGGCACAATACAACAACAATCGGGAATGAAATGACAACAATGAGGAATGAAAAGACAAAATGAGAACACTATGACGACAAAATGAGAACCGTGAACAATACTCAGAGCAATTACCGCGTTGCGGCAGGCAGGGGAAGAGCAGCCTAGAACACCAAGGCAGGGGGCTCAGCGGCAGCGACTGAGGGCTGGAGCTGCCGGGGAGAGTGCAGGCCTGTGACCGAGGTCAAAGGCTTGGTCATGGTTATGGTCAAAACAACTGAGTTTTCTATTAAAGATGCTAGCTTTTCTTTCCAAAGGGGAGATTGCCGTACTGTGGAATCGGTGAATCCACCATCTTCTAGGGACCTAAATGTGAGTTCCTGTGTTCAGGGATTGGCGAACACCCCTACGAATGCCCTTTACAGAGCCCCATAATTACAGTCTTAAATGATACCCACTCTATCAAAACAGGTGCAGTTGTCCCATATTTGCAGTAAAGTAGTTAAGCATTTCCTCACCTAATGTTTCCCAGAACACCTCATGTTCCATGTTTTCAGGCTTAAACCTTCAGCTAGGGATACAGGTTTGGGCTGGTGCCCAGGTGACAGTGTTATAGCCAAATAAATATTCTGAATGTGTGATTTGTGTATGGACTGTTGGGGTACAGAGGAAGGTGTCAAGTCGCACCTGTAGGACACGTAATGATGAATAAAAGGAGTAGTCTCGGTCACCGGGATGCCCCGCTCTACATGTGTTCACCAATCCACAGTGCTGCTGCTAAGTGCAAAATACCTTTGCAGCCCTCACAGATGGGGAGTTCCGTACAGTTAGAATGATATATATTGGCTGCAGATGTTGACTCATCAGAGAGGAGAATGATCCCTTGTCCTGCATAACCAGGGTATGCAGTTTGCGGTTTGCGTTCTTGCCAGTCCCAATTTAACCCTCATGCACGTGTGTTTGATGGTCATTCGAGCGGTTTATCTTGATTCTCCGCTGTCCCTCACACGTATGTGCATAATCATTGGGTCTTTTTTGTTTTATGCACCCTCCACCAGGAGGTTATACCCTTGGTTAGGATCAGTAGTGATCAGTGAAAGGTAAGTGAAGGTGAAGTGAATGAGTTAAAGTTAAAAATCTCTCTTTCCCAGAATAAAGTATTTATTGGTTCTGGTTTGGAGATGATAACATTATTTACAGGTGATAGAGAGTGATTATGACTCTCTCACATTGACAATAGTGGGGTAGGTCGACATGTTTCAGCCCTTTGTTGCCTGATGGTCAGTGGGCTTTCTTCAGGACCAGTGTGAATAGGGTAAAGAGACCTTAGGCGTCTCTCTGTATGTGAAGCAATACTGGAGTTTCCTAGTTTGCTATTGTCCGGTTATGAAACTTTATTCATAATGACTTCATGAAGGTCTTTATGTACCTGTAATTCAAAAAAACATAGAGACTAGACAAGGGTAGGGGGTAAGGGTATACAAATGACTGGTAACACTGGTTTAGTAACCAGGAACGGTCAATGCCAAATGGCGTAACAACTAAAAAATAGCAATACTTTATCCGACTGTTGCCAGCTCGAGGGCAGGATCGACTCTCGCATTCCCAGTAATGTTTATCATGGTGGGTTACAGACAGCATGTGTACATTGTCCCCAGATCTATATTTTGTATAACATGTGTCATTTGATGTAACGGTAGAGCATTGGCGTAAATTACGTGAAACTGCTCAGTACATTAAATCCAAGCCAGTAGGTCAATAATTAAGGTACCAGTTCAGAGGTGTCTACCGAGTAGGCGCTCGTGTCATACTTTCACGCAAGTGTCCTCTCAACCAGTTAGTGTGCTCACTTATGAACTGTGCTGGATGTTTTCACACACATTCAAACATACTACTTGCGTCTTGTTATTACTCAGTGCACAAAGTAGCTCGCTGTAGCTATTGCATGAACATTAACATGTCTCCTAAAGCCGCGCTATTAATGAAATTATAGCCAATAAGCGGACTCTTTCTTGGTAAAGTAGCGGAGTAACCACAAAATTTAAGAGTAATAGGTACCGGACTTTGAGCAAAGAATTTAAGGGCAGAAATGGTATTCTCACACGTACCTTCGTTGTAGGTTTAAATTACCTCAGCGGGTTTACCAGGGTGTCAGAGAGGCCTTCCGGGGACAAGACGTTAAGTTTAGAAACAGTTGCAATGAAATACTTTACGGTTTCGTAGTACGCCGGCTGCTCCCCTCGTGTACCTGCGGTCTCTGTCGGCACAACTTGTGCTGACTCTACTCACTGGACCCGGATGTAACCAAGAGACTTCCTGGTTGACCTTATGTTCCTCTTGGTGGGATAATTGCAACTGTAAACAGACTCATCGTCGAAAGGAGTCTCCTTTTCATGGTTGTCCGTTAATGTGTGAACATTTTGATGTTATAAAACAGGTCTTAAGTGAAAAATGTGAATTACGTGATTGTCATTCCTCAAGAGAGTGTGACTTAAAACAATTTTCTCTTTTTGGGTGGTCACATAATTTGAATTCCGCTAGTAATTTTATTGTGATCAGTTCAGAATTAACAGAGACTACTTGTAAATGCTGCCCCATGGGATATTATCGTTCAGTCCTTCTGAATCTGTTTTAATCCTATGGACCCATCGTTGCTCCTTTTTGAAAAGGGTTCTTTCGGCATTGTGATCGTTATTATTCAGTGTTTCAAGGATTACCCAGTTCAGGTCATTGATTGTGTGTCCCGCTTCAAAATAATGACTAGACATTTTAGTTGTGATTTTCTTGCACTTAACATTGCTTATATGTTCACATAGGTGTTGTTTGACTCTTCTACAGGTCATGCCTATGTATCTTTTGTCACAGGGGCAAGTGATCATATCAATCACATGACTTGTATTGCAGTTCGTGTGATTCAACAGTTTCCATTTGAAATTGGGTAGCAGGTCGATTTCTTTTGTTCTTTTCATTAGTGGGCCCACCGAGCAAGAGCCACATGGGTAATGTCCCACAACAGGAGGTACATCCCAAAGAAGATTTGGTCTATTTTGTAATTTTGCAGGAGGTGGTGTGGTGTGGACCAATATATCCTTTATGTTGCGGGTCCTTTTGTTGGCGAACCTGGGTTTAGGCCACTGCAAGTCTGCTGAAGTCAAAATGCTCCAGTTTTTATTTATTTTAACGTTGTTGCTCACTGGACTGTAAGTCGTGACGCAGGTTACAATATCTGGCTCTGGTAGTCTGGGTGTTGTTTCCAGAAGGCTTTCTCGATTTGGATTCCTGGCCCACTTTTTACATTTATTGATGATTCCTTGAGGGTAATCCCTCTCTTGAAGTTTACCACATAGCTCTTCTGCCTGTTCCTTATACTCAGATGTTTTGCTGCAGTTTCTGCGCAGTCTCAAAAACTGACTGTAGGGGAGGTTCTCTCTTAGTGGCCTCGGGGGAAAACTTTTGAAAGATAGTAGGCTATTCTTGGATGTTGGTTTGTGGTAAGTTTTAGTATGCAGCTTCTGGTTTTCAGCGTAAATTGTAATGTCTAGGAAATGCAACTTTTTGTGGTGTGCTGTGTACGTGAATTTCAGCCACTCGTCTTTAGTGTTCAGCCACGTGTGGAAGTTGCTGAGATTTTCCATGTTGCCTGCCCAAATCATGATAATGTCGTCTATGTAGCGACGCCAGAATAAGATCTGTTGGTGGTAAGGGTTGGTTTCATTGTTGATAAACTCCTCTTCGAAATTACTCACGTAGAGTCCTGCTACGCTAGGAGCAAATGTGCTTCCCATGGATGTTCCATGGCATTGTTGGTACATGGTGTCCTCATACTGGAAGTAATTCTCCGTTAATGCCATTCTGCAACACTCTAGGATAAAGTGTCTTGGTGTTCCATAGTTCCACTCACTATTAAAAATGATGGTTTCAAGGGTTTCAAGGGTCTTTTGTTGAGGTAAACTTGTATAAAGACTCTCTACGTCGAGTCCTACCAAGATCATGTCTTCTTCTAGGTACGTAAAATCTTGTAGATGGTTTAAAAGGTCTCTTGTGTCCTTCAGGTAGGTGGGTGTCTTCTGGACAAGGGGTTTTAAGTATTGGTCAGCGAATTGTGAAAGCGGTTCCAATGCTGAACCTATACCAGACACAATTGGTATGCCTGGTGGTGGAACTCTTGCTTTGTGGGTTTTCGGTAATGAGTAAAAGTAAGGTACCCTTGGATTCGTGGTCTCCAGAAATTCAGCCTCTTTCTTGGAGATCCAGTTGTTGGTTTCAGCCTCTGTTACCATAAGTAGGATTGTCCTCTGTAGTCTTGGTGTTGGATCTGTCTTGATCACTTTGTAGTATTTCCGGTCAGAAGGAAGATCCAGACATTGTTGATTGTAGCCTTCCTTAGAGAGGAGTACTACTCCTCCCCCTTTGTCGGCTTGTTTAATGATAATATTTTCATAATTTTTTAGTTCATTCAGTGCAATTCGTTCTGCCCTGGAGAGGTTCTGGAAAGGTTTTTTGGTATCTTCTTTTAGAGCATCAATTTCTTTCATTAGGGCCTGCTCGAGGGTGACAATTTCGATGGGTATTTGTGAGTTCAAAGGACAGAAGGTAGATTTCATCCTTAGTGTCGTGTCGCCATCCTGTACAATAGGTGCTTGGTCTTTAAAGAAAGCTTTTAATTTCAATTTTCTGCAGAATTCTGCGATTTCACATTTAGTTTTAAAAATGTCCATATTGGGGGTTGGTACATACCCCAGGCCTTTACTAAGGATCTGTTCTTGTTCTTTTGTCAGGACTTTGTTAGACAAATTCACTACGAGGTTGTTGTGCTCGTTCCTGCTCTCCCTTTGGTCACACTCCTGGTTTGTACTTGTCGTGGTTGGTCCTGCCATATTACTCCTTTCAGTCTTGTTCTTTGGTTGGTTTGGCCTCTCCCTAAAAAAGACGGCCCTTGTTGGTAATTGACTCCCATTGCTTGTTGCATTTGGTGGTTCATTGGCGGTGGTCCCTGGAAAAAAGGATCCACCCATACTTGAAAATGGGGGTTGAAGGGGTGGAATGGAATATGAGTTGGATTCATTGGGTAGTGTGGTGTACGCCAATAGTTCCTTCCCCGTCGGTTCCCTCTCCTATTACGATTTCTACCTCTTTGGGATGTTGAGAAATCGTCTCCACTCCAATCTGATCCGTCCGTAGAGGACCCGCTGTTGGAACTGTGAGTGGAGGAATTTTCGTTTGGATTATAGTCTTTGCTGCTATAAGGATGTATTCGCACTAAGGAAATTTCTTTAGTTCTTTTCCCAGTTTTTGCAGTTTTGTTTGCGTTAGATATTCTTGTGAGTCACTCATTTCTTTGTTGATTTCTTCCAACCTCTTTTTGTAAATGGTGACGTTGACCGTGTTATTCAATTTAGTCTCTATAATCTGGATCTTTATCGTTAACTCATCTGTGAGTCTCGTGGCAGTTTTTATAATCAGTACAAGGTAGTCCCTAGTGCACTTCCAGGAGATGGCGGACCAATCTTTTCTGAATGCTAAGTCCTTCAGGAAGATTCTTGGTGCATTCGTCACCCAGAGGCCTTTCGGCGCAGCGTTGACTCTGAGGTACTCTGTCATTATTATTCCGTGGACTGCTGTCCTTACTTGTTCTTTTTTTATTTCCGATAGTTCGTCCCATTCATTGTTGTTAACTAAGGCATGAGAGAGGTCCCCATCCAAGAGTAGTGGTGGTCGAGCAAGTATTGCATCTATGTCTTCGGTCGAATAGCTCAATCTGAGATTGTCTGCCCATGTTCGTCCCTATAGTTCTTTAGGGATGATTTAACTTTAATACTCCCACAGCTGTGCGCTGCTCAATATCATAAATCAAAGTTTGGGGAGAAGGAATGAGTGATCATTCAGTTTCCTTGGGTATATATCAACTAATCAGCGAGGAGAATGATCACTTGTCCTGCATAACCAGGGTATGCAGTTTGCGGTTTGCGTTCTTGCCAGTCCCAATTTAACCCTCATGCACGTGTGTTTGATGGTCGTTCGAGTGGTTTATCTTGATTCTCCGCTGTCCCTCACACGTATGTGCATAATCATTGGTTTTTTTTTGTTTTATGCACCCTCCACCAGGAGGTTGTACCCTTGGTTAGGATCAGTAGTGATCAGTGAAAGGTAAGTGAAGGTGAAGTGAATGAGTTCAAGTTAAAAATCTCTCTTTCCCAGAATAAAGTATTTATTGGTTCTGGTTTGGAGATGATAAAATTATTTACAGGTGATAGAGAGTGATTATGACTCTCTCACATTGACAATAGTGGGGTAGGTCGACATGTTTCAGCCCTTTGTTGCCTGATGGTCAGTGGGCTTTCTTCAGGACCAGTGTGAATAGGGTGAAGAGACCGTAGGCGTCTCTCTGTATGTGAAGCAATACTGGAGTTTCCTAGTTTGCTATTGTCCGGTTATGAAACTTTATTCATAATGACTTCATGAAGGTCTTTATGTACCTGTAATACAAAAAAACATAGAGACTAGACAAGGGTAGGGGGTAAGGGTATACAAATGACTGGTAACACTGGTTTAGTAACCAGGAACGGTCAATGCCAAATGGCGTAACAACTAAAAAATAGCAATACTTTATCCGACTGTTGCCAGCTCGAGGGCAGGGTCGACTCTCGCATTCCCAGTAATGTTTATCATGGTGGGTTACAGACAGCATGTGTACATTGTCCCCAGATCTATATTTTGTATAACATGTGTCATTTGATGTAACGGTAGAGCATTGGCGTAAATTACGTGAAACTACTCAGTACATTAAATCCAAGCCAGTAGGTCAATAATTAAGGTACCAGTTCAGAGGTGTCTACCGAGTAGGCGCTCGTGTCATACTTTCACGCAAGTGTCCTCTCAACCAGTTAGTGTGCTCACTTATGAACTGTGCTGGATGTTTTCACACACATTCAAACATACTACTTGCGTCTTGTTATTACTCAGTGCACAAAGTAGCTCGCGGTAGCTATTGCATGAACATTAACATGTCTCCTAAAGCCGCGCTATTAATGAAATTATAGCCAATAAGCGGACTCTTTCTTGGTAAAGTAGCGGAGTAACCACACAATTTAAGAGTAATAGGTACCGGACTTTGAGCAAAGAATTTAAGGGCAGAAATGGTATTCTCACACGTACCTTCGTTGTAGGTTTAAATTACCTCAGCGGGTTTACCAGGGTGTCAGAGAGGCCTTCTGGGGACAAGACGTTAAGTTTAGAAACGTTTGCAATGAAATACTTTACACTCTTAACACACTTTACACTCTTAACGTACACACCAGGTAGAGCGCCCTGATATTCTGAGATTTCCTAAAAACCCCAGCAGCTGTATCTCACTTGCACCAAGTGCTTTACAGGCCCACAGGACATCTGACCCTGGTTAGAAGCATGCCCTAGGAACACGGAACCACTGCGTCTGGTCCGGTTGCCCAGAAAGTGCCATGGTTATAGTACCTGTGTGGGGTAGAGGGGGCACACTACTTGCCTAATTATTAGCATAGAAGCTGATTGGCATGCCTTGATCCCAGGGCTTGTCCCAATCAGAGGCAACCACTACCACACCCCTCTTTGGTTCTCAGTGTGAATCACACACAGCTAGTGCGTTATTGTTTTCTGCTGTTTGAGTGGGGCGAATTTTGCCTTTCTGTCCTGGGGACTGGGAGTGTTTTATTGCTAGGATCTGAAGACCCTTCTACATAGGGATGGATGCGTGGATGTGGGGGGAGAAGTGAGTATGGGCAGACCATGTGTCAGATGATGTTTTGTACCATCATTTCTCAAGTATGTCTAAATACTATAAGACTCAGGCATAAATGAAGAGGCGGGCGTTCATATTTCCCTGCTGCAAGAAACACATCTAGAAGCAACAGAAGGGTTAGCATTACAGAAGCGTTGGCAGGGCCACTTAACCAACTTCAGGGACTCAACTTTTGCCAGAGTGATCCTCATATGGGTGAGGCTGGGTATACCATTTCAGGTTATGGAAGAAATGGTCGATCAATGGGGAATGGTATGTGGCGCTTGGTGGCAGATTAAGGGGCAATGAGATCATGATAGTCAACATCTGCATAACATAAATCAAAGTTTGTGGAGAAGGAATGAGTGATCATTCAGTTTCCTTGGGTATATATCAACTAATCAGAGAGGAGAATGATCACTTGTCCTGCATAACCAGGGTATGCAGTTTGCGGTTTGCGTTCTTGCCAGTCCCAATTTAACCCTCATGCACGTGTGTTTGATGGTCGTTCGAGCGGTTTATCTTGATTCTCCGCTGTCCCTCACACGTATGTGCATAATCATTGGGTCTTTTTTGTTTTATGCACCCTCCACCAGGAGGTTGTACCCTTGGTTAGGATCAGTAGTGATCAGTGAAAGGTAAGTGAAGGTGAAGTGAATGAGTTAAAGTTAAAAATCTCTCTTTCCCAGAATAAAGTATTTATTGGTTCTGGTTTGGAGATGATAAAATTATTTACAGGTGATAGAGAGTGATTATGACTCTCTCACATTGACAATAGCTCGTTGTAGCTATTGCATGAACATTAACATGTCTCCTAAAGCCGCGCTATTAATGAAATTATAGCCAATAAGCCGACTCTTTCTTGGTAAAGTAGAGGAGTAACCACAAAATTTAAGAGTAATAGGTACCGGACTTTGAGCAAAGAATTTAAGGGCAGAAATGGTATTCTCACACGTACCTTCGTTGTAGGTTTAAATTACTAACGGCGACCGGTAAATACAGGAGGAGGGATGCCACGATTTTGAGCACACAGGATAAGCGGGTGCTCAGTTCATTTACGCTTAATACGTGTAGGTATTAAGAAGATACTGGGAGGGGATCCACCTTCGGTTTCTAATACAGCAAGTGTCGCTCGAAGTCTTGGCGTTTTTTCAGATACATGGCATCCCTCCTCCTGTGTTTCCCGATCGCCGTTTTCCGAACAACAGACGCTTATCCTGTGTGCTCAAAATCGTCAGACGGCCACTCTTAAGTTTTCTGAAATACTTGACCCTGCAAGACCAATAACAGTACCAATACTATAGAACTATTGATTCTGATCTACTGTGAATCTTTTTCTTCCAGATCTACATACATGTAGGTTGTGCCACAAGCCCTGAAGAGTCGTTGTGATTTGTTCTCACACGACGAAACACGTGTCGGCTGGTTGTGGACCCATTAAACCACCCACCTTAAGAATATACCCGAGAAACTGCATCTGTCCACTTATTGGCTACATATGTTTGTTTTGTTTACTATTACATGACTACCAGTGTTATACCTTGTGCTTGGTGCGGGAGCATTGCTGTTTCCACTTGGTGCAAGTGTCCATGATTAGCCACAGTTCAGCTGGGAAAAGAATGGCGTTCTTGATCCTCAGTTGTCGGAGTCTCGCTTTGGCAGCCAGGAAGGAGGAGGGCTGTTTCTGGACTGCTAATGTGAAGTCCAGAAATAGCATTACTTTGTGATTTTCAAGTAGAAGGTCTCCTTAACATCATACTTTGTGAAATATGCAGTTCCTGTTATGGAAATGTAGTAGTTAGGTCATAAATGGGCATGGGACACTACGGGACCCTATTGGAGGTCAGGCTGTGACCCTAAGGTCAACTCAAAGAAGGGGGAAAGACTATCAGGAGCTATGCCGTCTTTAATCCACTGCTCTAAAAGATCTTATCTCACCCTCAATTTGTTCCAGTAGGCCTAATCTTCGGATATTATTTTTGCATGCTCTACCTTCCAGGGTGCCTAGTCTCTCCATGACTTGGATCATTTAAGCTGAGGTCTGCAGGTCTGCTACATTTCGCTCACTCATTGTTACACAGTCTGCATATTTGCACTAATCATTTCGCAGGATACCCAGGTCAGCCATCACTGTGTCCATTTTGCACTCCAACGCTTCTCTGGTGACTCTGATTGCCATTTGTATTGAGTCTAGAGCAGTTCAAATAGGACCAGGGGGCTCCTGAGCAGCATAGGAAGAACCCTCCTCCATACTGCTGTGCAGGCCAGGGGGGATGGGTTCATCCCTCCATGCCTTTCCATCTAGAGTGTCTGCTCATTGCTAGTGGTCCATAGGCCACTTTGTCTGGTAAACATCTAGTTTGACAGTCCCCCAGTCCTCAATATCTTAAAAAGTGTTCAGAAGGGCCCTGGTATGCCTAAGCAGTCCCACACAGCAGTTCCCCTAGCTCAACAAGGTCCTCTGTGCCCCTCCAATGTTCTCCCCTCATATCACTGGTCTGGGGGTAGGCAAATCCAGCTGTCTCAGATCGAGCAATGCCCTCCAGCATGATCCAGGTACCCTCAGCTTGCCCACCAGGGGTCCGACCCCAATCTCTAGAGTGGAGGGAGGATAGTCAACCCTTTGAGCTCATCAATAGATATCTGTGAAGAAACTCAACCATCTGCGCATTAGGCACTCTTTGAAGTGGTCCTCTGCTTCTAGGCATTCACAGGGGGAGTCTAGGTGGGCACCGCCGGGCCTTCATCTCCTCCCCCCTTACAGCAGTTTGCTGAGCCCCAGGCACCGGGGTGCTTGCTCTGGTCAGTATACCTATGCTACTCCATGTGACCAGGTTCTAGGCCAATCCCGCTCTCTCAGGGGGTCTAGACGGGCACCGTCGGGCTCTTCATCTCCTCCCCACTAACGCAGTTTGCTGAACCCCAGGCACCAGGGGTGCTTGCTGTGGTCCATTCCGCGTGTCTAGATTCCAGGCTGATACCACACCGCCGTCGCTCCTCACTGCGGTCAGCCTGTCATCAGTGCGAGGTCTCAATTCTGGCGGTTGCCAGTGGGTCACAGGGTCAAACATCCACACAGGTGAGTGAAGGCCATAGAAAGCGCCATAATCAGGAGAACGCAGTCAGCTCCCCACTGTGCCACTCTGTGTGCTGCCATCTTCCTTAGCGCCACATGGGAGACCATGCCCAGCACTGGCAGATCTCCCACAGCAGTCAGCAGCACTCACACCACTCGCCAAATGGGTGCAAACTGCAGAGGGCGATGGTAGTGTCCCCTCCTTCACAGTTTGGGGGTCAGGGAGAAACAAATGAATCAAGTGACGCCAGGTGCAACAGACAGCACCCATAACTAACCCACAAGGAGAACATCTGCTGCGATTACAAGGAACTTGGAGCCCAGTGGAACACACACAGAGAAGAGTGTTCAGCTGTCACTCCAAGAGAGTCTAGTACAGCTAGATTTGGCACCTACATCTCTGTGAGATCCTGTAAAATATGAAAAAGAATCAGATCGATACATTGTTCACTCTTAATATACCTTGATCTAAAAGAGCAGCATGGATGGATGGATGAATGGATGATTGGATTGGTGGATGAATGGGTGGATGGATGGATCGCAGGGCAGATTGGTGAGTGTATGGGTCTAGCAATGAGTGGATATGTAAATTAATGAATAGGAGTTTGAATGAGTCAGTGGTTATGAGAATTAAAGGATTTGAGAGTGAGTGGGTAGATGAGTGGGTGGATATGTGAGCAAATGAGTAGTGAGTTATAAGTGGGTGAGCTGGTGAGCTGGTGAATAGATACGTTTCTGCATGAATGGTTGGTCACGTGAGAATAACTGAGTGGCGCTGTGGTTGAGTGAAAGAGTAAGCAGGCAGATGACTAGTAAGTGGATTTGTGAGAATTGGAGTGCACAAATAATAGGATGGATTTTGTCAGTTGTTAGACATGACAGAATATGATATGTAAGTAAGTAAACTGATGACTTTGTCATAGATTGGGAGTGGAACGAGACAGGAGTAGAGGAGGCAATTTAAAACTACAGCTCTCAGACATACCAGCCCACCTTCACTGTTAATTTAGGGCCAGATGTAGGTGGCCCATTACCGGTCGGTAAACCCGAAATTCGGTAAATTTCAGGCTTACCGACCGGTATTGGGCCATTTCCTGTGTAGGGGATAATTCAGTAAATACTGAATCGGTATTTACCGATTTGGGATTTACCGAATCATCATTTACTGATTCGGTATTTACCGAATCGGTAAATGGCATGTAGGAAGCACTTTAAAGAGTGCTCATGTGCTTTAAGGATTCGTTATTTACCACCAACTATTAGTTGGTGGTAAATAACGAATACCTTTGAAAATGCAAATCTGTGCATTTTCTAAAGTGCCATGTGGCAGACATGCATGCCCTTAGGGCATGTATGTGTGCCACATGTGCACACAAGCACTATTCAGAGGTGGAACAGGGTGTCAATGTGACACCCTGCCACCCTTGCATGTTTCCCTATTTTAGCGAATCAGCATTTAACGATTCGGTAATTCACATTCATTCCTATGGGCCTCCAGACCCATAGGAATGAATGGGAATTACCGAATCGGTAAATACCGAATCGGTAAATACTGAATCGTACCGATTCGGTAATTTTTACCTAATTTTTTCCTACATTGCATTTACCGATTCTAAAATACTGACTCGGTAAAATTTGGTATTTTAGAATTGGTAAATGTACGTTACCTACATCTAGCCCTAAGTGCCTTATTCGAGTACCCACACTTTTTAAGTGATTGCCACACATATTTCAAAACTTGATTGTATGGTACGTGAGTTAGTCATTGGTCTACAGGTAATACATGTTGAATCATGCAGTGACCTGTCCCCCCCTGTTGGAACGTTCAGCAGCTAAAACTGAGATCAAAGTTTGTCGTGTGTTATGGTTTCACCCAATCACATTGCCTACCGTACTGTGTGAACATCGGTCTCTGTCTACATTTTCTAACAAGCATTATTCATCCTGCTGTTAAAGGGGTTAGGTCCACATATTATAATCACCTCACAAAGGAATAATGTCCAGGAGCAACTGTAATAAAATGTGTGGAATTCTCTCTTTAAAGAAAAATACAAGACATTGATTCCTTGTTCCCCCTGATCATAGTACAAGAAAATGTTCAATCTTTGGTCAACCAGTTTCAAACTAAAGATTGTTTCTTAGCGGAAATTCCTCCTTTGAATTTGAATACTTTGCAAAATCTTCTCAATCAACTGAAATCTGGTTCCCCTAGAGATGCGGCACCTCCCACCATTCTAATCCAGGTCACTGACACGGTATCTCCAGTCATCTTGGACCTGATTAATACTGCACTCAATGGGACGTGCCCCCCCCTCTGTGGAAACGAGCTATGTTTAAAGCTTTTAAAAAAAAAACTAATCTTGATCCAGAAGAGTTGGTGAACTATCGCCCCATCTCTCTACTGCCAGGAATTAGCATAATTGCTGAAAAATATGTCAATTCTGTTCTCTCTGTATTTTTGGAGAATAATGATTGTCTCCATCCTTCTCAAACTGGTTTTAGACCAAAACAAGGTACGGGGACTGCTCTTCTGGTAGTAGTAAAAGAAGCTAGAAAAATCCTGGATGCCGGAGGCTGTGCTGCGATTGTTCTATTAGATCTCAGAGCAGCCTTCGATATGGTCAACCATCAACTGCTCATCCAGAGACTCAGGGAGGTAGGAGTGACAGGGACAGCTCTTAAGTGGCTGCAGTCTTTTTTGGAGGATAGATCAATCCAAGTGTTTGAAGATGAATTCATCTCTGAATGTATTCCACTTAGATGTGGGGTCCCTCATGGTTCGTCCCTGAGCCCCATTCCTTTTAACGTTAACATGAGCCCCCTGGCTGAGGCAGTAAAGCCGTTTGATATCCAGATTGTCACATATGCTGATGACACTCAGGTGATTGTCTCTTTCAACAAGCTCGATAAAGCTGGGTCTGACCTAGCTGGTTGTCTTGAAAAGGTATAAGTCTGGATGGAAGGCTCGTACCTGAAACTTAATGAAGCAAAAACAGAGCTGATGTTCCTAGATAAATCTCCCCCCCTGAATGGAAGCTCATTCTGGCCCGGTTGCTTTGGTTCAATGCCCCTTCCCAAAGAACAGATCAAGAGCCTTGGCATATGGTTGTACCACAATATAAACTTCAAAGAGCAAGCACGGAAGGTGGCAGGTAGCTGCTATGGGATTCTTAGGATGATACAGAAAATCCTCCCCCTTTTAATGCCAGGAGATTGATGGTCCAGGCTTTGATTCTCCCCCGGCTTGACTACGCGATGACCTTTATCTAGGATCCCCTTGTTCTACCATCAAAAAATTGCAGACTGTACAAAATTACGCAGCACGCTTGCTCATGAATGTCCCTAGTTGTGAATCAGCAAAGGCTTCTATTGCCACTTTTCACTGGCTCCCAATTCAGGAGAGAGTCCAGTTTAAAGCTCTGTGTATTGCACATAAGGCAATGTCAGCTAAGGGGCCGCCCATTATCCGGTCTATCATTTCTCCCTGTCGTCCCAATAGGTCCTTGCACTCAGTTAATAAGCACTTGGCAGCAGTTCCTTTGATAAGAAGGTCCTGAAGTGGAGGCCGTCTGTTTTCCTACAATGCCGTGAAATTGTGGAACCAGCTCCCCACCCACAGTCGTCTGGAGGCCAATTACTTGACTTTCCAAAAAGGTATAAAAACTTTCTGTTTCCTTGAATATTGTCTCGGAATTTCGTGATTGGACCTCTTCAAACACTGGTATTCCTTCGGGTATCCATGCGCTCTAGAAATGCTGATTCATTCATTCATACATTCAAAGAGGATTCAGATGTAGGTGGTTGACATTCTAGTTGATAATCAATATGTTGCAGTGTGACAACATGATTGACCAGTAGCTCTGCACTTTCTGTGGGATCCCATGACTTATGTCAACTTTTATAGATGCTTGGATCCATGGAAGTCAATTAGGGGTCACCAGGGGTGTGAGCTGCGACCAATGCCTTGACCCTTACAACCCCTGTCACTGACTTTGCGACACCTGGCCTCAGAGGTGGCAAAATTAGAGCATGGAACACAGCAGCAGCTCGTCTTTATGGATGTCCTTTGGAGCTCCACTTTCTTTGCTTTCCGGCAATTAATTATTACAATAGTAGTGAATAATAGTACATTATTCACGAATAGTGTAATAAAATGGATTTGTATCACTGTTTATTAGCTGGAATATGACCATGCCTGGCAGCTGAAGTAGTTAGAAAAAATGGTTTTAAATGTAGGTTGTGTCTGTGCTTGCCGGTGAGAGTCTGCTTATGTGAGAGAGAGTGTGAATGCGTGTGTATCTGTAAAGGTGTGCATGAGTGAAAATGAACGTCAAATGGTGGGTGGTGTCACTTCTGCTATCCGAGAAATTTCGTTGAATTGACGTCCATGCTTGAATTCCATGCTTAACCAGGCTGTTGTTCCCAATTTTCGACAATTAGGAAGAAATTGCATTTTGATGGACAATATCATATTTGGTGCTACAGTGTAAAACAAAACCTTAAGCTTATATCAATAAAGCACTCACAGCATCAACAAATCGTCATGTTCAACTCTACTACTAAAGTTACCATTAGCTGAGATTAATTCAAACATTTCACCCACAAGTTGTGGCTTCTGTAGCACACTATGGTGCCATAAAACTCAAGCTGTACCTAAATCAGGGAGCCCCAAAGGGCTGAAGTATATCCGGGGTGACTCGTGCTCCCATTCAGAAGGGATGTGACCAAGCATCTCGTGAGGTAGCATCCCTTTTGGGGCAATGAATTAACTGAGGTGCGTGTTCTTAACCCCTGTTAGGAGTGGTACAGTGAGCAGAAAGATGATATGCCCAGAATATTTACCAGCTTTTGAGATTAATTCAGCTCTTTCCACTATCAAGCACTCTAAAACCTTACAATGAGGTACGCTTTTCTAAGGTATGTAGTCTGGACCAACTGGATTTGGGTATGGTCTTGCTCCATCGAGTGACAGGCAGAGGAATGTACATTACAGAAAGTTAACGTCAGTTCAACCCGGAATTGGTGCCGGGAACCTACCCCTCAGACCGCCTACTCGGAAAAGCATACATTCCTCTCCCTGTAAGGTTGTAGAGTGCTTGATTCACCTTTGGAGTAACCAACCACTGTGTAGATGGATGTATGACGTTTCAACGCATGCTTTTACCACGCATGCCTTTACAACGCAGGTTTTACAACGACTTGCGTTGGGGGGCGCTGGATAGTGAATAGTTTAATTTACTATTCCAACTCCAGTCCCCGTGGATAGTAGGGAAGGTGTTGGATAGAAAATTTAACTATTTCCTATCCTAGAGCGCCCCCCAGCGCAATGCGTTGTAATAACTTGCGTTGTAAACGTTGCGTCGTAATGGTAGTGCGTTGTAAAAGTTGCGTTGTAAAGGATGTTCGCCGTGTAGATAGTGTAGTATTTCTGGTCCTGACGAATTGCCACTTGATTTCCTACACTATAAGCGAGAACATGTTGACTACTCATATATAGCCATCTCTGACCATTATATCAGCAGTGACACCTTGCATGTTTTTAATTGAGACCAGTGGGCTCGCAGATTAAATTCATTTTGGAGCACCATTTACTCCACGGGGTCCCACAGCGCACTTCATCTAACGGCTTGGGAAAAAGATATCCGCCAAAGAGCCCCACATAGGGTGCCCGTCAGGCATTGCAGCAGCAGCCTGATGAGGTGCAAGCCATATGATGAAGCACGACTCCCAACCAGGTGTGTGAGGGCCCCACTTCCCAACTTGGGAGACACCCCGTCTCCACCTCAGGGTAGGGTGTTGATCAACCCAGCCACCTCCTCTTCTCCACCCACAGGAACTGCATACTTCTTTTCTGATACTTGTTCTTTGGGGCTCGTATGCTGGACTCACAAGTGCCCCTTATCCCTCTTTAAGTTATAGCATAATAATATTTCTCCTAGCGCTTTCTTGCTCATTAAAGTTCTGATAGTCACTTCTTTCAAAGCGCAGTACTCCAATACGGTTATGGCTTTCAGCATGCAAATTAACAGTCACATATTATAGTACCTTGTGTCAAACCAATATTAAATTACAGTAATGGTATCTCGAATTAAGAGGAGTATGTTTGCACAAATGGTTGAGCTAATATTTAATTGATGGTTATAATATAATAATTTTAGTTTTCGTTTGTAAACATCACATAAGCAACAGTTTGCAATTAATGTGTTCTGTGAAATCATTTGTAATTCAAAAGAGGAATGCGTAAAAAAAAGTCAGGGCATTTGATGTCTCCAAATTATAGTACACGACTAAACTATTCAGCTGTTTAGGTTTACAGAACCAGACAAGCTTTACATTTCATGGGTCCGATTCTGAGTAAATCTACTCTCAGATGTACATAAACTCACAGCATAGAATATTTTGGAAATTCACAACTGTGGAACCGTCTCAGGTGTACACTCAAAACACGTTTGTGAATTAGTAATTGCTATTCATTCTGAGTTCTAAGGTCAACAAAACTAATTCAGCAAAAAGTAGAACGAGGAAGACAAAAAGTTTGGGGGTGACCCTATCAAACAGGACCAGGTCCAGCACAGGCTCTCTAGCGCCCCTTCACACATCATAACAATTACCTTTCTACCCTACGCCTTTAACTCCTATATTAATAACACAACTCCTACCTCCTAACCCTAGCACCTCAGACACTTAGCCCTATACCTCACACTCTTTAACATTACCTAAACAGCCTTTACCTCTATATTTTTAACCCTACACCTCACACTCTTAAACCTTTACCCTACATCATAAACCATCATCTTTTTTACTCAGCCAGTTAACCCTGCACCCTAATCCCTCATTACATGCCCTTCACACATATGTCCCTTACCCGTAACCCATTACTCCTACTTCTTATCCCAGATCCTAAAACCTTAACAGTATACTCCAAACTCTCAAACCATTTACCTAATAATCCTATACCCTAAACTTTAACCCCATATCATGAATACTATAACCTATACCCTTAACTGTAAACCTCAACGCTTAACGTCTTCTAACTCTTAACTTCTAAAACCTAACTCAGGGGCATATTTACAAGCCCCTATCGCCACTGGAACGTCACCTTTAGTGATGCTCCTGTAATGATATGGGCTTCGCCTTATTTACAAGGCAGCTTTAAGTCACTTAACGTGGCTTAACAAAGCCTTGTAAATAAGGCACCGTTTTACGCTATACTTAGTGTGAAAGTAGCGAGTAATGGGTGTATTGGTGGATGTTCCACCGCAACACCCATTGATTTTGACGCTGCTCCATCTTTCCAAGGGTGGCGTAAATATGGGGCAGGACCCAAACTAAGACCAGGGAAAACCTGGGAAAACCTGGTCTTACTGTGGCGAAATGAGGAGAAATTATTTATTTGTCCTCATTTTTGCCATTTCCATGTGTGCTGTGCTGTGCAGCAGACATAGAAACAGCAAAAGGCCATTGATTGTTTATGTGCAGGAAGGTGTCCCTTCCTGCACATAAACAATCATTAAATAAATGACAAGTTGCAACTTCAATGTGTGCTGCACAAAGCAGCAAACATAGAAGTAACAAAACAACATTTCCGATTGTTTATCTGTAGAAAGGCACACCTTCCTGCACATGAACAATCCTTCCCCTCATCGCAGGCCCCCTTGCTCTATGGTGCAAGAGTGCCTGCGTTGGTGGGGCTAGGCTGCTAAGTTTATCACCAGTGTAGGGAGAAATGCAGGGCTGCACCGTATTCTTGTAAATACGGTGCAGTCCTGTGTTTCAGAAATGGCAGAGCATGGAGTTAAGCCAACAAGGCTAACTCTGCGCTCCATCACTTTTTTGTAAATATGCCCCTTCATCCCTTATCCTTAAACCCCTAACCACTTGACCACAACTCCTTCACCTGGTACGTCAAACCCTTATCCACACACCTCAAACTCGATACTCCAAAAACCCAAACATATTTTCTTATCCCTATACCAAATAACCTTAACCATGCTATCAACCCATTTCACACAGCTTTCACTTCAATAAATTTGGGGAACAAACACTTGAGCACCTTTTTCAAAGTAATGCTTTATAGGAATTATATTTGAGAAGCATAGTTTTTAGAAGTGCTACTTTGTAAGCTCGGGCCAATACCTTGTGAATGCCCACAATATGCTAATAACCACCAGCATTATGACAGGGTCTTCTTTTTATCAACATATATTGGATGACCACAATATGCCAACAAATTCTGTGATTATGCCAGAACCTGCGTTACAGAAGAGACAGGCACCGTCATGCTGGGGACGCACACAATTTTACCAAAATTGTGCCATGGTCAGCATTATAGTGAGAGTGGGCATCATAATTCCATAAATGCCCAGAATAGTCCAAGATTTGCTTCCATGATGCCCAGGATTATATCTAGAAAGGGAAGTGTCATGGTAGGGATGTTCACAATATGCCAACAATTACAACCATTATACCAGGGCTTGCATCATACTAGTGATAGGCACCATTATTTCTTGAATTTACAGTTCATGTCTTCAACACATATCTTCCTCTTGGCCCTCCACTTTTCTTCTAGTTCCAGTTTGTTCAAAATGACAGTTTGATTGAGATCAGAGCCTTTAATTCACTCATTCACAAATCCGTTTGAATTTCATGAAGGTAGTAAATTGTATCTCAGGTCTTTATCAACTCTCGTGCTGCTGTTCTTGTAAGAGTGTATATGATTAATAGAAATTAGTTTTAGGACCCAAAATAAGTGTTCTGTTCAAGTAAGTAGTTAAAATCTGCCTACTCACCTGTCATGGACGTGAACAACTTCATCACTTCAGGACACGACTATGGTCTACCACTCATAAAATACCCGAATTCAATGCAGAGGAATAGAACATCAAAAGCTCTCAAACTACTTGTTGAATCTAATTGCTCCACTACCTTGTAAAACGTGTTAGCTTATTCCTAAAAAATATTCTGATTTTCTATCAAATTCTTTGTCCATTGTTTATGGTTTTCTTTCTGCACTCATTTGTCAATGGATGTATGCTTTACTCTTGTTCTGCTACACTAAAGGTAAGGTGGATGAAGTGTTTTTAACAAAAGAATAATTAGAAAAAGACGACTCACGGAGTAAGGAGGAAGAAGTAGATTACCTGTGGGGCTCTAAGAGCAAGTTCACATCATGTTTTCTTCCAGCGTATTTTCTTTTGGAAGACTGTATTGAAGCAGCAGGATTCAGGAGCTCCTAATTCTTGTGTGAAGTATGATTATTGACACTTTTGCTTTTAAACCATTTTCTCCCCGATAAGCCTTTCTACCTTTTGCCCTCTAAGTATTCTTTCCTGCCAATTATTTATTTATAAGTAGTTTGAGAATGCACATGAATGTCAAATTCATCCCAAAAGAGCAGTAAATGAAACAAAGACATATTAAAAATTCAAAGCCTTGTTTAGGGTTTGACAAAGATCTAATCGTAAGATCCTCCCAAACCATTAAATTGGTTGTTCCACCTTATTATTTTGAGTCGGGAGAGAGTCCTATGGTTCTGCCAATGATGACCCCTCAAGCAACACTCTATTAGCTGCAGACCTCTGTGATAGCACAACCCTCACCCCCTTTCCCTGTCTGTGTCCTTCATACAACCCATAAAGTAAGTGAGCAGGAAAAATCTTAAATTGGCATCACATACAGGAGAAAAGAAAATCCCTTTGTGTTTTACTTGGAGGAAACAAACTCTCATAAACTCCTACTCTCACAATCTCCCACAACCCCCCACCAATCTTGAGTGTTCCTGCTGCACTGTCAAACCCTAAACAAGGCTCTTTTTCTCAACCACCCTTGACCCGAAACTAATCAAAAAGTGAATTTTTTTTTATTCTACTAATTTATTCCGTTTTTATAAAAGATCATCAGTTTCATTACATCGTTTTTTGCATTTATACCAAAACTTGCAATTTACTTCTCCATATAAATTAAACAATGCCTATTAAAGATATGGTTATTCAGTACAGACAGCATGTTACGCCTTTATCTTATTGGGGAGCAAACATAATTATTATCACCAATGTTTTATCGATGGTAATTAGGCAATAACAGTAAATCTGTGTCCAAGTTATGTTTTGGGCATATACTCTCATCGTTAGTCTTGTTCAGGATGAATTAATTCATTCATTCAATTAGCTCAAAGGCAACCAACTTAATTTGACCCATGGGAAAAAAATTGAATCCCCTATATTTTTAGAAATCAAAAGATAAAGACAATTTGTGTATATTTTATATTGGTTCACTTATAAAAGATTGGTAATTTCATCTTATATTTAATCACTCTAGAATTCATTTGCAATATTTTTTCGCCTGGCTGCGCAGCAAGCCTTCCTGCTAAGCTGCTGTGCATTAAAAAAGGGCAGGAATGTGGCAGATCTACAAGATACAGCATATTCCTGTCCTTTTCCCCTGCACACTGGCGCACAATGGGCTGCCATGCGCCAACGCAGGTACCCTTGCACCATGGTGCAATGGAGTCTGCATTGTAGGGGTGATTGTTTTTGTGCAGTAAGAGACACCTTCCTGCACAAATACATTCACGAGATGTGTTTTCCTCTTTCTAGGAAAAAATGTAAGAAATAAAGGTATTTTTCCTTGATGGGCTCCCCTGGAGAAGTGTAGGAATCAAACGCATTCCCAGGTTTACAAAACCTTATAAAACTTGGAATGCATCATGGTCCCATGGATGTTGCATGGGAACACCCAAAGCAACACCCATGGAAAGCCCCTTTCACGTAGAGTAATGCATGAAAGGGGGTTATATTTAAAAGGCCATGAAATGCCATGCAGAGTGGGTTTACGTGGCCTTGTAAATAAGGAGGAGGCACACTGCGTCGCCAGTCCATCCAAAAAAAGTGGTGCAACGGTGGCTCAGTGGGCTTGTCCCAAAACATCTATATTTAGACGACAGGCACAAGGCCACAAAACATCTCAATTTCTAAATTGTGACTACTTTCGATACTCAATCTCAACCTCTTTTTTACTATACTCACATACACAAAAGGTGCAGGACCATACTGAAGGTAGAATTTGTTATACATGGTATAAAGTACTCCATGCTGTATAGATTTTCACTGAGGAGTGCGGTGATCATTTGGAAGAACAACATCAGTTTCTTTATAAGATCAAGGAACTCAAGGTGAAATGAAAGTTTCTTTTAATGTATGGCAAAAGATATCTTCTTCCTTATAGTAGAGTGTCACACCATCACTCTTTCCACAAATTGTTTAAATCTTTGGCGTCTTGCTCATTCATATGAAAGAGATAATGTGATTGCAGACTTGAATAATAAAAGTAGAACCAGCAGTGTAAAATTTAATACACCAAAAAGCAGTTAATAATTTGTGGCAAATAGATTTTAAAATCAGTAGATCGTACGTCAGATTTTTTTAAAACGTGGAGCTCAGAATATGTAGAATCCTGCAGAGAGATTCTGTTGTTCCTGTAATGTCCTATTACTTACCGGTAATCTTCATTACTCCGGGTCCCGTAGTCCTCGACACCTTCATACTGAACAAGTGGAGATAACCATCTCCCAACAGAAAAAAAGAACAGAGGCATGCTGGGACCCTAATACTGCCCCTCCCACCGGGAGTACATAAGCAGTACTTACCCAGCATCCCGTCTGTACAACCAAGCCCAGACAGGAAGGCCGGCCGCCGGGGAGGGAGGGAGGGGCGTATGAAGGTGTCGAGGACTACGGGACCCGGATTAATGAAGATTACCGGTAAGTAATAGCACATTACCCCCTGGTCCCTCCGTCCTCGACACCTACATACTGAACAAGTGGAGAATACCAAAGCAGAAAACCCGGCCTTCCGCACGCACAAGCACACCCAGGAAACCACAACAAAAGCAGCCACCCAAGGGAGCACCGAGAAGGAGGAAAGGAAGACCGCAGGAAACACCCGGCCCGCAACCCAGAACAGGACAACAGGGACAAGGACCGGAGACCAAGAAAAAGTCCAGGGCGGCCCGAAAAGGAGGCCGCCAACCCGAGAAACCAGCAACCGGAACCCGGACCAGGACACCAAAACCAGCCAAAACAACCCACCGGAGAAGACCGCCAAGGCCAGAACCAGCAGGAAGGGACACAGGACCAGTCAGACCCACCAGGAACACAAGACAACCTGAAGAAGCCAAAGAAAGACAAGGCCAACAGAGCGCAGGCACAAGCACCCAGCCCAAAAGGAAGGAGAAGCACAGGGCCGAAAACACGGCCAAACTCCCAAAAAGAAAGGACTCGAGCCCAAGAGAGCCGAGGAGGAAAACCGGCCGAGAAGGCCCATGAAGCAACAAGCACCCAGGAGCCGAACAGGACCGAGAACCCGGCCCAAAAGACAGGGACGGGGAAGAACCCCACAACCCAGTCAAAAGCCCACCAAACAAGGAAAGGCCAACAAGACCGGAAACCACAACAAAGAAAACCAGGTCGGAAACAGAGAATCCGACCACAAGCCCAGAAAAACCCCAACCCCAAAGGGAGGGAACACAAGGCAGAAGGGGAGCACCGAGCAACCGGGAAACCCCAGCAGCCGCCCAACGAAGCACAGAGGGCAGCAGAAAGAAGGCGCCCAGAAACACAGGAACGCCCAGGAACCCCACACCCAAGCCAGGCTGGCAGCAAGGGCAGGAGCAGCAGGAAAAAGAAAGCCATGGGAGCACAGCACCCAGACCAATACCACAAGGCCCCAACCCAGCAACTCCGGAGAGGAGCCAAGCAAACCTCAAAAAAGAGGACAACAAACGCCAGCACAACCGGGAAGCCAGGACCAGAGCCAAGCAACCCGACCACGCAGGAGGACCCGCAGGCCCAAACAAAACCCGGGAACAAGCCCAAGCAGAGCCCACTGCACAGCAAAAAGGGCAGGGAGAAACAGGGAACCCCAGCACACCACCGCCAGAACCACACAGAAGGGCGGAAAAGACAGAGAAAACCGCCAAAGCGGCAGCCAGAGGAAGCAGAGGGCCACAAGCAGAAGACCCCAGACAACCCGCAGTCAGGAGGGAAAACCCCACCGAGGCAAGAGCACCACGGAACCACACCCCACCGAGAGAGAGGTGGGGGGAGGGCACCCAACAGCCCCACAACGGGAACCAAGGCCGGAGAAAACAAGAGAGGCAGAAGCGAACCAGGACACAAAAACCAGGAAACGCACAGCAAAACACCCCCAGAGCAGGCAAAACAGCCAGGAAGCCCAGGAGGCACAGCCCGAGGACAAACAGAACGAGCAGGAAGCCCGCAGACCACCGGAGGCAAAGGGCCCAACAAACGCCACAACACAGGCGAAAGAAGACCGCCAAGAACCGCCAGCAGGAAAAAAGGCCCGAAGGACCCACCAGGGAGCGGGCCCAACAGCAGAGCGCCCCGCCAGGACACAAAGAGAGCCCAGGCAAGGACGCAGAGCCCAAAAGAAGACCAACACGCAAGAGCAGAAAGCCCCAGCAGACACCCAGCCAGCTCAGAAAAGTCAGCACGGCCCCAGGCCACCACCCGGGAGAACAGGAGACCCGGAGAGGGGAAAACAGGAGCCCCGCCAAGGGAGCGGCACCAGCAAAAGACAGCCAGGCCCAAACAGCGGGGGCAGGAACACCAGAGCCCAGAAGGGAAAACACCACCGGAAAAACAACCCGGGGGGAGGAAGCACCAGGGCAAGAAGAGCAAGCTCCCCACAAGCCCCGACAGAGAAGCCAAACCCACAGGAGGCCCCCAACCGGGAACAAACCCGGCAGGAACCCAGGCAGCACCAGGAGCAGGCAGAAAAACACCCAAAGCAAGCCAAAAGGCAAGCACAGGGAAAGCCCGGGCAGGAGCAAGGAACAGAAGCAGCCAGACCCCAGAAGCAACCCAGACCAAAAAAGGTCCCGGGGCAACACCCAAAGGCACACGCCCCCGAAGCAAAGGAGAACAGAACAGCCACAGCCAAGGCAGCACCAAATACCCAGGCGCAGGCAGAACGCCCCAAGAGCACCAGGAATGACACCCGGAACCCGAACAGGGACCAGGCACCCCCCAAGGGAGGAACACGAAGCCACCGCAGACCAAACTCTGACCAACCAAGCCGAAGCCAGGAAGCGGAGGCGCACCGCAAGCGGAGCACAGACCACAACATAACAGGCAGTCCGCAGCGGAGGCAAGGCCACCCGGAAAAAAAGGGGGCAGAAGCAGCACAACCAACGCCAAGCCACGACAGCCACCCAGGAGACACCTCCAGAAGGAGGAGAAGAGGGGCAGAAAGAAAGCGGGAAAACCCGCCGCAGGCAAACAGGAACCCAGAGGAGGCAACAGGACCCCCACCCCCAGCCAAAACACCGACCCCCCACCAACCGGGGGCCGGCAGCTGCAAAGGAACCCGAGGAAGGGGAAACAGAAGCGAAACCCCAACAGACTGCCGTCCGGAGGAAACGAAAGGCGAGCCCCGTCCAAGAGCAGCAGAGGGCAAGGAGAAGCAAGCAGGAAGGGGAATCCCCACAACACAGGGAACCCCAGGAGCAAGCAAAACACCGCCATGGAGCAGAGACACCACCCGAAGGCAGCGAACCAAGGGGAGAAGCCCGGAGGCAGAAACCCCCACCACGGAGACCAAGGGCGAGGAACACACAAAGGAGGCACCACAGAAGGGAACCAAACCCAGGTGAAGGAAGCCAGCGCCAAAACAAAAAGGCAACAGAGGGGCAGAGCAGACAAAAGAGCACCAAACCCCAAAACAGGCCAGCATCCCTAAGCAGAAGCCTCCCGTGCGAAGCAAGGAGCAGGGGCCGGCAGCAGCAGCGCAAACCCCCCAACCCCCCCCCCCCAGCCCCCGACCACAAAAAAGAGGAGCTAGGGAAGAGGCAGAGGCGTGAGGGAGAAAAAGAGCCCTGAAGAACTCCAAAGAGGCACTCAGCAGCCCGCACATCCACCAACACACCCCATCCCCGGGAGCGCGACACAGCAGGGCGTCCCGGAGGAGGAGAAAAGCAGCCCGGAGCTCCCCAAACCAAGGCGAACCACGGCCACCCAAGCCAGAAGCAAGAAGCACAGCGGGGAGGGAGACCAGGAGGACCCACAGGCGCAGCAGGCCACCAGCGAGGAGCACCACACAGAACAACCACGCCGCGAGAAAGACCAACCCCCTGGCATTAGGGCACACCGCCAGCATGAAGGGCAACAGCCATGCAAGAAGGAGGCCACGGAAGCAAACCCTCGGGAGGCAAACCCCGAGGCCCAGCCAAACCACAGCCAAGACCAGGAACGCGGGAGGGGCAGGACAAGAGAGCCAGCCCCCACGAGGAAGAAACCAACGCTCCAGAACAGCGCCGAAAGGAAGAGACCCCAGAAGGCTCAGCCAAACAGCAGAAGAAGCCCACAAGAGCAGGCGCCGGAGACCACACGGCCACCCGGACGGCACAGGGCGTGCACAGGCCCGACACATATGTCCGTACCCAACACAGCAGTACATGCAGCAAGCACAGAAACAGCCGCAGACGCCATGAACCAGCATCGCCCAAAACCAGGAGCACACAGGACCGCAGAAGAGCGCCCCACACACACAGAGCGCAGGCCCCCATGTAGAGGCATGGAGAGGCAAGCGGGACACCCCTGAAGGAGGGGGGCCAACCACAAGAACAAAGCCCCCCCCCCCAACACACAGGACACCAGGGGACCGAAAAACGGGCCCCCAGGAGGCAGAGGAACCACCGGCAGAAACCCAGCACCCAAGCAGCAACAGCGGCAGCCAGCAGCCCAAAAAGAGCCGAAGGAAAAACTATCCAAGCACTGGGCGCAGGGCGAGCAGGAAAGACGGCCACAAACCCCCGTCAATTCCCTCATGGTCCCCCGGCACCAACCCGCTGCCCCCAAGGTCGCCCCTAACAAGAGACACCACAGCCCAGGTGACACGTCCAAGTACAGGCGGGGACGGACCTCAGCCGAGCAGCATCAGGGCACCGGAAGCATGAAGGGGCGGCCAGCTCCACACCCCCAGCATGCACCCGCCGCCCCCCAGCCACCCCCAGGACGAGGATGCGGCACAGAGGCAAGACCCCCGGTGCCCAGCACCAGCGCCGGGCGTGCAAACGGGGACCAAAGCACAGAGCAGCAAAGAAGGGGCATAAATAAATACCGCTACGCGGAACCCACGAACCAGGGCCCCCCCCCTCACCAGCCACAAGCGAACAGCAGGAACCACGCCAGGGCCAGGAAGGCAGCCGGAGGAAACACGACGCGACTTCCAGGCAGCCAGGATCCAGGAAGACGCGCCTCACCTACCCGGAAGAGAACCAGAGGCCGGCGCACCAGCCGCAAAGGGCCGGCAAACTCCAGAACACCGGCCAGGAAGAAGCCATGCCTCCCAGCAAGCCAGGCAGGCCGGGAGGCAGACACAGCAGGAAACATCACCCCTGCCCGCGAAGCCAGGCAGCCGGGCAGGGGAGCAGAGAAGAACCAGCACGCCACCCCAGCCCAGCAGGAGCAGCAAACATCACAGCACACCATCAGTCCATTCTGTCGAAGACAGAAAAAAAGAACAGACGGGATGCTGGGTAAGTACTGCTTATGTACTCCCGGTGGGAGGGGCAGTATTAGGGTCCCAGTATGCCTCTGTTCTTTTTTTCTGTTGGGAGATGGTTATCTCCACTTGTTCAGTATGAAGGTGTCGAGGACGGAGGGACCAGGGGTAATAACCTATAACATGCAATAACTTAAACTGAACAGGTTGTCATAAATATATCCTTTCTGTTGGTCACCGTTTAGTTGAGAAAACCCGAGCAGAAGAATAAAACACTGGTCCTCGTTTTCTTGTTTAAACTGTTGCTGTAATTATGATTTGTGACCTGTCATTCACCTTGGCTGCTAGACCTGGCAGGAAGCAAAGTGATGCCACAATTGAACTGTAAATGCTTTATTACAATTGAGAAGTTATGTGATTTTCCTATTACATGTATTGAGAGATGTCACAACTTAACTGCAATAAAAGAAATTTGTGATGGGCATTTATAGAGGGATTGAAGGCCACCATGTATTATTTTGGACTAGCCTTTTTTCAGGTGATTATTCGCATTGTACAATTATAAATATCCAGTGTGTGTCATAATATAATGATCCATTTTAGATTATTCAATATTATAATCAGAAATTGTTTCTTGTTTCCTTTTCATCCTGTTGCAAGCTGCTATTTTAAGTCACTCTCATCTCCTGCTAATTATTCAAATAACAAAGAAGAACAATTCTCACCTTTTATTGTTAGTTATACAGAGCTAAAAGCTTTACCATTCCACCCAGAAGAAACGGATGGTCCTAGATCTAGCATTCACTGGTTACTCCCCCAGTGTTGATGGTTCTAGTTGATCACTACACAGAAAAATTAGGTTTCTAAAAGTGGGAGTGCTGTTCATAATGTCTTTGTAAATGATGCAGCTAGTTTGAAGATTGTGTGAGGCAGAATGGGGAGCTAATGGACCTCCAGTAGGATAAAGGCGGGTCAGAATTGTTTAGCCCACTTATTTAAAGTATGTGGTGCAGGGTACTCGACTGCAAATGTGATAGAGTACCCTGCTTGTCCACTACACTGCTTACAACACCCTCAATCCACCTGCCTTCTTTAGAGACAGGCAAACGTTAAGTATTTTGTCAACTGAGGCTGCGTTGGCTCCATCAATGAAATACTTCCTCCGATGGCCTAATGGAGTAGGGGGATGGCCATTACACTGTAAATGTAAATGTAAATGTAAATGTAAATTGATACTTGTATAGCGCACTACTCACCCGCAAGGGTCTCAAGGCGCTTGTACGAATACCGCTGTGGAACCCATCCTGGCTTTCCCTGTGAGGTGTCCACTCCTGGGCACCCCCAAGGTGGAGGCCAGGCATCCTTAGCGCTGTGGGGGCCGTTGTGGAGATTAAGCAAGCTATTGCCCAGAGTTGCAGAGTGGGACTCCATGATTGCAATAGGCACCGAGGCGAGAATTATCAGGTCCGTGGAATGTTTTAGCCCAAGACCCGCCGAGGCGGGGAATTGAACCCTGGTCCCGGGCTAGACCTCTGCATCAGGGTCTGCCGCTCTAACCATTGAGCCACACTTCTCCACTGTCCACCCTATTTCGGGGGGATGGTGAAATGCCATTTTTCATGTCCATCACCACCAGGAGAAAACTGTTGATGAGGGAGGTGAAAGATACTGTGTTGAAAGGCTCGCAGGCAGATCGCTCCCCACGCCACCACACAGCCGCCAGCTGCCTCATTTCCTCCTGCTGCCTGCTGCCGTCTCCCGCTCCTTCCTTCCCACCGCTGAGTCCCTGTGGCCCCGCCCCCCTGATCTCCATTGGCCATCCCGCTCCCGTCTCCCAGCTGCTCCTCCCTCCCTTTCCACTTCTTATGTAGGCCGCGCAGCGGCCAGGCCGCTGGCGCGCCAAATGCGCGCCACAGGCAAGCCCATCTGCGCCCATCCGTGCCTGAACCGCGTCCAGCGCCAGAAACCCTGGACCCCGCAAACGCCACAACACCAGACTCCGCTATTATGCCAGCACCCTCTACGCACTCAAAGCCGGCCAAAACCACACCTGCTTCCAAGCCGCCCCGAAATGGACTCACAGACCTTTCTCCTGCCACACCTGCAGCTTCACCTGCGACAGAACCACCAAACCTGCAAGGACTGTACACAACCACCTCCGCTGCATACTCCTCATTACCCGCTCAGCACACACACATGCTGTCGAGCTCTGGGATCTGCTCGACACCTCCGCCCCAGACGTGGCCTGCCTGACCAAGACCTAGTGGAACGACTCCTCGGCGCCCAACATCGCCATAGCCATCCCAGATGGCTACAAGATCAACCGCAGGGATCGCGCCAACGGAATCAGAGGAGGAATAGCCATCGTTCACAAGTCCACACTCAAGGTCGCCACCCATGCAGACAACACCCTCAACACCGCCGAACACCTGCACTTCCGGATCCACACCAACCCCAACACCACCCTCAGAGGAGCACTCATCTACAGACCACCTGGACCCCGAGCTCAATTCAGCGACTTCATCGCCGACCTCGCCAGCACCCATGCACTCGCCTCCACGGACTACATCCTCCTCGGGGACCTGAATTTCCACCTTGAGAACAACAACAACTGCCAACCCCGCCACCCTGACTGCCAACCTCGCCAACCTCGGCCTCAGACAACTGGTCACTGCACCCACCCACGCCGCTGGCCGCACACTGGACCCCATCTTCTCCACAGGCACCCACGACGCCTTCGACCACACCACCGAACTCCACTGGACCGACCACCTCTGCATCCATTTCACCTTCAACAAACCAACCAGGCACCACCGCATCCAACAGCTGCCTTGCCGCTGCTGGAGCAAAGTCACCGAAGACCAGCTGATCACCATCCTCGCCCCGAACCCACCCACTGACCCCACCGACCCAGACGCCGCAGTCTGCAACCTCAGACAGTGGCTCAACGATTGCCCCAACACCCTCGCCCCACTCAAGAAGCCCTCCAACAACCACGCCAGCAAGAGAGCCACCTGGTTCACCGACGAGCTGCAGACCGCCAAATACGCCTGCTGGAAACTGGAGAAGATATGGCTCCATGAACGCACTCTGGACAATCACGCAGCCCACAAGGACGCCACTCGCAGACATCACCACCTCATCAGAATAGCCAAGAGATCCTCCTTCAAAGACCGCCTGGAAAACAACGCACACGACAGCAAAGAGCTCTTCAGCATCGTAAAGAAACTCTCCAACCCCAGTGCCAAGGCCAATGGCATACCGCCCTCACAAGAACTGTGCAACTCACTAGCCATCTTCTTCCACCGCAAGATCGCTGACATCCATGACAGCTTCAACAGCATGACTGCCCCGACTACGCCAGACCCCACCTCCCCTGTTAACACCACCAGCGCCAACCGCCTAACCTCCTGGTCCAACGTCAACAACGACGAGACACACAAGGTGATGAACTCTATCCACTCAGGATCCCCATCAGACCCGTGCCCACACCACGTATTCAGGAAAGCAGACGCTGCCATCGCACCCCATCAATAGGTCAATAGGTCATCAATATCTCCTTCAAAACAGGGACATTCCCGGAAAGCTGGAAACTCGCCGAAACCAACGCCCTCCTCAAGAAGCCCAAGGCGGACCCCAAGGACCTCAATTACTTCCGGCCCATCTCTCTGCTCCCGTTCCTGGCGAAGGTCATCGAGAAAATCGTCAACATGCAACTGGGCCGCCACCTGGAGGACAACAACATCTTGGACCCGTCCCAGTCCGGGTTCAGACGAAACTACAGCACCGAGACAGCCCTCATCGCCGCAACAGACGACATCAGGCGCCAACTAGACAATGGCGAAACCTCAGCCCTCATCCTCCTGGACCTGTCAGCGCCTTCGACACGGTCTGCCATCGCACTCTAAAAACAGGCCTCCTAGAGGTCGGAATCCAAGAGAAAGCCCTTGACTGGACCACGTCCTTCCTCTCCTGCAGAACCCAGAGCGTCCACCTCCCGCCCTTCTGATCCGAGGCCACCGACATCATCTGCGGCGTCCCCCAGGGCTCATCTCTCAGCCCGACATTGTTCAAAGTCTACATAGCGGTACAAAAGGGGGTGGTGATGGACGGATCATCTGAACCAATCAAACACTCACACCCAGTCAACAGATCTGGGTTTAATCCATCACCGTTCTTTAGCCCACTCTGCCACCCCTGTTCAGACATGGCCATATGCAAATCAGTCTGACCCTGTGCCTCATGGGAACAGTCCAGCCTGAACTGCCAAGCCATGCCTTCCCTGGACCGGAAACAAGCTTCCTAGGACCGGTTTCTGGCATTACAACCGTCTTCAGCCAGGCTTACTTGAATCCAGTGGCAAAGTGAGCAAGGGACTCACGTCTGAGCATACCCTGCCAACTTATGGCGAACAAAGCGGTACAAAAGGGGGTGGTGATGGAGGGAGCATCTGAGCCAATCAAACACTCACACCCAGTCAACAGATCTGGGTTTAATCCATCACCGTTCTTTAGCCCACTCTGCCACCCCTGTTCAGACATGGCCATATGCAAATGAGTCTGACCCTGTGCCTCATGGGAACAGTCCAGCCCGAACTACCAAGCCATGCCTTCCCTGGACCGGAACCAAGCTTCCTAGGACCGGTTTCTGGCATTTCAGCAATCTTCAGCCAGGCTTGCTTGAATCCAGTGGCAAAGTGAGCAAGGGACTCACGTCTGAGCATACCCTGCCAACTTATGGCAAACAAAGTGGTACAAAAGGGGAAATCAAAGTCAAAAAATGTTGATTCTTGTCTGTTTTCCTGTTTCCAGACCCTTTTCACCATTACCCTTTGGGGGCTTCTCTCATTGGGGTAATAGTACATTGTTGATAAGAATCCTGCAAGGGTCACATTGGCATTCCTTTTTTTAGGTTGTAGGCGGTCCTGATCATATGATGCAGACCATATGAGAACTGAATGTTAAAGGGGTTTGTGTGGAGATATTGTGGTATGCAAGACTTATAACGTAGGGTGGGCATTATGATAACTATTTGGAATAAACTATAGGATTCCTGTAGCCAAGCAGGCTAGAAGCAGTACTTTTCTACAGTGGTGTGTCCTGCAAGCTATTGCAACTATCAATGCTCTGCTCTTCCATTTTATGCTTGTTTCCTTTGTAGGGTCTGTTATCCTTGCTCTCTGATTGTCCAGAATATCTCCTGTACCTTTCGTCTTCAGCACACGAGTGTAATGTGTGATGTGCCTCAACTGCACCGAAAGACTCAGGGAACCACAGTTCCATTACCGAGTGTTGTTGCAATTGCCTCAGTAACTGGGAATTGATTTCAGGGCCCCAATTGTTACAACTTGCAAGACCACATTAAAAAGTGCTAGTGATTTACAAAAGGAATTCACATAGGAAGAAATCATCTCCATAGGTAGTATGCACCATTGAGATGAGTCCTGACCATGTTATACTGACTTTCTATGAGAAAGCATCCTCACTTTTAAACAATATGGGCCTGATGACAAGCTGAGACAATATTTATCTCTCCTGATAAATTATGATGACACACATCATGTTGGTTATCAGGTGTGATAAATAACACCTATTATAAGATTATGGGAAATATCATGCAGATTTTGGTGTTTAAAGCACCAACATTCAAATGATATAGTGGCGGCCGGAAATTTTACCAGGGAAGGGGGTAGGAGGGGCACACATACACCTCTCTCAGACCCATTTATTCACACACGCACACACACCCATTCACAACACTCACTAACAAATACACATATATTTATACATATGCACGTACCAAACAAAAGAAAACACATGAAACTTACCTCAACAGCAGCTATCTGACAGGGAAGCCTCAGATGTCCCAGGAGGATTGGGACTGCTGCCTCCCCTCGTTGGCTGACCTCATTGATGTCCCACTCATGTCACAGTGGGGCAGTGAGACTGCTGACCACACCCCACTCTGTGACAAAGTGTCACTGATTGACACTCGGCCCTGGGCACTTCAGGGCTTAAAACTGAAGTGCCCTGGTCCAAGGCAATTGGTGACGCTCCCCTTCATCATGAGGGGGAGGGCCTTGAGGAACTTTTGCTAGGCTGAAGAGGTCACACCCCCAGGGCTATGAAATTCTCAGTCTGGCAAAGTTCAGCTCAGGCAGCCAGGAGCCTGCACATTTAGCGCATGTCTAGCTCATGGCTGCCTGACTTGAGGCAGAAGAGTGTCTGTCAGGCTGCCTAGTGGAGCCGCGCTATGTTCTCTACGCAACATTTAGGCTATAAAACAATCCTGGTTAGTTACTTAAAGCCCATATTCCGACAGTTCTGACCATTTACACTTCTCATTAACATAGTTGGGGACATCCAAAAAAAGAAAAAAAGGAAGCTTCCGGCTGTGTGTTTTTGGCTTTTGGGTCAGAATCCCTACTTGGATGGGCTGATGAACCTTCCTCGTTTTCCTCCATTGTCGTTATTAAGATCATTGACACTACATTGGTACCTACAGAGGTGTCCTTTACTTTTATAGTATTGTATTGTGGCACCGTCTGAGACAAATCCCTACATGGGGAAAATGTATTCAAGTGACCATCAATAAGACAATACCAGACAGATACCAATGGCATTTCGCATTTATCGGTCAGGGGTCTATCTGATTAGTGGTCTGGGTTTTAGTTTGGATGCTTCCCTCACATTTCGTCAATAATGAGTGTCTTATGACTGCATAGAACAACACATAAAGGGTACATTTTGGATTCGAAACTTGTCTATTGTTGTCTAATGTAAATTATAAAACGAGTTGGCGAAAGGCCATCAATTGCCCCCTTAGCTATTAGTACTATTTTTCAACATATGTTTTTCTTAATTTATGGTTGCTTGGAAAATGAAAACCCAAGCGAGAAAAATCCGAAATCCGAACATGTTAAAATCTCTCTTGTGCAATGTACTCCTATTCAGCTCTATTCGGTTGCTGATTTTTGATAGTCAATAATGCTATTTTTATCGTAGGTTTTCTCTCGCCATCTGCAAAGGCAAGAAGCGTTCTGCCTGTTTGTTCCAAGATGTATTCCTCAGTGTGCAGTTCCTGCCGTTGTTCTTGCTCAGTGCTAGTTGATTTACAGCCAGCCTGCACCTGGTGAGAGATTGAGAAACCTTGAGGTAAAAATACCTTTCCTTTTCATTAAACTGTAGTTTAGATTGCCTGCTCATACGGAGTTATTGGATCTGGGTGTAATCTTTAGAAATTTAATCAAACTGGTCCTCACAAAGTGCCAGGGTCCCAAGCCAGAGCACGTCACATACCCTCAAAAGGCCACCCTGCTGTGCTTCGGAAACCATGCATTCAAACAGAAATTGATTCACTGCGCTCAGTGCTATGATTTTAGCGCTCTTTAATTATTTTCAAGCAAAAAGGCATTTTTTGCATGAAGAAAATAGGAGACATTTGAAAATTGACAACAGAATCCGATTTGGACTTTGCATACTTTTGCAAACTGATGAGCCAGTTTCACTACAGAAACACCTGCTTTGGTATTTGTGACAAAAAATATGCACTTTAGTTTGTATGGATTTTCTATTATGTTTACTTGGGATTATAATACACACAATGCAAGCTCATTTAACTTCTTGGCTCGTCTCCTTTCAGAGCCAGTTATTTATAAATAACGCAGATGTGACTTCAAAGCTGCCCACAAACTAGAGATGAAGCTGATGGAGAAACAGCAAAACTAAGTACCAAAAGTAGGTGCCTAGGACAGAGAACCCTACACTGCTTAGTTTAAGATACATAATGACGTGTAGAAGATGGGGATTCCCGAGAGGACCTGCAAATCGATGACAGCCTGATTATCTTGGTGGTATGCATACTCTATCACAAAAGCAATGGAGTATACATGCCGCCAAGATAAAGGCATTCCCATGGGAGGATCATGGGTTTAATCACGAGGGAGACTATTACCTCTCTGCCTTGGTTAAACCCCTCTGATGGCCGACGGAGTATGGGCCGTCGGGGGCAGACCTCTAATTCCGTCCAGCTGATTTAGATGGGCAGAATAAAAGGTCAGATTTCACTTGCCAAGTCAAGTCAAGTCAAGAAATTTATATAGCGCGCTACATACCCATAGGGTCTCAAGGCGCTTGGAGAGGGTGGGGAATTACTTGTCGAATATCCAAGTTTTAAGTTGCTTTCTGAATTCTAGGTGGTTCTGAGTAAGGCGAAGGTGAGTGGGAAGTGAGTTCCAGGTTTTAGCTGCCAGGTAGGAGAAGGATCTACCTCCCATGGTGGTTTTGTTGATGTGGGGTACAGTGGCAAGGGCTTGGTTGGAGGATCGTAGCTGGCGGGAGGGGGTGTAGAAGGACAGTCGTGTGTTGAGGCATTCCGGTCCAAGTTCGTAAAGTGCTTTGTGTGCGTGTGTTAGGAGGCGGAAAGTAATCCTCTTATTTACGGGGAGCCAATGGAGCTTTTTCAGGTGATCAGAGATGTGTTCTTTACGCGGGATGTCTAGTATGAGCCTGGCTGAAGCGTTCTGGATGCGTTGGAGTTTTTTCTGGAGTTTTGCGGTGGTGCCGGCGTAAAGGGTGTTACCGTAGTCCAGGCGGCTCGTGACCAGTGCGTGGGTGACTGTTTTTCTAGTTTCGGTGGGGATCCAGCGGAAGATTTTTTTGAGCATGCGAAGAATGTTGAAGCAAGATGATGAAACGGCGTTGACTTGTCTGGTCATCGATAGTGAGGAGTCCAGGATGATGCCCAGGTTCCGTGCGTGGTCCGTCGGGATGGGTGCTTTTCCAAGGGCCTCTGGCCACCAAGAGTCATCCCAGGCAGAGGGGGAGGTGCCTAAGATGAGGACTTCTGTTTTGTCTGAGTTCAGTTTCAGACGGCTGAGCTTCATCCACTCGGCTACTTCTTTCATTCCTTCGAGTAGGTTGGTTTTGGCGGTGTTAGGGTCTTTGGTGAGTGAGAGGATCAGTTGGGTGTCATCAGCGTAGGAGATGATGTTGAGGTTGTGTTGGCGAACGATGGCCGCGAGGGGGCTCATGTATACGTTGAAGAGGGTGAGACTGAGTGATGATCCTTGTGGCACGCCGCAGATGACTTCAGTGGCCTCTGATTTGAATGGTGGTAGGCGGACTCTCTGGGTTCTTCCGGTGAGGAACGAGGTGATCCATTCCAGTGCTTTTCCTTGGATTCCGACGTTTCTGAGGCGCTGTAGGAGGGTGCTATGACAGACTGTGTCGAAGGCAGCGGAGAGGTCGAGGAGGATGAGGGCGACTGTGTCTCCATTGTCTAGTAGCGTTCGGATGTCGTCTGTTGCTGCGATGAGGGCAGTTTCAGTGCTGTGTTTGGCTCGGAAGCTGGACTGTGAGGAGTCGAGGGATTTGTTGGTTTCGAGGAAGGCGGCGAGCTGGTTGTTGACAGCTTTCTCGATGACTTTGGCCGGGAATGGCAGGAGCGAGATGGGGCGGTAGTTTTTGAGTTCGGTGGGGTCAGCTGTGGGTTTTTTCAGAAGGGCGCTGAGTTCTGCGTGTTTCCAGCTTTCCGGGAAGGTGGCGGAGTTGAGGGAGCAGTTGATGACATCACGGAGGTGTGGTGCTATGATGGAGTCTGCTTTGTTGAAGATGTGGTGAGGGCATGGGTCAGTTGGGGATCCTGAGAGGATGGAGTTCATCAGGCGGATGGTGTTCTCAGTGGAGACTGGGTTCCAGTCATTAAGGATGTTCAAGGGGGGTGAGGGTTCTGCAGAAGGTTGGGTGGGTTGGTCTCCGGGTCGGTTGTCGAAGCTGTTGTGGATGTCTGCAATTTTGTTGTGGAAGAATGAGGCTAGGGAGTCGCAGAGGGCTTGAGAGGGGGTGATGTCGTTGGAGTTGGCTGATGGGTTAGTAAATTCTTTGACGATGTTGAATAATTCCTTGCTGTTGTGGGCGCTGTTACCTAGTCGGACTTTGAATGCGGTTTTCTTGGCAGATCGGATTAGTTGGTGGTGTATGCGGGTGGCGTTTTTGAAGGTGACTCTGGTGTTGGTGTTTGGGTCTTTTTTCCAGGCCTTCTCGAGGGAGCGGCAGAGTTTCTTGGATTTCTTAAGATCATCGTTGAACCAGGAAGCGTTTTTGCTGCCAAGTTTAATTTGACGTTTTTTCAGCGGTGCTAGGATGTCGGCGCTGTTGGATAGCCATTGGGTAAGGTTAGTGGCTGCTTGGTCGGGGATTGAGGAGTGGGCGGGGGGGTTTAGAAGAAGTGATGAGGAGATCTGGTTGATGGTGATTTTGTTCCATTTTCTTCACAGAGTGGGTTGAGGATGGTTGTGGATTGTGGTCTTATTGTAGATAAAGTGAACGCAGCTGTGGTCCGTCCAATGAAGAGCTGTGGTGTGACTGAATGAGACATGTTTGCTGAAGGTGAAGATAGGGTCGAGTGTGTGACCTGCAATGTGGGTGGGGGTAGTGACAAGTTGTTTGAGTCCGAGGTTGGCGAGATTGTCCAGAAGAGTGGTGGCGCTGCTGTCATTGCTCTTTTCTAGGTGAAAGTTGAGGTCTCCCAAAAGGATGTATTCCTCGGAGGGGAGGGCGTGTGGGGTGATAAAGTCGGTGATGTCGTCACTGAATTGTGCACGGGGTCCTGGAGGCCGGTAGAGGAGGGTGCCTCTGAGTGTGGTCTTGGGGTCGGTGTGGATCTGGAAGTGAAGGTGTTCGGTGCTGGTAAGGTGGACGTCTGAGCTTGTTGAGATGCGGATGGAGTTCTTATGGACGATGGCGATGCCTCCTCCTGTTTGGTCGGTGCGGTCCTTACGGATGATTTTGTATCCTTCCGGGATGGCAATGGAGATGTCTGGGGCTGATTAGGTGTTCATCCATGTTTCTGTTAGGAAGGCGACGTCCGGGGAGATGGTGTCTAGTAGAATCCAGAGGTCGATGGCATGCCTGTGGACCGAGCGGGTGTTGAGTAGGATGCATTTTAGGTGGTTGATGACGGATGACTGTTGTGTGTTCGTAGATGAGGGGTTGTTCTTGGTGCCGTCGAACTTGCAGGAGTAGCAAGAGAAGGGTCCATGGGTGTGTCCAGGAGCGGCTTGGGCGCAGTTGGGGAGACAGCCGGGGTTCAGAGCTAGGAGGGTGGAGGCGGCGTAAGTAATGCGGGTGGGGTGGGAGGTACGGGGGCCAGGGGGTTTGGTGCTGGGCGCGGTCCAGGCGCGGACGGGCGTAGACGGGCTTAACTTTGGCGCACCTTCGGCGCGACTGGGGCGCGAACGCTGCACGTGGACGCTGCGCGTTGGGTCAATGGTCATAAATGGATATTGGAGGGGCGGAGCTTGCCAGGATTACCCTGGCAGTAAGGGGCAGTGAAAATTGCTGAATTCTCCCCTCACTGTTGGAGCATTTTCATTTTTATTTTTAAAAAGACAATCCTTTTAAAAAGACAATCCTGCATCTGGATTTTCGTTTCAAAAAGAAACAAGGTTGGTGCAAGGGAGCCTTGCACCACATTTCAAAAAGCACCTGCTTTATGGTCACTTCTCAATCTGGCAGACGCCACCTCTGTCAAGGTGACTGAGTAATTTACCTTGTTTCCCAGATGAAAAAAGAGGCTATCCACCTTTATCTAAATTAGGCCCTAACTATGATAGGTTTAAGCAGGGGCTTAGGCAATAGGATGAGATCCTTCTATGGATGAGTGCAATTATTTATTAATTTTGAAAAACATTGCAATAATGAATTAAGAGGTTTAAACCCAGGATACAGTTAGAAATCAGTGTTAGTATCTCAAGAAAGGTCAAAGGGAATTTTACATTCTGAGCTGGTGGAAAGAAGTTGTAACATTCCTAATATGGTGGGGTTTTATTTAAAAAAAGAGGTACGTATCTTACAAAAATTGATGAATTCAAGCACAGATGTGGTTATAAGGACTGGCCTTTAATGTTAATGAAGTAAGGGAGATCTGTTCTAGAAGCCACACTGCTTGTCCTGCCAGGGAACATGGAAAACAAAAGGATGCTTCATGGGAAACTGGAGTCTTATATGGTTTTAAGCAGTGGGCGAGTGTTCCAAAACCGGACTCTTCAAAGTTTGGAAGCAGAGATTACGCTTGAAAGCAGATTGCTTGAAAATGAATGTAAAGAAGACCGAGTAGAGGAAGAAGAACGGTAACTTTCTGGACTTGCTGATAATTCTGTAGTGAAAAAAGCAATATGGTACAACCCAAGCGCTGCATAGATCAGTTTGAAACTGGAAACACCTTATAGGAAGAGGAAAGCTAATGAGCAGCTATGCTGGATAGATCTGAACTCACATCAGGCATATAGGTAATGTTAACGCGGGATTTTTGGTCTATAGTTATAGATCTAGATCCCAACTCAGGTCGACTGAACCGTTGGTACCTGTCATTGAGTAAAAGGCAATCCACTACTAAGTTAATCAGTTAAAGACTTACTCCACTCTAAAGAACCACTGAAGCTTAAAAGTTTAAAAGTTTATTACAAAGCCAAACTTAACTGGAGATACAAACATGTTACGTTACGTTACGTTAAAAATATTTGTACCGCGCACGTTCACCAACGGTTTCATGGCGCTCTTGACGTAACAGCAGCTAGGGTGGGGAAGTTACTCAGGTAGTTGTTGAAATAAGAAAGTTTTAAGGAGCTTACGGAAATGATCGTAAGTAGGGCAGAGACGAAGTGCAGTGGGAAGGGAATTCCAGGTGGCAGGTGCCATGGCGGAGAAACTAAGGCCGCCATGCTTTTTCCGCCTGGATTTGGGAATGACCAGGAGATTGAGGGTGGCGGAGCGGAGGTCTCTATGAGGGACGTACCGTGTCAGACAGGAGGTAATGAATGCTGGGGCTGAGTCAGACAAGGCCTTAAAAATGACACAGCCAAGCTTAAAAAGACAGCGTTTGGTGATGGGAAGCCAGTGAAGACTACGCAGGAGAGGAGTGACATGCTGGTACTTCGGCTGGCGGAAGATGAGGCGAGCTGCCTGATTCTGGACAAGTTGCAGCCGGTGGAGGTGGATAGATGGAATTCCGGCATACAACGTGTTAGCATAGTCGAGTCTGGAGGTGATCAATGCTAGGATGACTAGGATCAGAGCATCTCTAGTGAGGAACCTGCTGATCTTACGAATCCGTCTAAGGTGAAAAAAACAGGATGAGGTGACTGCATTGATTTGTGGCCTCATAGAGAGGTCCTCCGAAATGATCACCCCCAGACTCTTCACCGTGCCAACCGGGTCAGGTGGAGTACCCAGAGAGGGGGGCCAAAAGCTAGAATTCCACGGATTGGTGGAGCCCCCAACTAGTACCAGCTCAGTTTTTGTTGGGTTTAGTTTTAGTTGGCTATGAAGCATCCACTCAGCGACGTTGAGCATGGTGGACTGAAAATTGGAACGGGAGGAAGGGAGATTAGAAATAGGAAAAATTAACTGAAGGTCATCTGCGTAGTTGAAGATAGTGACAGGGGTATTCCGGAGGGAGACAAGAAGGGGCTGAAGATACAAATTAAACAATAAAGGTGAGAGCGCGGAGCCCTGAGGGACCCCACAAGTAAGGGGTGAATAGGAGGCAGAAAAGGTAGATAGGTGTACTGCCTGAGTACGATGTCTCAGAAAAGATCTGAGCCATTCGAGGGCCATCCCCTGGATACCGGCATTGTTGACACGGTCGATCAGAATAGTGTGATCGACCGTGTCAAAAGCAGCCGACAGGTCCAAGAGGACAAGGGCCTGGGGGATGTTATTGTCGGCACCCTTCCTCAAGGCATCCATGACGGCTACTATGACCGCCTCGGTGGAGTGGAGGGGTCTAAAGCCAGCTTGTTGGTTATCCAGGAAGGAGGAATTCTCTATAAAGGTACTCAGGCAGCGAGTAACATAGGTCTCCAGAATTTTACCCAAATAAGGAAGAAGGGAAATTGGGCGGTAGTTACTTAAAACGGTGGGGTCGGCATTGGTTTTCTTAAGGATGGGAATAACCGCTGCCTGTTTGAAGGAACGAGGGACCTCCCCAGAAGCAAGAGAGTAGTTAAGCAAGGCTAATGGGGGGCTAGGACATGACAGAAAGGCTTCTCTAAGAATATGGGGAGGGCAGCAGTCATTAGGTGATCCTGAACTGACTTTACGAAGAAGAGCGAAGAATTCCTCTTGATTCCTCAAAATAAGATTCAAAAGATATACGGGTATCAATACAAACATGAATTTTCTAAATGCTCTTAGTCGGCAGAAGAATATCACCAAAACAAACTCTAGAATTATCAAAGTTACGAGGATAAACACAAGCTGTAGCTTATGAGTCATTTACAGAAAGGAAAAAATCAGATTAAACTGTCCCTACACTAGACTAAGTGACATCCCTACTTAGCAAGATCTTAGCCTAAAAAGGTGTCAGCAGTGGTGACTTCCAAAGAAAATCACACACTTCCCTTAGTCTTTGTTTCAAAGTCGATGTCTCGCAGTTCCCTATCTGCCTACCCATCCGCTCTGTTAGGTTCCTCAGATCATCTGCCTTGCCTCCACCCAGGGGTGCTGTCCCTAATACAAAATCACATTTACATTAGAAACGCCCCCAGATACGCCCCTCACGTGGTGTTGGTTCTGGCGGCAACTTCCATGCTGGTACTCCTTCTAGGCCCATCGTTAGCGTTGACCTTGCTTCTCAGGCTCCTCTCCGGCAAGACGGTACCCCCAGGAAATTCCTGAAGACTCCTCCAGGCCTGTACCAGGCTCTCTTGAACAAAAGTCTATTCATCACTTTCCTGATAAAACCCCCTCGCACCTGCAAAAGACACTTTCTCTGTGGGCCCCAAATTCCGGCCTCCACCATATCTTTAAGTCGTAAACCATGTAACAGGCTCTGCGTCCTGTGCCTAACACGACCTTTCTCTAACGAGCACATGCAGATCAAAAGAAATGACTTTATCTATTCAGGCCTGTTAGGATTCCATGAAACGGGCCTATGCACTTCTACAAACATTTAACTTCTTTAGTTTAAACGATATTCTAACTTATTACACACAGTGATTATATGAAACGTCTATAAAACACATATATTAGTCCTAGGTTCAGTAATACTTGAATCATAATAACATTAAAATCCAGATCATGTGGAAATACATCAGCTTCTTATACTCTTTGGGAACTGCCATGTGGCCTACACATTTCTACGTTTAGCAGAATTACATTTTCCCTTACAACAGCCACATAACATGAGATTTCAACATCATTCTAACATCTCTAACAACATCTACATTTAGCATTTCACACTCTATATAAGTATTCTATTCTAATTAAACACTATTATGTACCTTCACTCTATAATTTCGACACTCTTATATAATGTTTACTAAACTAATACAACATGCTTGTAAATATGGTGCACTTCTACAGTTTTTCTTAATTTGCGCTCTCTCAATCCCCCCTTTGATGACTTTCAGTAGTCATCACCCTCAAAACACCATCCCTGAGGTATGGACTGAGTCAAACTGAAGTCGTTTCAGTACCCCCTCGTTTCATCGTCTCTAGAGCCTTTAGACTCCTGTACTGATTATCCTGCATCGCAGTCAATCTCCTCTCTTGCCTTCTCATGGTTCTTTGCAACTTGTTTGATCTATACCATTGATACAGCCGCACCAATCCCCACAAAGTGATTATACTGATCACTATTATGATAATAGGTTTCAGTGTGTACCAAATGATATTCTTTCCTAGGTTGGCAAACCAACCTCCAACTTTACCCATTCCTTGACCTACTTTTTCCCACACTGTTACCTTCGTCAAATCCTCTATCTCCTGATGTATTTCAGTAATGTTTCGAATGTACTTCTCTAACGGTTTTGAATTGTCTGGAATGTAAGTGCAACATTCCTGGACCTTCAAAGCCTTACAGACTCCTCCCTCTTTGGCTAACAGAACATCTAGAGCAAGTCGGTTCTGAAGAACCATTGCCCTTAAAGATTGCATTTCTCCTTCCACCAGCATTAGTGATCTAGCAGTACTGGCGGACAACCTATCTACAACTGTTGCCAATCTTCTAATCTTGACATCATTTAGTGCTATCCCTAAAATAGGAAACATAGCACCAAATACGTCTCCAACTACCTCCTCAGCGCTTACATCCCTTCTTCCTCTAGCTTGTGTTTTCCCCTCTATGATTTCTAAATCCTTAGCATGGTATATTTTGGGAAAGACAATTGCCAAATAACATGATCCATACCAATTATCTGGTAGTTTCACGTATGCATTTCTCCCACAGACAAAATATACATTTGGGATCACCTGCATTTCTTTCAAGAAGTCCTTAGAATAGTACTCTAATTGGAAAGCATGTTCACAACTTACTTTTCCCACAAACACATTCTCGTAATAAGTTTCACTTCTGTGTATGCACAGTTTCCCCCTTTCCTCTCTATCTAGAGCTATTGGACCATTGCTACCCTTTCTTTGGTGTGCCCTTTCTTCCTCGGTCCAATCTGTTTTCCATTGACCTGAAGATTTTAAAATCTTTTGTCTCCTGTATCGATCATCCACCTGTCCTATAAGCTTTTTCTCAATTTCTGACACTTTACAAGTCAAATTATTTCTTCGGGCATGTGAAGTATCTAATGTTTTCCAAGGAAGGAAAAATTTCTGTAATCTGTCTTCACTCTTATAATAATCCCATTTATTTAAATGTTTGTAGTTCGGCACTTCTGGTAACACTGAATCAAAGTTCGAAAAATAGTATTCGAACCCATCCCATTCATAAAATATGCTCAGCAACAAACTACATGTGATTCCATAAGTCAATGGAAGATGATGGTATCTGATACCTTCGTCTACAGAGGCTGGCAGTTTCATACAGACATAACAATTTTTAGCCTCCATAGCATCAACATATTCGTATAGCAATTTAGCATATGCATTCGATTTAAAGTTCCCCTGTGATTCATCTACATGTAACCTACGAGTCTCAGCTGCTAGTAAAGCTTTGTCTTTCTCTGTATTGTCCCCCTTTTTACTAGCAATAGTAGGTTTCTGTGTCGATGTAATCTTTGGTTTTGTTGTTGCTTTCTCTTCGTTTTCATGTCCCACTACATATGATATTGTAACCACTAAAGCTATAAGAAAAATCACTCCCACTAAAAGTGTGCCTATTATACATTTGGCCCTGCGGTTCGGGTTGCCAGCCTCCATGATCTCAAACAGTGTAGTTCCAAATTTCTTTCACCGCACAATGTCTCTTGTCGAACCACACCTGGAAGCTGATAATCTTATCCGCAAGATCAGTCTTTGTGTTCTATAGCAACAGACAACCCTAACCCTTCTCCGTCCACTAAATGGAAGCCCCTAGTTTCTTCTTCCAATCAGCGCTAGGTTATCTCTTCATTAATTTATTTACATAGTCTTTAGCAATCTGGAATTATACGTTTTCCAACGACTCTCATCACACTTTCTAGTATTTCTAAACGAAGAAGGAGCTCCTCGAGTATTGGACTCCTTGAACAACAAACCGGAAATTCTACTGTGTTTAAGACCAAGTCTCTTATTCCACTCAGGAGAGGAGGATAGACAATATTGAGAGTCAGCAATCCTTCGACCTCCAATCCTGGTATCAGCAACTCTATTTCCACTGTTATGATGGGGTCAATTCTGGTCAGGGTCACTTGCCTCACCCTCCCAGTTCTGCGTGCTTCTGACATCTGCAGCGAGGTAGGTCCACTCAGGAGTAGAGTATCTTCTGCAAGGCACTCGCACCCTCCTTGATCTCTTTGGACCTTCCTGTTCCTGCTCTTGTACACCTTCGTCCAGGTCCGAGTCTTCGGATATAGAAGCAAGAGTTTCCTCTCGAGCTGGCTTCAAGCTTGACCTCTTTTTTCTTTCAGGCCAAGTAGCTGCTCCACGCCTTGTCCTCCTATTTCTTGTCCTTTCACTCTGTTCTGGATCACTCTGGACTTGATCTGTGTCTGAGTTGTTTTCACAGCAGCTTTCTCCTTCCGTGGCAACTTCAGTTTCACTGCCGTTCTGTCTTTCTTCTTCTGGATCTGTAGCGCTCCCAACTTCTTCAGACACCCCCACAGCTTGACTGTTCCCCTCTAGTGGCTCACCGTCCACAACTGAATCTTCATCTGCGAGAGGAGCTGTTTCTTCTAGGGGTGCTGGAACTCTTCGAGTATGGGAAGCATGGATCCAATTCGGCAACCCTCCACACTTCACTGCGGTGTTCGTGGTAAGAATGACCTGGTAGGGCCCCTTCCAGCGCACGTCTAGGCAGTTCTTTCGGACATGTTTTTTCAGTAAAACCCAATCCCCTGGGCACAGATCATGACACAAGTCTCTGGAAGATGGAACCTCAGCAGCCTGCACCTGGAAGGACACAGAATGAATGGCGTCAGACAGTCCCTTGCAGTAATCCAGGATTAGGTCATCTGTAATGTTCAACAAAGCAGTGGTTGGGACAGTTGGAAGTCTCACTGCCCTCCCCATCAGGATCTCATGCGGAGAGAGACCTGTCCTCCTGTCTGGTGTGCTACGCATACTCATGAGTACCAAGGGCAGAGCATCAGGCCAACTTAAGGAAGTCGATGAACATACTTTGGCTATTCGGGACTTCAGCGTGCTGTTAATCTGCTCCACAATACCTGAAGCCTCTGGTCGATAGCTACAGTGCAACTTCTGATCAATGTTCAATGCAGAGCAAAGCATCTTCACAACTTCACTGTTAAAATGAGTTCCTCGATCTGATTCCAGGGAGTTTGGCACCCCGTAGCGCGGGATCAACTCTCTAAGCAACAACTTTGCTACTGTGAGTGTGTCGCACCTGCGTGTAGGGTATGCTTCGACCCATCTGGAAAATATGCATACAACCACCAGAACATACCTGAGGTGGTTGCTTTTTGGCATTTCACTAAAATCTAATTGCATTCTGTTGAATGGCCCCCCAGACCTCCCAATGTGACTCATTGTAACCGGTGTTCTTTTCCCTACGTTCAGTTGCTGACATGTGACACATCTCCTACACACTGCTTCTGCTGCAATCCTAAACTTAGGGCAATACCAAGTCTGCCTGAATACCCTCAGCATGGCATCTCTTCCTAGGTGTACTGGACCATGTATCTGTTGTGCCATTGGACTCACTAATTCCTCAGGTAACACTGCTCTTCCATCTGCTGAAACCCAGAAATCCATTTCACTTCTCACACAACCTGCTGTTTCCCATGCCTTTTTCTCAGAATCAGGTGCATTTTCTTGCATGTTTTTCAAATCCTCCCAAGTATCTACTGTTTCTAACATCATGTTTAATTCGGTCTTTTCCTGAACCCCACCTACTTCCACCTCCGTGAAAGAATATCCTTGTTCCGCACAATAGCGGGCAACTTCATCTGCATATCTATTACCTTGTGACACAAAATCAGTATTTTTGGTGTGGGCTACACATTTAACGATTGCGATTTCAGCTGGACCTTGTAATGCTTCTAACAGTAATCGCACAAATTCTCCATTTCGAATAGGCGAACCAGAGGAGGTCATGTAACCTCTCTGAGACCACAACTGCCCAAAATCATGAACTACACCGAAACCATATTGGCTATCCGTATAGATGGTGACTCTAATTTTGTTTCCTGCTATACAGGCACGTGTCAATGCAATGATTTCTGCTACCTGAGCGGAGTGTACTCCTTCCAAGCAAGCGGCTTCCACAACTCCAGTAATGGTGCAAACAGCATAAGCTGCTCTCAACCGACCAGTATTGTCTCTTAAACATGAGCCATCTACAAAGAAAATTTCATCAGGGTCGATCAACGGCTCATCCACGATATCTGGTCTTGGTTTCGTGCATAGTTCAGTCACATCAAGGCAATCGTGATCTTCACATTCTTCGCCTTCAATATCATTAGGAAGTGGCATCAATGTAGCAGGATTCAAAACAGAGCACCTCTTAAGGGTCACGTTCTCCGCAGCAAGTATAACTTGCTCGTAGCGCGTGAGCCTACTGTTGGTCATGTGCTGTGTCTTGGTCCTGGTCATCAACAATTCTACAGAATGCGGTACATACACCACTAACTGGTGTCCCATTACAATATTTTCACACTGTTCAATGCTGACACCTGTTGCAGAAACGGATTTGAGATATCCGGGCAACGCTGCGGCTACTGGATCTAAGGTAGCCGAAAAGTAAGCAACTGGTCTACGGGCATTTCCATGAATTTGTACTAAAACTGACAAAGCACATCCCTCCCTTTCACAGCAGAAAAGTGCAAATGGTTTCTCATAATCTGGCATTCCCAAAGCCGGAGCACGACACAAGTCTTCTCTCAGCTGGAGGAACGCCATCAAACAATCATTGTCCCATGGTACCGGATCACTCACCTCCTTGCGCGTCAGTTTCTGTAAGGGTTTTGCTTTCAGTGAAAAGTTAGCTATCCACTGTCGGCAATAACCAACCATTCCTAGGAACATCCTGACTTCCCTCTGTGTCGTAGGCGCATTCATTTTCATTATCGCCTCTATCCTATCTGGTGACACCTTGCGCTTTCCTTTTTCTATCCGGTGTCCCAAGTACTGTACTTCTGTCAGACAGTACTGCAATTTGCTCGGAGATACCTTGTGTCCATTTTCAGCTAAATTGTTCAACAAGGCAATGGTATCTGTCTTACAAGCCTCTTCTGTTTCTGACGCAACAAGTAGGTCGTCTATGTACTGGATCAGAACCGAGTTCTGGGGCAGTACCAGACTTTCAAGATTTTTCTTCAACAGCTGGTTGAAAATTGATGGGCTATCTGTAAACCCTTGGGGGATACGACACCATGTTAAAACGCGATTTTCCATTTTAAAAGCGAAAAGGTACTGGCTCTCTTCATCCAATGGGATTGAAAAGAAAGCCTGACAAAGATCTATCACTGTGAACCACTCAGCTTGGAATGGTATCTGAAACAATATCACTGATGGATTCGGTACCACTGAAACAACTATGTTGTTAATTTTTCGAAGATCTTGCACTATTCTAAATTTCCCACTAGGTTTCTGCAAACCCATAATCGGGGAGTTGCATGGACTTCCCACGATTTCCTTCAGTATTCCCTGTTGAATCATAGAGTCGATTACGGGTTTTATTCCTGCAATCGTCTCCGGGGTCAGTTTGTATTGGGGCGTTCTTGGATATTCAGCATTTGGTTTAACCATAATCTTCACTGGTTCTACTCCTTTGATCAGTCCTATCTCTTCCCCAGTAAAATCCCATACCTTGGATGACACTGCACCTCGTAAATCCCATGGGAGCTCCTCCACTGTCAGGGTAGGATACAGTTCTATGCACGTTCTCGAATTTACAACCTTGAAGGTAGCATCATCGTCTGTAGTCTGTACCTCTACTCCCTGAGGTGTGCAGTATATGGTGCATTTCAGTTTGCACAATAAGTCCCTTCCTAACAGACACACAGGACTAGAATCACACACTACAAACTGATGTTCATCCGAGTAGTTTCCTATTTTCACTGACACTGGTTCCGTCAAAGGGCTATTCATTCTCTTATTTGCAACTCCTACCACCTGGATCGTTTCCCCCGACATTGGTAGATCTGGAACCACTGCCGATCTCAGAGTTGATCGAGTAGCTCCAGTATCCACCAAGAATGTTGTAGGACACCCTGCCACTTCAGCCTCAACGAACGGTCCTCTTTGAGCCACTTCTAGAACTGCCCCGAGGGTACAGTCCTCCTCTCTACTTACACGTCGTCCCGTCAATGGATCAACGTAGTAACACTCTTCTTTACCTGTGAACAAAGGCATTTGTCTATAGACCTTTCCTCCTGTCGTAATCTTTGGTGGCTGAGGGAACTGAGCTCGTGGAGCCGAAGTCCCCCCTTTGGCCACATTACTTCTTGACACTGTCACCCTTTGAACTGGAACTTCCTGAACTTCCTCCTCTACTTCTATTTCTCCATTTTCAGGGTTATAGGGACACTCGCGTCTCCAATGTCCCACCTGGTGACACTGGTGGAACTTTGTCGTTTTTTTCAATGTAGCAAGATCTATCCTAGGTCTAGGGTTTTCCTCGTTATCCCTATTCTGATTGTTTGATTTCCGTCCCATGGTCCCTGTTCCCTGTTGCTCCTGTCCTCCCTTTGCAGCTGACTGCATCTGCACCACCATCAATTTTTCCTTTAATTTCTTTGCTTTGGACTCTATCTCATCACTACAGTATCTTGCATATCTCAAAATCTCATCCAATGGTTTGTTTTGCCAACAAATTAAATGCTGCTGAATCATCAGACAAATATCGGGTCTCAACCCCAAAACAAACTTTGATACAAACTGTCCTATCTCTTTGGGGTCCATTACATCTAGTCCACTGTATTGTTTGAATGCTTTCAGCAATCGTTCATAATACTCATGGACTGTCTCCTTTGGTTCCTGTCTTGTTCGGTCTATTTTTACCCAGTCTATGTCTTGTGGTGGCACTTTATCCTTCAACCATGTAATCACCCTTTCATATTTTAACATTACACTTTCTGACGGTCCATTAGTACGAGGATCCCTTTCTGGTTCTACAGTTGGCCAATCGACACTAACCTTGCATGCTATCCACAAGTCTCCGGGAACCACAATATCAAACAAAGTGTTCAAATCAATCCACAACACCTTTGAAATCTTGACAAACCTCTCTACCTGCTTGTACCACTCTACAGGACTTTCCCTTAACTTCGGAAATGAGTTGGTAAATGCAGCCAAATCTCCCCTACTCCAGGGCACATGTACGTAATTCCCATTCGATATTTCCCGCAAAGGGAATGCCTCCATCTGCATTAGCCTTCCCTCTGGAGACATCACATTCGCACTCCGCCTGACAGTTCCCTTCTTGGACCACCTCTCTTCCCATTTGTCCAGATCTCTCCATGCTCTTATTCCTGTGATCAGTTCCCTTATGTGTGTTTTTAATCCAGTTGTCCTCCTCTCATCTAAGTCCTGATCTGAATACTGCAACCTGTGGTTACCCTGTAATGCCTTGGTTCTGGACAAATCTACCATATACTTGTCTGCCAATTCAGACAGTTTCTCATGAGTTGCTCTGGCTTTTCGAGTGATGTCCTTTGCTATAAATAGTAGCTCATCTTGTTCGTACATGTCGATCCTTTCTAAAGACAATGTACCGTCTATTATATCGTTCAGATCAGATCTTAAGCTGATCACATCGAGTCTTTTGGCTTTTATCACAGCTTTCAATATGCCATCTCTAGAGAGTCCAATTGTATCTCTCCCATCACAGCTCTGAGTCCTACGTCTGGGCTCAGGCGTGTTATGGGGAGTCCTCCCATGCTCCCATCTCTCCAGGTCCCATGCAGTTCCATCCTCTCTAGGTGGGTAGTGAAACACTCCCCTATTCCCCATAGTTCCACATTTCCCATTTTGCCTGGTTTCTCTAGGTGCATGGTAAGACATTCCGTTATTCCCCATCTCTTCACCATTTGCCGGTGGTCTCTGATCAGTCGGCACCTGACAAGATCCCTCACTGTTCCCTATGCTCCCACGACTCCAGTGCTGTACATTATCACTGGGTGCATGGTGAGTGCACCTAAACCTATCCCTGTACTCTTGGGTCTTTTGTCCTCCCTCATTTTGAGTGAAACGAGATGTCTCCCCACACTCCGTACTTCTGCCTCTTTGCTCCTACTCATATCCTCTGTCTGTATGACGTATAACTCCTCTGCTCTCCTGACTTTTACCTTCCCACTCCTGACTGCCTTCGCTAGCCCCGCAATGTGATAAAGTTCCATTGCCTCTACTTCCCCATTCTGCTTCTGCTCTTGACCTGTTGCTCTGTGCTTCTGTCGACGCATCCCATTCTCTCAAGTCAGCCCTCAGCTCTTTGTAGGATTTCGGCCGTGGTCCCCTCAGATCCATCGGTCCTCTCTGACCCCCTTGCTCGGTTACGGGGCCCACTGCTGAATCCAATGGGGTGCTCCACGTTATTGGTCCTGGTAATTGCCTCCAGGCATTGGTCGTGTTATTCCTTCCTTCTATCTCAACTCTTTCTCTGTCTAGCTGTACCTGTTTTTCCTCCCTCGCTTTCTCTGGGCTATAAATCGACCGTATAGGACCTATGGTAACAGGTACTTGAAGAGCCTCTGGCAATCCATGAGACTCAGCCCTCTCTGTTGCTGGCGTCTTCTGCACCACAAACCTTCCGACTACTCTCTGTACAGGACTATGTTGAAGTGTCCCTTCATCTTTGGTAGGTACCCAATCCGCTAAAGGGAGTGGCCTATACCCTTCTATGTCAACCCTGTCTTCTTTTGGGAGCCCCGTACCTTCTGTCTCCCTATTGTCCGGAGGTGGTCTATCTATCAACAACCTATTTATGAGGCCGTCCTCCGACTCGCTCTCATCATCCTCTTCCATGGGTTTCTTTCCACCTGTAACCTCTCTCATGGGGTACAACTTCTCTACCTCAATCACCTATACCCTCCACTTCTTGGCTTCTTCATCCCATTTAGCATCTTGGACTGCCCTTACTGATCGCCTTACCCTTTCTTGGCGTCTGTTCTGACTCCTGTCGTGCGCCGCCCTAATCCACGCATTAAGGGCCTCAAACTGTGTTGGTCTAGGCAAAGGTCTCAGTGAGGACATGACTGCTTTCAACTGATGCAACACCTCTAGTCTAAACGTTCCGTATTTCGGAAAGGTCAATTCTTCATTCCCTTCTGTAATCTTACTCCAAGTCCCAAGCCACAGTATAGTATGCAACCCAACATTCGTTGCCATATAGTGAGCTGGTGTACCCTCCGGCGGCGCCTCTTCCCCGGAATAAGATTCTCTTCTTTTTCTCTTAAAAATCCCTCTCAAACATTTAAAACACTTCATGTTCAAAATCTACGAATTTCTATTTTCTCCGCGTTCGTTTACTTCCTGATGACAATCCACCAATCTCAGCGCGGTTTTCGCTAACTGCCCTATCACTGCGCGGCTCTTCGCTGACGTCACATCAACCGTCCTATCACAGCGCGGCTCTAGCCGACGTCACCCCAACCGCCCTATCACAGCGCGGCTCTCGCTGACGTCTCTCGTCCCAGCGCGGCTTCACACTGACCGCCCTATCACAGCGCGGCTCTCGCTGACGTCACTCGTCCCCCTTTGCAGCAGTTCCCCTCCTTTCTCCACTCGTCTCCCGGTCATGCATGCGTCCCATTCATACTCTGAAAAAAATGATTACTTCCGACCAAGCGATCACCTTTCTCTGACTGTACGTCCACAGTCTAACTGTAATTGTCACCTTAACTGACGAAATGTCTTTCCGTGTACGTCCAGACAATCGCCTTCTCTGATAGGTTACTTGCACACGGTAACTTTCGACCTGCGTCCGTTACCCACACACTCACTCTTGCATTCCCCCTATCTCGGTCCTGCGGCGGTCAATGGTACCTCATGACCTCCTTACTCTGGTCGACAACTACTCTGGATGTTCGATACACCCGAACCACTTAAGCTCTACCCCGAACTTAAGATTTACCAGGTTGCGCGTGCTCACAACCTTCTCACAATCACACTACAGGCATTCAACTCCGCATGACATTACAATACAAATACAACACCAAACACCGCAATCTGTCCATGCATGACCCTTGTTATACTCACTCTCGTCCGATTCTGCTGCTTTTCTCTCGCGCCGTCAGCACCTTCTTCGGCAGGCCACCTCTCGATCTAGGGACCTTGGGGTAAACTTAACCTAGTCTAGATCACCTTCCTCAAGAAGGTAACCATCCTCACTCTGCTACCAACTGTTAACGCGGGATTTTTGGTCTATAGTTATAGATCTAGATCCCAACTCAGGTCGACTGAACCGTTGGTACCTGTCATTGAGTAAAAGGCAATCCACTACTAAGTTAATCAGTTAAAGACTTACTCCACTCTAAAGAACCACTGAAGCTTAAAAGTTTAAAAGTTTATTACAAAGCCAAACTTAACTGGAGATACAACATCTCAAAATAAGATTCAAAAGATATACGGGTATCAATACAAACATGAATTTTCTAAATGCTCTTAGTCGGCAGAAGAATATCACCAAAACAAACTCTAGAATTATCAAAGTTACGAGGATAAACACAAGCTGTAGCTTATGAGTCATTTACAGAAAGGAAAAAATCAGATTAGACTGTCCCTACACTAGACTAAGTGACATCCCTACTTAGCAAGATCTTAACCTAAAAAGGTGTCAGCAGTGGTGACTTACAAAGAAAATCACACACTTCCCTTAGTCTTTGTTTCAAAGTCGATGTCTCGCAGTTCCCTATCTGCCTACCCATCTGCTCTCTTAGGTTCCTCAGATCATCTGCCTTGCCTCCACCCAGGGGTGCTGTCCCTAATACAAAATCACATTTACATTAGAAACGCCCCCAGATACGCCCCTCACGTGGTGTTGGTTCTGGCGGCAACTTCCATGCTGGTACTCCTTCTAGGCCCATCGTTAGCGTTGACCTTGCTTCTCAGGCTCCTCTCCGGCAAGACGGTACCCCCAGGAAATTCCTGGAGACTCCTCCAGGCCTGTACCAGGCTCTCTTGAACAAAAGTCTATTCATCACTTTCCTGATAAAACCCCCTCGCACCTGCAAAAGACACTTTCTCTGTGGGCCCCAAATTCCGGCCTCCACCATATCTTTAAGTCGTAAACCATGTAACAGGCTCTGCGTCCTGTGCCTAACACGACCTTTCTCTAACGAGCACATGCAGATCAAAAGAAATGACTTTATCTATTCAGGCCTGTTAGCATTCCATGAAACGGGCCTATGCACTTCTACAAACATTTAACTTCTTTAGTTTGAACGATATTCTAACTTATTACACACAGTGATTATATGAAACGTCTATAAAACACATATATTAGTCCTAGGTTCAGTAATACTTGAATCATCATAACATTAAAATCCAGATCATGTGGAAATACATCAGCTTCTTATACTCTTTGGGAACTGCCATGTGGCCTACACATTTCTACGTTTAGCAGAATTACATTTTCCCTTACAACAGCCACATAACATGAGATTTCAACATCATTCTAACATCTCTAACAACATCTACATTTAGCATTTCACACTCTATATAAGTATTCTATTCTAATTAAACACTATTATGTACCTTCACTCTATAATTTCGACACTCTTATATAATGTTTACTAAACTAATACAACATGCTTGTAAATATGGTGCACTTCTACAGTTTTTCTTAATTTGCGCTCTCTCAGTAACCTTCAGGATGGTTTTGTAAGAATGCGGTATCTTCTGAGAGGAAGAACTGCCTTCTTCAGGCAACCCCAACATTATGATGAAAAGTTGTCAACTCCGTCGGGTAACCCCCTTACTGCAACTCCACGTGCAACCTTACCACATATGCCATGATCTCCCGAGAACTCCACCCTTAAATGAACAGAATGCAAGCTGTGGTTAGGGGAGTACTCCAGCAAGTGCCCAGAGAAAGACACAATAATTCCTGGAATGTGGATGTGAACAGATCAAGTGCTCAAAGTATAGTACCAGATAAGGAAAATGATGTTTAAAAATGTCTCTAGATTCATTATTATTAGAATCCATGGAAAGGTCTGGATTATACCTTTAGAGAGTCACACATTTTCAGATTGGTTTAAACTGAATATATAATGTTTCTGATTGCAAAGCACAAGTTCCATTCACATCACTGAACAATTGCAACTGTAAAAAAACAGAGCACTCCTGATTGAAGTTATTAAAAATGTTACCATACCTGGGAAAGTCTAGATGTACATGGATATCAGGCGCAACCAGGCATACTTTTACCATGTGGTAATTTACAACATATTTTTTTTAATTTTTTTATTTAGAAGTTTTCTATAGCGCTAACAAGACCCGAAGGTAGCAGAGCGCTTTACAGTAAAAAGAATGAAAAGGTGAACAACAAGACACGTAACAAATAAATGCGATCAACGAAAGACAATTTGGGGGGAGGTAACGTTCGTACAGTAGGACTTCTTGGTAATAGGATACAGAGATAACACATAGTTCTAGGGATGATTGTTGATCCTAGTTACCCACGACCTAGGGAACGGATAAGGAACAAGGATTTGAGTTGGCTCTTGAATTCCGCATAGGACGGTATGGTTCTGATGTGCGGGGGATAGAGTTCCATATTTTGGGGGCATTTCCTGTGAAGGAGCAGTCCGCAGTTCTCTTCTTTCTGGTTTTTGGTAGGATGAGCAGCAGGGAGTTAGAGCTTCTCAAATTTCTAGCTTGGCCAGCTTTTTTGAGCTTGTTTGCCAAGTATTCTGGTTTTCCGGTATGGAGGGCCTTGTGGGTTAGGCAGGCCGTTCTGAACGTACTACGCATTTCCACCGGGAGCCATTCGAGTTCTTTGAGTGCTGGGGAGATGTGGTAAGATTTTTTGCATCCTGTGATCATTCTCGCTGCCGCATGCAATGTTGTTTTTAGTGGGGCCAGGTGCGATTTGGGGATGCCTGTTAGGATTGAGTTCCCATAGTCCAGTCTAGATAGAACTAGAGATTGCGTGGCTAATTTAAGGTCCTTGTTGGGAATGAAAGGTTTGATTTTGTTCAGAAGTCTGAGGTTAAAGAATGCACTTTTTGCCGAGTTCTTAATGTGGTTTGTCAAGGTTAGTTTAGGGTCTAGGGTGAAACCCAGAGATTTTACGGAATCAGCTAGCGTGAGGGTACCTTTAAGAGCATCGATCGACTTCAGCCACTCGATGATTTGAGGGTTGTCTTCTTTGTTTGAGATGAGAAGAGTTTCGGTCTTGTCGGGATTGAGTTTCAGGTGATTCTTTGTCAGCCAATCTTGAACATCATTTAGGACAGTATTTAGTCTGTGGATGTCATTAAGAGAAGAGGTTTCCAGGTAGATCTGCGTGTCATCCGCGTAGAGGTGGATTATGGCATTCCTGAGTAGTTTGGCGAGCCGTTCCACATAGATGTTGAAGAGCTGAGGAGAAAGTACTGATCCTTGGGGGACACCCTTGTTGACTTGCTGGGTTTCGGAGGTGAAGTTCTTCATTTTTATTATTTGCGAGCGGTTATGCAGAAAGGAGGAAAACCACTTGAGAACTACCTCGCCGAGGCCAGCTCTTACTTGCAGAGTCTTTATGAGGAGCTTATGGTCCACATTGTCGAAAGCTGCGGATAGATCAAGGAGTATGAGGAGGCAGCACTTATCTGCGTCAAGAGAACCGTGAATGTCGTCTATGATGTTCAGCGTCGTGGTTTCTGTGCTGCGGCCTCGTCTGAAGCCGGATTGGAGGGGGTCCAGGAGATTGATGTTGTCCAGATGGTGCATCAATTGCAGGAGTACGCAGAGTTCCAGTGTTTTAGCGAGCAGAGGAAGGTTAGATATCGGTCTGAAATTGTTCAAGTCAGTAGCGTCAAGACCGGGTTTTTTCAGCAAAGTGGTGACTTGTCCCATTTTTAGACAGTCGGGGACCACTCCGCTTTGTAGGGAGCTGTTTATGATTTTGCCCTAGATAGGTGCTAAGGTGAGCTTCATTTTTTTGATTAGTGAGGGAGGAATGGGGTCTGAGATGTGTGCTGATGGTTTGGAGGTCGAGATCAACAAGATTATCTCAGTTTCCTGCACAGGGCGAAAGCTTAGCCAAAGGAGGGGAGAGGGGCCGGATGGGAGGGCCTGTGGGATAGCCGCATTGCTCTTCTGGAGGTGTAAGTTGTTGATGTCTAGAGATAATTCGATTTTTAAGACCTTATCATTGAAGAAGCTGGCGAAGTTATTGCATAGTTCTTTGGACGTCTGCAGGGGTGTGGGCAGAAGCTTGGATGTTTGATGTCTGATTATGTTGTAGAGCTCCTTAGGTCTGTTTTTGGAATTGGCTAGTGCCTCTCGGAAGAAGCTGGATTTCTTGTTTTTGATATGGTTGTTATACTTCCTGCGGGCTGTTTTTAGTTGTAAGCGAAGGATGGCTGTTGGGTTGTTTCTCCACTTTCTTTCTTTGGCTCTCAGCGTTCTTCTTTCTGCGTTGAGGTCCACATTGAACCAGGTTCTAGATGGGGTAGCACGGCTTCTTTTGAGCTTTATAGGAGCTAGATTATCGAGAATGGAGACTAGCTCGGAGTTATAGTGGTCGATGAGATCATTGGTCGAAAGGTGCAGAGAGTTGTCAGGAAGAAGTGAACTTAGCTGACCTTCTAGGATGTCTTGGGGTACTTGGGAGAGGTTTCTCGACCATTTGGGGGGGTCTTGGGGAGGTTTAAGCGGGATGATGGGGTGATTGATGTGAAATAAGATTATATGATGATCTGGCCAGTCAACGGAAAGTATGTGGTTGACCGTGATTGAATTCTTTTGTGCAATGATGGCGTCCAGTATGGCTCCTTTGTAATGTGTCTCCTCAGTACAGTGTTGAGTAAGGTTGTTGTCAACGAGGAGGCTGGTTAGCGATCTGATTAGAGGGTTATGAGTTTCGTTCCATCGGAGATTCAGGTCACCAAGAATTAGGTTTTTGGAATCGCCGAGAGCGTCTTGTGCAATCAGGTTGGTTGTTTCTGCCCGGGGGGTGATAGAGTGGATGGCACAGTAGAGAGTCATTGTCTTTGGTCTTGATGACAGCGGATAGACATTCAAATGAGTCGTACTCGAAGGAGGGGGTTTCTCTGATGCTCCAGCTGTCCTTGTGGATGATAGCGACCCTACCTCCTCGTTGTTCTATCCTGTCTTTGGAGATGAGGGAGAAACCAGGTGGTACCAGCATGTCTAGGCAGGGAGGAGATGTCTTGTTTAGCCAGGTCTCAGTGAGGAACGCAACGTCAATGTCATGTGTGAGGATAGCTTCGGCTAAGTCCGTTGCATGAAGTGAGGCCGATCTGCAGTTGATTAGGAGGCAGTTGGTGATTTTCTCCTGATTGCTGGTGGTTTTGTCTTTAGCCTCTCTAGGTATAGCGGTGAGGACTTGTAATCGCTGTCGTTTAAGAGTGGGTGGATCTTTCCGGTGACCCGTGATTACTTGTATTTTAGATTTAGGTGAATCTGAAATGGGAGAGTCGTAGGTAGCGGCTAGTGAGGCTGCTTCTCTGTCTGACATAGGAGCTTCTGATCTGAGCGGCCCGGAGGTCAGGTGTTTTGAGCCTGCTAGGGTGGGAGATGAGATTGAGGTCAGGGGCCTAGTGCATGGGGCTCTGGTAGATTCAGATTTGTTGGGACTGGAAACCAGTCCCTTGGGATAGGGATCGATCGGATGGGCACTGAGGGCTTCTGTGGGCCCCTGGGTGATGTTGGCGTTGGCGAGGAGGGGGGTATGGAGAGGGGGTTTGTGGGGATTACAGGCTATACCGAGGTTAAAGAGGATTTCTATTAAGCCTTGGGTGATAGTGTCGACCTGGTTTTCAAGGGCTGTGAGCCGCTTTGTTATGGAGTCAAAGGAGGGGTTGTGGGCAACTAAAGTGGGGCTGAGCGTGTTATGGTTCGAGAAGATGGGTTGGGAGATAGGGATCAGGGTAGAGGGAGGGGGAGGGGTGGGGAGAGGGGTAGGGGGAGATTTAGACCTGGGCGAGATAGGGAGAGGGACAGGAGGAGGATTAGACAGGGGAGGTTTGAGAGTTGGGGGGAGACTTGAGGGGAGGCTCGTTGGCTGTGGACTGCCTGTTGGTAGGGAGGTGATTGTCATAGGAGGTGGTCGGTGGCTGTGGCTGGGGGAGGTGAGGTCGTTGGGGGGAGGGGTAGGGGGTGAGAGTTGGGTTTCCTGTTGGTGGAGGATGGTTGGGCGTGAGGGATGAGGTATGGCAGGGGGAGGGGGAGCCTGGCGGGCTGTGTGTGGATCGAGAAAGGGCGTGGCGAGGTCTTCTCTGTCAACTAGGGGAGTGGTCGGTGAGGGTGTTGAGGCGAGGTGAGGAGGGGTAGGGGGGGCTGACCTAAGTGAGGGAAATAGGGAGTCAAAAGCTTCCAGGTTATCATTGTTGGCGTGTATGAGGACTGTGCCATTAGTGAAGATAGTCACGGTTGTATAGCCTCTACCAACTGATCTGAACGGAAGAATTGTGGTTAATTTGCAGCTATGAGGAGTGGAGGTAGTTTTGGCGATGAACATCCACGTTCTGATCGTGGAGACCCAATATTCGGGTCTTTCGGTGTGGAATATTAGATCCATCTTCATCGGTCCTATGGAGGTCGAGTGGTAGATGTCAATGATTAGGGTTTCTTTATGTTTGTGGATGAGTTTCTGCTTGAAAGTGCATCGAAGCTTTGTAGAGAGAAGGGGGGGAAAATGATGGTGAAGGAGTTCCGACTGTGAGGTTTGACTGGAGGAGGAGGGGGAGGCTGGTCCTGGGCCATCGTGAGGGTAGTAGAGGGGAGCCTGATTAAGTTGCGGTGTGGAGCTTGGAGCTTAGGTGGCCCAGAGGGCAGGCGACAGGCTGAATTAGGGATTTGAGTCAGCGCAGTTCATCAGGACACGAGACTTGGGATCCTGTGGGGCAATGTGTCTGGAGATCAATGGTTGAGGGGTCGCTTTGCTAGGCTTGCGGTGATTGAGGGCTTATTTGTTTTACCACACTAGTACGTCCAATACATAACACACATTTATTATTGAAACCATGTAAATTACATTTACAACACATGTTTTTAAATGTTCTGTACCATGCAATATTAAAATGAGGCATAATCTTTAAGAGAATTAAAGGGAGTCCCAATTTGGCACATAAAAAGTACAATATTTTGAAAATAAATGATAAAAATATATTCTTTAGCCACAGAGAAAAGAAACAAAAACAACACGGTCAGTCTTCTGAGGAGCTGTGCAGGCTCTGCAGGCATAGAGGGCATTGCCGAAGTCGAGGCAGCTGGTGAAGAGGGCCTTCGTTGATGGTCTTTTTTGTGGTGGTTGGAATCCATCTTAAGATTCTGCAGAGCATGTGAAGTGTGTCAAAGCAGAAGGATGCCACTGCATTGACTTGTTGTTTCATGGTCAATTGGCTGTCGTGGATGATGCCAGGGTTTGTGTGCATGGATGGTCTGTATGGGTGTGGGTCCGAATTCTGCAGGCCATCAGCTGGGGTCTCATGCACAGTGTTTTTTCTGAAGATCAGTACTTCAGTTTTGTCAGAGGTGAGTTGGGCGCAGTTGTCTCTCATCCATTTGGCTACATTGGTCATGGTGTTGCAGAAGTTGGTTTTGACATTGGAGGAGTCCTCGTTGAACGAGAGGACCAGATGAGTGTCATCTGCTTAGGAGATTATGCTGAGTCCATAGGATCTGACGACGTCTGCAAGGGGGTCCTGTAGATGTTGAACAGAGTGGGGCTGAGGGATGATCCTTATTGCACCTCACATATGATGTCTTTGGGTGTGGAGGTGAAGGGAGGTAGCCAGATGCTCTATGTGCATCTTGTAATGAAGGAGGCGATCCACTTGAGGGCGTCTTGCTGTATGCTTCTGTTGTAGAGTTTGTTGCTGAGGGTGTTGTGAGAGAGTGTGACGAATGTCGCCCTTAAAACACTAACAGGTATTTAAAAAATAAATCACCCCCAGAAAATTAAATACTGAATATTAAAATAATCAAATAATCTCCTCTCTCAACCCGAGACCCTTGCATCACACTCCTAAACAACATAAATACACAGAACATTTAAGATCCATTAAAATTCTTGTAAAAAATAGTAAAATCAGTATTTAAAAATAGTATGAATAATCTTGCAAAAATATCCCTTAATGTACTATTCAGATTCAAATACAAATTAACCATGCTGAAATAAGTACATAAATATATATATATATATATACACACACACACACACACACACACAAACATACATTCAAATGTATATATACACATACACATATATATGAATATCTGTGTGTATATATATATTCACTGAAAAAACCATAGGTTATAGACCATATATAGTTAGGAATTAGCATTTAAAAAACCTTATTTTACTCACACAAAACCATTGAAATTCCATATATAGTTAGTTGCACTAACTATATATCGCGCACCCGCAATCCACTGCTGATCATGTCACATATTACATCATTCATGACATGGTCAGTGACATCACTGATGACATCACTGTATATGGTCTATAACCTATGGTTTTTTCAGTGAATTTTCAAGGTTTTGTAAATGCTAATTCCTAACTATATATGGTCTATAACCTATGGTTTTTTCAGTGAATTTCAATGGTTTTTTAATAGCAAATATCATAAGCTGTCGAATGTCAAGTACGTGGTAAGTGAAAACATTTTCGTGTTTATGCACACTGATCTGCTTTGAATGGTGCCCCCCCCCTCATTTCTATTAGGAGTACTCTCTCTTTGCAGATAGTGAAAGGTAGTTAACGCAGGCCTTTGCCCCCGTTGTAATCTGTCGTGCCTGCTTCTCTCTCCATTTGATTGATTGTTATCCAAGTATTTACTGTTTTAGAATTAGTTCTCTTTGGTTCATTCTCTATTTACAAACAAACACAGAGTCGCAATACTCTGTTTAGTCTTTGCAGATAACGAAAAATCGTGTAAAAAAAAAGAAAAGGAATCGAGCAAAATCAGTAGGCCACTAATGGGATCTCTTTTTGACCTCGCTAAAATGGAAACATTAGGAACAACCCCTCATGACAAATACAAAACTAGTGAGATGAACTGAACTCCACACAATGATGGCTGCAAAACAGCTCGGCTCCGCCACCCACCCCGCCCAAAATAACGATAAAGAGCGGCTGCCATGATTGGTTGCGGAATGGCCACAACGGAGCTACGAAATGGTGGTGCTCTCATGCTAACCCCAGCTTCAGTCTGAAACATCCAGAAACACTGTAGACTACCAATTCGATCATTCCGGTAGCGCCCCAATGTAACCCGGTAGAGAAGAACTAGCCCTCCCCTCTTTGACTGATGGTTCTTGTTTCCTGTCCCTTCTGTTGTCATTTAACAGAACTATTTAGCCTGCTGAAAGGGGTTGTGTTTCGACCGCTGGTTGGTGGAGACATTTTGACTATATTCTGGACCTGCGTTGTCGCGTAATGCGTCATATGACGCGCCGCGTTAGCGCATCCGGAAGTCATCCGGGGCGCGCAACGCGTAACGTAAGCATAACAAGTCATGTGACTTGTTAATAAAACTTTTCATTGGTTCATTTTACTTTTCTTATTCTAATGATGAAAGCCTTGGTCATATCACCTAAAAATTACGCTTTTAATTACTTCCGAACATTATTTTTTCTTAAATATATGTTATAATGTTCCAGGCTAATGTACTTTCCCGGAAATTTTACAACTGTCCTGCAAGTAAAATATATTCTTTTTTCGAGAAAAAGAGCGTTTCTTCGTCCCATGACGGAGCCGTTGAGCAAAAGAGGGTCGACCTGCTGTCTTAGTCGCCGATACGCCTGAATATGAGATTCTTATCGATCACTTTATGTTGCAGGAATAGAAAACACAACAGCCCTTGACCATTTATCTTTACTGCGTTCCTTCGTATTATACCTTTTACCCTTCATGTCTGCTTTATTTCACTTGCCTTTTAATGATTCTAAAACAGTGACTATTATTAAAAACTTTACCAATGTATATACTACTACCATGTTTTCTTTTAAAAACCTTTATTGTGAAAATTTCATTATACAAATACGAGCCTATAACCACGTGGGCCTGCCACGGAGCAAACTGTAATCGTATATGATGAATAGACATTTACACTGTAGAGGAACGTAACGGGCGGGCCATTAGGTTGCAAGAACTAAGGTGTCTAACAGTTACGGAATCGGTGGACGTACATTTTATAATTAAAATACGACAGGGCCAGTTACAATAAAATTATCTAGATATACATTTGCGGGCAAGTACCATGGGTGACGTTAATTCGAATTTTCAACAGTACAGTTATCAATAACACATCAGAACTTAATATCAATAGGGATGTCGAAATATTCAATCAATTCTCGTCCCCGCCCGCCATGTGCTTCAAAACTGCATACGTATCTCGTGATTTCAAGGTTCTGCAACCAGTACACAACAAGGAGTTACGAGTCCCATTTATTCCGGCGCCATTTTGGGCGAGGACGGGCAGGTCCAGGATATAGTCAAAATGTCTCTACCAACCATCGACTATGATGATGTTCATATGCTGTATTTATTAGAGTAACACTCATCTGTCCACATGAAATTAATTTACCACAATCTAAACATGTCATTTTAATCTTTCCAAAGTTCTTCTAAATATTTGGGACCATTTCCCTTGCCTCTGAAGCTCTCAGTGCCACTTCTTTGATGAATGTACTAGCAGGTCAGGGGTTCTCCTCCAAATCTCTCTTTTATGCAGCACTATAATTAATTGGTGCCACCTCTCCATATGACGATGCATGGTATAGTTACCACAACTATATTTTTTTTCGGTTCCTCTGGAGAGTTCATCGTGGCAGATGAAGCGTGTAACGTACCGGGCATTTACCTTTTTTTGCATGTACAGGAAAGGAAAAAAAAATCGAGCGTCCGAGTTCTAAGGTGTCCCAGGGCCATTTTAGTGGACCAGGCCCAAATCCAAAGAACAGGCCGCCATTTTGAGAGTCCTCTTGCAGCCGCCTGTCGCTGTAGCATCAAGAGCAGCCGAAACTCAGCTGAATGGCAACTGAAACGGTAAATGGGCGCCCCACTACATTTCAGCATTGTAGGATGACCACACCAGTACAGCAACTTGCTAGACATCACCTCGGTGCCATCCGGATCTCGGCGCCCCACTGCAGATGAAGTGCCTCTCAACTATGAAACCACCACGGTGACATCCGGATCTTGGCGCGTTGTGCTGCCTTCGGCCTATTCGCACATCGGTCCGCTACTGACGCCATCTCACAGGCTAATGGGGTGACCCACGCCGAGTTTCAGCATTGTAGGATGACCACACCAACTTGCTAGACATCACCTCGGTGCCATCCGAATCTTGGCATCTCAACGCCTAGTGGTATCTTCCATACAGAAAATATTGTTACGCTGCCTTTGGCCCCATTCGCACATCAGTCCGCAACTTAGACATCACCTCGGTGCCATCCGGATCTTGGCATCTCAGCGCCTTGTGGTGTTAGTCAGAAAATATTGTTGCGCTGCCTTTGGCCCCATTCGCACATCAGTCCGCTCCTGACACCATCTCACAGGCCAATAGGGCGCCCCACGCCGACTTTTACCATTGTACGATGGCCACACCAGTGGCACAACTTGCTAGACATCACCTCGGTGCCATCCGAATCTTGGCATCTCAACGCCTAGTGGTATCTTCCATACAGAAAATCTTGTTACGCTACCTTTGGCCCCATTCGCACATCGGTCCGCAACTTAGACATCACCTCGGTGCCATCCGGATCTTGGCATCTCAGCGCCTTGTGGTGTATTCTCTTCAGAAAATATTGTTGAGCTGCCTTTGGCCCCATTCGCACATCGGTCCGCAACTTAGACATCACCTCGGTGCCATCCGGATCTTGGCATCTCAGCGCCTTGTGGTGTCTTCTACTCCGAAAATATTGTAGAAAATATTGTTGTGCTGCCTTTGGCCCCATTCACACATCAGTCCGCTACTGACACCATCTCACAGGCCAACAGGGCGCCCTACGCCGACTTTTACCATTGTACGATGGCCACACCAGTGCCACAACTTGCTAGACACCACCTCGGTGCCATCCGGATCTTGGCATCTCAGCGCCTTGTGGTGTCTTCAAATCAGAAAATATTGTTGCGCTGCCTTTGGTCCCATGCGCACATCGGTCCGCTACTGACGCCATCTCACAGGCCAACGGGGCGCCCCACGCCGACTTTCAACATTGTAGGATGGCCACAGAAGTGCGACAACTTACTAGACACCACCTCGGTGCCATCCGGATCTTGGCGCGTTGTGCTGCCTTCGGCCTATTCGCACATCGGTCCGCTACTGACGCAAACTCACAGGCCAACGGGGCGCCCCACGCCGACTTTCAGCATTGTAGGATGGCCACACCAGTGCGGCAACTTGCTACACACCACCTCGGTGCCATCCGGATCTTGGCATCTCAGCGCCTAGTGGTGTCTTCTATTCCGAAAATATTGTTGCGCTGCCTTCGGCCCCATTCACACATCGGTCCGCTACTGACGCCATCTCACAGTCCAACGGGGTGCCCCACGCCGACTTTCAGCATTGTAGGATGGCCACACCAGTGCGGCAACTTACTAGACACCACCTCGGTGCCATCCGGATCTTGGCGCGTTGTGCTGCCTTCGGCCTATTCGCACATCGGTCCGCTACTGACGCAAACTCACAGGCCAACGGGGCGCCCCACGCCGACTTTCAGCATTGTTGGATGGCCACACCAGTGCGGCAACTTACTAGACACCACCTCGGTGCCATCCGGATCTTGGCGCGTTGTGCTGCCTTCGGCCTATTCGCACATCGGTCCGCTACTGACGCAAACTCACAGGCCAACGGGGCGCCCCACGCCGACTTTCAGCATTGTAGGATGGCCACACCAGTGCTGCAACTTGCTGGACACCACCTCGGTGCCATCCGGATCTTGGCGCGTTGTGTTGCCTTCGGCCTATTCGCACATCGGTCCGCTACTGACGCCGCCTCACGTGCCAACGTATTTTCTCCGCATTTTACACCCTATGCCGCATAACAGGTCATGTGACTTGTTTATAAAACTTTTCATTGGTTCATTTTACTTTTGGTTTCCTAATGATGGAAGGCTTGATCATGTGACCTAAAAACAACACTTTTCATTGGATGAAAACTTTTTTTTTTTCCCAAACGATGAAAGCCCCACCTTGTTTCTGGATGTTTCAGACTGAAGCTGGTGTCAGCATGAGAGCACCACCATCTCGTAGCTCAGTCGTGGTCATTCCGCGAGCAATCATGGCAGCCGCTCCCCACCAGAAGCCTGCAGGAGTCGGAGCCCCCAAAACTTTTGATGAATTCTCAAGGCGGAGGGGACGCTTTCGAGAATGGGGTCCAAGACCTAGCAGACAAGCGTCCGATTTCCAAGGTGTCCCAGGGCCATTTCAGTGGACCAGGCCCAAAAAGGAAACAGCCTGCCGCCATTTTGAGAGTCCTGTGACAGCCGCCTATCGCTGCACCGCAAGAGTGGGCGCAACTCAGCTGAATTGCGGCTTTTGACACAGTGGACCAAAAACGGACGGAATGGCAACTGAAACGGTAAAGGGGCTCCCCACTACAACAGATGACACTCCACCTGGAGAGGCCCGTTCACGCCGCCTCCCCCGGGGCGCCCCACGCCGTTATTCGGAGCAGCATTGTAGGATACCAAAACCAGTGCGGCAACTTACTGGACATCACCTTGGTGCCATCGTTCTGCTGCCTTGGAACTATTCGCGCAACAGTTTGCTACTGATGACCCACCCCCGCGACGCCCCATGCCGTTATTTGCTGGGTGGCAACTTACTAGACATCACTTTCGTGTCATCTAGATTTCAGCGCGTTCTGCTGCCTTGGAACTATTCGCACAACAGTTTGCTACTGATGACCCACCCCCCGCGACGCCCCACGCCGGAAATCTGGACGTTGTGCTGCGTTGGGACTATTCGCACAGCCGACCGCTACTTCGTTGTTTTTCCCTAAAAATGTTTATATGTTATTACTATTTTTGTTTTCTTGTATATATTTATAAATTATTAAAGTTTTATAATCTTACTACTTTGTCGGAGTGCTATATATTTTTAATGTGACACATAATTGTAAAAACTTTGATGTAAAAAGAGTCATCCCTGGAATCTTCCGCTTCAGGCTCGGTCCCCTCCCCAATCACAATACAGGATGGTTTTCAGATAATAGCAACGCTTCTGCTGTGACGGATCTCATCGAGTGTGGGCCTTGATCTACTATAACTCCTTTGAAGAGGGGTGATTCTTTACAGCTGTGGCCATAAACTACATCTGCAGGGCTAGCTGATACCCTAGGACCAGCCTGGACAATCGGACACAGAGGAAAAGGAGTGTCAGAGGGTGCGGTAGTGAATAGGGCGAAAGGGAGGTGTCGGGCGGGCACAGGGTGTGATTCTCAGGGAAGAGCAGCGCAGATGGGGGGAGGTTTATTACCCATGCATAAGACAGAGAGCGGGGGTGACCACTGCCTGGGGGAGATGCTTGCGAGGGTGGGGAGCCATGCTAAGGATCGACAGCGTGCACAGAGTGGGTCTGGTCAAGGCATCTAAAATGGCTGCCGTGCACGACAAAAGTGTGGCATTTGAAAAAAGACAAGATGGCGCAGACAATGTTTTTCAACACTTCCTGATTTCCTTCGAATCGAACGTTAACAGACGTTGGGGCATATTACCAAAGTTAAGCGATATTTATCCCTAACGATGCTTAGCAACGATTTTTTTACCGTCAGAAATTATCGCAGATAAACCTTGCTATTATCAAGGTTTATCGGAAATACGATAAAAAACGACCGCAATGCATTAATATCGCTGAAAACTCAGCGATATTCATGCATTACCGAGCTAATGCTCTTAGCCATGTTATCCACCTCCCATTGGATAACATGGCTAAGAACTGCTCAGGGCAGGTGGTAGCTTTTGGAGATATTCGCGCTTATCTCGAATATTTCCAAAAGTTGATAATAGGAGATAGCGATGTTAGCGACTGTTTCCAGTCGCTAACATCTTGGCATGCCCACTTTGCATGTCATTAGTGATAAATATCACTCACATGCAAAGTGGGGCCCAAGATGGTCGCTATATTCTACTAGCCGTCGCTAACTGGTGTTAGCAACAGCTAGGTAATACACATATAATTTTATCTCCGCGAAGCGGAGCGCTGTTACAGATATATATCTTGTTTCTGAACGTTAATTTCTCAAAATGCACTGAAGCACATATATTGAGACCTAGCAAAGGCACATCGGGCTACCAGTCCCTACAATTTTGCCAAGTTTCGTGCAAATCCATTCAGCTGTTCGATCCTACCGAGAGACAATATGGCGGCCGCTACGGACTGTTTGGAATGTTTACAGACACCGGAGAGCCAATCAGCTTCGCTTCGCAAAGCTCCGTAACGCGAAAAGTACGCGAAGCGGTGCGCTGTTACAGATATATATCTTTTTTTGAACGTTAATTTCTCAAAATCCACTGGAGCACATATATTGAGATCTAGCAAAGGCACATCGGGCTACCAGTCCCTACAATTTTGCCAAGTTTCGTGCAAATCCATTCAGCTGTTCGATTATTATTATTTTTATTTTTTTTTGCCCCGCGGGGCCCTTTTAAAACCTCCACATCAAACCTAGGGGGTGAGCGACAATGTACTATGCCCCCTTATGGTCATTTGCCCCTTCGCTTTGGCCTCCTCTTGTCTCTCGATCCTACCGAGAGACAAGATGGCGGCCGCTACGGACTGTTTGGAATGTTGACAGACGCCGGAGAACCAATCAGCTTCGCTTCACAAAGCTCCGTTGCGCGAAAAGTACGCGTCCTGGGGCGCTGCCCGGTCCGCTGTTACAGATATATATCTTTTTTTAAACGTTAATTTCTCAAAATCCACTGGAGCACATATATTGAGACCTACAAAAGGCACATCGGGCTACCAGTCCCTACAATTTTGCCAAGTTTCGTGCAAATCCATTCAGCCGTTCGGGCTAAAAGTGAGGCCAACCGCCCTATGGAAATTAACATGGGAAAAACGCATTTTGGGACCCCCCTTTTTTCTCGGCCCCCCCTTGACGAACCCCCCCAACATTTTCAGGGGCTGCTCAGAAACAAAATGTGCCATTTTCCTGAAAATTTCAGCCAATTCCGTCCACAAACGCCAAAGTTATTAGACATAGAATTTTCAAAAATCCCATAGGGAAAAAATCCTAACTATATATACCTACTGGCGACCGCCAGTAGGTAATAAATATATATATATATATATATATATATATATATATTCACTGAAAAAACCATAGGTTATAGACCATATATAGTTAGGAATTTGCATTTACAAAACCTTGAAAATTCACTGAAAAAACCATAGGTTAGAGACCATATATAGTTAGCTGGACATTTTATTGACATAAAACCAATGAAATTTCATATATAGTTAGTTGCACTAACTATATATCGCGCACCCGCAATCCACTGCTGATGATGTCACATATTACATCATTCATGACATGGTCAGTGACATCACTGATGACATCACTGATGATATCTCAAATGACATCACTGATGACATCTCAAATGACATCACTGATGACATCATCTAGTGTCTGTGTGTTTTTGTAAAGTTTAAATATGTTTTACATATTGAAGAATGAGTGGATGTATGGAAGACTGAGTGTGTGTGTGGCTGGCTGGGAGGTGTGTGACTCTGTGCATATCAATGTGTACTTGTATCAGTGATTGTATAAGAGAGTAAGTATGTGTTAGTATATGTGTGAAAAAGTATGGTGTTCTGTGTTTAACTGTATAGATGAGGAAATCGAAGTGTGATTGATTCTTCACAGGACTGACTAGGTGTATGAGTGCATATGATAGTGTTGTAATAATGAGTGACTGTATGTATGAGTGATTGTATGGGTGAATGAGTGAATGTGTGTGTAGACGTAGGAATCAGTGAGTGCGTATGTAGTAACTGGTATTGGTGTGTCATGATGTCATCAGTGATGTCATTTGAGATGTCATCAGTGATGTCATTTGAGATGTCATCAGTGATGTCATCAGTGATGTCACTGAAGTATGGTGTTCTGTGTTTAACTGTATAGATGAGGAAATGGAAGTGTGATTGATTCTTTACAGGACTGACTAGGTGTGTGAGTAACTCCATGGATGAGTGGCAGTGTGTGAGTGTCTGCATAGGTGTATGAGTGCATATGATAGTGTTGTAATAATGAGTGACTGTATGTATGAGTGATTGTATGGGTGAATGAGTGAATGTGTGTGTAGACGTAGGAATCAGTGAGTGCGTATGTAGTAACTGGTATTGGTGTGTCATGATGTCATCAGTGATGTCATTTGAGATGTCATCAGTTATGTCATCAGTGATGTCATTTGAGATGTCATCAGTGATGTCATCAGTGATGTCACTGACCATGTCATGAATGATGTAATATGTGACATCATCATCAGTGGATTGCGGGTGCGCGATATATAGTTAGTGCAACTAACTATATATGGAATTTCATTGGTTTTATGTCAATAAAATGTCCAGCTAACTATATATGGTCTCTAACCTATGGTTTTTTCAGTGAATTTTCAAGGTTTTGTAAATGCAAATTCCTAACTATATATGGTCTATAACCTATGGTTTTTTCAGTGAATTTCATTGGTTTTTTAAAAGCTAATATCTATAGCTGTAAAATATATTCTTTATTACGTGACGTATCACGTAGCCACGTGAGACGCCTCATGACGTGTCGCATAACCGTGATGTATCGGCTCTGCAGCGCAAACAAAACCCGTAACGTAAGCGTGCCGGAGCACGCTTACAGATATATATTTTTTTTAACCTTAATTAGACAAAATCCACACGTGCACATATCTTGAGGCCTTGCAAAGGCACATCAAACAAACAGTCCCTACAATTTTGCCAAGTTTGCTGGAAATCTATTCCCTTCATTTTTTTTTTACTGTTTCTCTTGGTTTTCCCCTTGTTACGCTTACCGGGACGCTACCCGGTACGCGAACCGGACGCTCCAAAAACACAAGATGGCGGACTCCCGTTACGCTGCCGGTTAGCTGCCCGGTTCGCGTACCGGGAAGCGCCTCTACCGCGAAAAATCGCGGGGGACTTTAATATCCCCCTCATCAATCCTAGGGGGTCAGGAGGGGTTTACCTTGCCCCCTTTCCTTCATTTCCCCCTTCTTTTTTCACCACATCTTGTCTCTCGAACCTACCGAGAGACAAGATGGCGGCCGCTCCGGACTGTTTACAATGTTGACAGCTACGCTGCCGGTTAGCTGCTCGGTTAGCTGCCCGGTGAGCTGCCCAGTTCACGTACCGGGACGCGCCTCTACGGCGTAAAATCGCAAATGTTTTTTTTTTTTTTTTTGCCCCGCGGGGCTCTTTAATATCCCCCTCATCAATCCTAGGGGGTCAGGAGGGGTCTACCTTGCCCCCTTTCCTTCATTTCCCCCTTCGTTTTTCACCACATCTTGTCTCTCGATCCTACCGAGAGACAAGATGGCGGCCGCTCCGGACTGTTTAGAATGTTGACAGACACCGGAGAGCCAATCAGCTTCGCTTCACGAAGTTCCGTTACGCGTCAGGTACGCGAACCGGGGCGCTAACCGGAGCGCTGTCACAGATATATATATTTTTTTAAACGTTAATTTCTCAAAATCCACTGGAGCACATATATTGAGACATAGCAAAGGCACGTCGGGCAAACCATATCTACAATTTTGCCAAGTTTCATGTAAATCTATTCAGCCGTTCGAGCTAAAAGTGAGTCCAACCGCCCTATGGAAAAATGAATGTGAAAAACGCGTTTTGGGACCCCCATTTTTTCTCGGCCCCCCCTTGACGAAACCCCCCCAAATTTTATGGGGCTGCTCAGAAACAAAATGTGCCATTTTCCTGAAAATTTCAGCCAATTCCGTCCACAAACGCCAATGTTATTAGACATAGAATTTTCAGAAATCCCATAGAGAAAAAATCCTAACTATATATACCCACTGGCTATCGCCAGTAGGTAATATACATATATAAACATATATAATCTGCATATCTATATAAATATAAATGCATGCATACATATACATATATGCATACATATGCATGTTATTTACATGAAGGTTTTAAAAACACTAATAAAAGCAAAGCTAAAAAGCCACCTCATTACAAACAGAAAGGCTTTAACTTAAACGAGGGCGAGATCTATTGCATTTTCAATGCTTGTTTACTTTGGTTCTATCAAGAAGGCATTCAGATGTGTCACACATTTGCCATAAATTCTGAATGTTAGCACTCTAGTTGCTCATTAGATCACTGTAGTAAAGCTAGTGCTCACCAGGGAAGTCTGCTGCTAATCATGGTTTGCAGCCATTTTCCCGCATTTTTTATCCCGCAGACTTTCAGTTCGCATACCATTATCCCGCAAGGTCATTGACCTCGCATACCATTATCCCGCATTTTTTCAAAACGCATGTGCATTTATCGCGCATGCCTTTACAAAGAATTACGTTTTAAAGGCATGTATGGTAAATGCATTTGCGTTGTGAAAACCACGATGACGAGAGAGGTAAGTGGGTTTGTGTTAATTTTTTCGTGGGTTAGTGATTGTGTAGTGTAGTGTTGTGTAGTGTAGTGTTGTGTTAGTGTAGTGTAGAGTTGTGGTGGTTGTTTAGTGTAGGGTCATGCTGGGGGTAGTGTTTTAGGGTTTAGGGTTGTGTTGTAGTGTTTGCGTAGTGTAGGGTCATGCTGGGGCTAGTGTTTTAGGGTTTAGGGTAGTGTTGTAGTGTTTGGGTAGTGTAGGGTCATGCTGGGGGTAGTGTTTTAGGGTGTAGGGTAGTGTTGTAGTGTTTGCGTAGTGTAGGGTCATGCTGGGGGTAGTGTTTTAGGGTTTTGGGTAGTGTTGTAGTGTTTGCGTAGTGTAGGGTCATGCTGGGGGTAGTGTTTTAGGGTTTAGGGTAGTGTTGTAGTGTTTGCGTAGTGTAGGGTCATGCTGGGGGGTAGTGTTTTAGGGTTTAGGGTAGTGTTGTAGTGTTTGCGTAGTGTAGGGTCATGCTGGGTGTAGTGTTTTAGGGTTTAGGGTAGTGTTGTAGTGTTTGCGTAGTGTAGGGTCATGCTGGGGGTAGTGGTTTAGGGTAGTGTTGTAGTGTTTGCGTAGTGTAGGGTCATGCTGGGGTGTAGTGTTTTAGGGTTTAGGGTAGTGTTGTAGTGTTTGCGTAGTGTAGGGTCATGCTGGGGGTAGTGTTTTAGGGTTTAGGGTAGTGTTGTAGTGTTTGTGTAGTTTAGGGTCATGCTGGGGGTTGTGTTTTAGGGTTTAGGGTAGTGTTGTAGTGTTTGCGTAGTGTAGGGTCTTGCTGGGGGTAGTGTTTTAGGGTTTAGGGTAGTGTTGTAGTGTTTGCGTAGTGTAGGGTCATGCTGGGGGTAGTGTTTTAGGGTTTAGGGTAGTGTTGTAGTGTTTGCGTAGTGTAGGGTCATGCTGGGGTGTAGTGTTTTAGGGTTTTGGGTAGTGTTGTAGTGTTTGCGTAGTGTAGGGTCATGCTGGGGGTAGTGTTTTAGGGTTTAGGGTAGTGTTGTAGTGTTTGCGTAGTGTAGGGTCATGCTGGGGGTAGTGTTTTAGGGTTTAGGGTAGTGTTGTAGTGTTTGCGTAGTGTAGGGTCATGCTGGGGTGTAGTGTTTTAGGGTTTTGGGTAGTGTTGTAGTGTTTGCGTAGTGTAGGGTCATGCTGGGGGTAGTGTTTTAGGGTTTAGGGTAGTGTTGTAATGTTTGCGTAGTGTAGGGTCATGCTGGGGGTAGTGTTTTAGGGTTTAGGGTAGTGTTGTAGTGTTTGCGTGTTGTAGGGTCATGCTGGGGTGTAGTGTTTTAGGGTTTTGGGTAGTGTTGTAGTGTTTGCGTAGTGTAGGGTAATGCTGGGGGTAGTGTTTTAGGGTTTAGGGTAGTGTTGTAGTGTTTGCGTAGTGTAGGGTCATGCTGGGGGTAGTGTTTTAGGGTTTAGGGTAGTGTTGTAGTGTTTGTGTAGTGTAGGGTCATGCTGGGGGTAGTGTTTTAGGGTTTAGGGTAGTGTTGTAGTGTTTGCGTAGTGTAGGGTCATGCTGGGGTGTAGTGTTTTAGGGTAGTGTTTGCGTAGTGTAGGGTCATGCTGGAGGTAGTGTTTTAGGGTTTAGGGTAGTGTTGTAGTGTTTGCGTAGTGTAGGGTCATGCTGGGGTGTAGTGTTTTAGGGTTTAGGGTTGTGTTGTAGTGTTTGTGTAGTGTAGGGTCATGCTGGGGGTAGTGTTTTAGGGTTTAGGGTAGTGTTGTAGTGTTTGTGTAGTGTAGGGTCATGCTGGGGGTAGTGTTTTAGGGTTTAGGGTTGTGTTGTAGTGTTTGTGTAGTGTAGGGTCATGCTGGGGGTAGTGTTTTAGGGTTTAGGGTAGTGTTGCAGTGTTTGCGTAGTGTAGGGTCATGCTGGGGTGTAGTGTTTTAGGGTTTTGGGTAGTGTTGTAGTGTTTGCGTAGTGTAGGGTCATGCTGGGGGTAGTGTTTTAGGGTTTAGGGTAGTGTTGTAGTGTTTGTGTAGTGTAGGGTCATGCTGGGGGTAGTGTTTTAGGGTTTAGGGTAGTGTTGTAGTGTTTGCGTAGTGTAGGGTCATGCTGGGGGTAGTGTTTTAGGGTTTAGGGTAGTGTTGTAGTGTTTGCGTAGTGTAGGGTCATGCTGGGGTGTAGTGTTTTAGGGTTTTGGGTAGTGTTGTAGTGTTTGCGTAGTGTAGGGTCATGCTGGGGGTAGTGTTTTAGGGTTTAGGGTAGTGTTGTAGTGTTTGTGTAGTGTAGGGTCATGCTGGGGGTAGTGTTTTAGGGTTTAGGGTAGTGTTGTACTGTTTGTGTAGTGTAGGGTCATGCTGGGGGTAGTGTTTTAGGGTTTAGGGTAGTTTAGTTGTTTAGTGTATGCTAAAGGCATATTCGTTCTAAAAGTTTTCGTTATTTTAATTTGCGGCCTAATAGTACATGCAGGATTTTTTTTGCGGACTGATGGTATGCGGGATTTCGTCATATATTCGCTAATCATACTTTCTATGGCAAAATGAACCCCCTCATTTTGTTCATTTTTAAATTAAATGTTTTAAGAGTTACCACTTTATTCCAATCAAGATGGCTTCAGGTGTGCCATACCTTTGTAATAAGTAGGACTGTTAGCACTCTAGTTGTTCTTTAGAACACTCTGGGACATTCTGTCATTGGGCTATAGTTGGGCTACATCTGGCTGATATTTGGGCTACATTTGTTTTTTTTTGTCTCTGGTGGCCATCTTTGGGCTACATTGGGCTACATTGGGCTACATTGGGCTACATTTGGGCTCCAACATATATATAGCCCAATGTAGCCCAATATATATTTTTCAAAGTTAATTTTCGTAAAAACCACTGGAGCCTATATCTTGAGACATAGCAAAGGCACATCGGGCTACCAGTCCCTACAATTTTGCCAAGTTTGGTGTAAATCCATTCAGCCGTTCGGGCTAAAAGTGAGGCCAACCGCCCTATGGAAAATGCATGGGAAAAACACGTTTTGGGACCCCCCTTTTTTCTCGGCCCCCCCTTGACGAAACCCCCCCAAATGTTCAGGGGCTGCGCAGAAACACAATGTTCCATTTTCCTGAAAATTTCAGCCAATTCTGTCCTCAAACGCCAAAGTTATTCGACATAGAATTTTCAAAAATCCCATAGGAAAAAAATCCTAACTATATATACCTACTGGCTATCGCCAGTAGGTAATATATATATATATATTCACTGAAAAAACCATAGGTTATAGACCATATATAGTTAGGAATTAGCATTTAAAAAACCTTATTTTACTCACACAAAACCATTGAAATTCCATATATAGTTAGTTGCACTAACTATATATCGCGCACCCGCAATCCACTGCTGATGATGTCACATATTACATCATTCATGACATGGTCAGTGACATCACTGATGACATCACTGATGACATCTCAAATGACATCACTGATGACATCACAGATGACATTTCATTTGACATCAATGACCACATCACTGATGATATCATTCATGTGACAATACAATGCATCTCCTCACATTTTAATATAACCTCTGTTACACCCAGTGTTAAATACAGAGTATAATTTTTGAAACCATTGACACACCAATACTAGTTACTACATACGCACTCACTGATTCCTATGTCTACACACACATTCACTCATTCACCCATACAATCATTCATACATACAATCACTCATCTTTACAACACTATCATATGCACTCATACACCTATACAGACACTCACACTCTGCCACTCATCCATGGAGTTACTCACACACCTAGTCAGTCCTGTAAAGAATCAATCACACTTCCATTTTCTAATGTATACACTTAAACATAGAGTACCTTACATTTTCAAACATATACTAACACATACTTACTCTCTTATACAATCATTGATACAAGTACACATTGATCTGCACAGAGTCACACATCTCCCAGCCAGCCACACACACACTCAGTCTCCCATACAAATACTTGGACAATCAATCAATAACCCATATAGTTACTCATATAGCTACTGATCAACACATGCAGCAGTTTACAGAACAACAGACATAATAATGCACAAATTAAGACAGTTTAGTCACTAACCCATGCACTCGGTGAGACACATTTAATCACTCACTCATACAGTCAGTCACCCACCTACTAAATGCTTCATCCAGACACTTATACATCTACTCATTCTTCAATATGTAAAACATATTTAAACTTTACAGAAACACACAGTCACTGGATGATGTCATCAGTGATGTCATCAGTGATGTCATTTGAGATGTCATCAGTGATGTCAACAGTGATGTCACTGACCATGTCATGAATGATGTAATATGTGACATCATCAGCAGTGGATTGCGGGTGCGCGATATATAGTTAGTGCAACTAACTATATATGGAATTTCAATGGTTTTGTGTGAGTAAAATAAGGTTTTTTAAATGCTAATTCCTAACTATATATGGTCTATAACCTATGGTTTTTTCAGTGAATTTTAAAGGTTTTGTAAATGCTAATTCCTAACTATATATGGTCTATAACCTATGGTTTTTTCAGTGAATTTCATTGGTTTTTTAAAAGCTAATATCTGTAGCTGTAAAATGTATTCTTCTTTAAATCCAAAAATATATTTTATATGTTTATTAATAATTTTTTTTTAATACTTTTTTTTTGTTCGCTCCCGGTTCGCGAACCGGGAAGCTTCCCGTTAGCTCATCTTGATGCCGCGACCCAGTCCGCGAACCGGTAAACGTTCCGTTAGCGCAACTGCCGCGTTAGAAAACAACATCGTGACGCGTCGCGTCCGCATGACGTTTCGCGTTGTCGCGTGATACGTCATATGACGCGCCGCGTTAGCGTACCCGGAAGTGAACCGGTACGCGAACGAGGCGCGAAGCGCAGCTTCCCGGAAGCGATCCGGGACGCGGCCCAAAGCGCGTAACGTAAACACAGCAGGTCATGTGACTTGTTAATAACACTTTTCATTGGTTCATTTCACTTTTGGTTTCCTAATGATGTAAGACTAGGTCATGTGATCTAAAATTAACACTTTTCATTGGTTTAGAACTATTGTTTTTCCCAAATGATGAAAACCCCTCCTTCTTTCCTCACTCTGACTTTCATCTTTGTGAGAGAAAGACCCTTTGTTACCAGTGAGCAATGGCTTCTTTAGTAGCTTCAGCTGGTGCTTCCCCACCACCTCCACCACATCCAAGGAAGAGAGGACCACCTGCTGAAGTTATAATTCAGCAAGAAGAGGAAGAAGAGGAAGAGGAGGAAGAGCAGGAAGAGAGGCATTTTTTGCCTGAGGAGCCCAGGAGGTCTCACCTGAAAGAGAATTTTATTTGGCAATTTTTTTAATTTCCCAAAAGCCAGAAAAAAGTAAATGCAAGGTACGTAACTTACCTTATATGTCAAGATAGACTGTCCAGAGGGACCGAGAAGAAATACAGCTACGGAAACTACACAATGCATCGCCATATGAGTAGGTGGCATCCAAGCAACTACAGTGCTGCACAATTACGTAATGAACAAGATAATCCCCCTATTATGGCCAGAAGATCTGTTGTACCGGAAGTGACGGGACCAGAGGGGAGGGAGATGGTGCCGAATATACAAATGAGATTCGGGGAAGTAAAGCAAGTCTGCGTACATTGCAATGGGTTCATTTGCTACAGAGAAAGTAGCATTACTCTGATCAACAGAGCTATTGAGAATCATGTTTGTCCGAAACGCCCCAGACAATAAATTCTTTTTTTTTTGTTGCTCCTGTTGAGCCCTTTAAAATGAATCGTTTTCGTTTCCCCCCCCCCAAAAAAACCCAAAAAATATAAAACCGTTCAGAAAATACAAAAAAAGTAAAAAAATGTTCAGAAAAATAATAAAAAAAATATAAAACAACAAAAACAATAAAAAAAAAGTTCTTTTCAGAACTACCTCCCCGTTATAAAAAAATTGGTAGAATATTTGGAACTCTGCCAACCTCTATTTCTCTTGGTTCGCTTCCCGGTTCGCTCGCCGGTACGCGAACCGGGAGCGAACCAAAAATTTTTTTTTTTTAAAAAGAACAGTAAGTATAAGGGAAGGAAACAGACAGTTATGTTAAAAGAAAGACAGCTATAGGGGAGTAAACTAGAGATACTGTTACCCGCAATCCACTGCTGATGATGTCACATATTACATCATTCATGACATGGTCAGTGACATCATCAGCAGAGGATTGCGGGTAACAGTATCCCTAGTTTACTCCCTATATCTGTCTTTTTTTTAACATAACTGTCTGTTTCCTTCCCTTATACTTACTGTTCTTTTTAAAAAAAAAAATTTTGATCAGTCAGAAACAGTGACAGTAATAGAGACAGAGTGAGTGACCAAGAGTGAAGAAGTATGAGAAGAGAGGGACTAAGAAAAATAGTGGAACGAGTAGAGTAATTAAGTAATAGAGAAAGGAATGAGGGAAGTAGCAAAGGCAGGAAAGTGATGGTTAAAGAAATGAAGCAATGGAACTAATAGAAGTTAAATGTGATAGAAATATAACGAAAAGAGTACAAAACATTTACCTTATAATTGTCGTTAAGTTAGTCATTTGTTATTTTTATACTTTCAATCTGTGAAAGAGAGAACAAAAATTTGAAAAATATTAAAACATGTTTTTAATAAATTAGAAAAGACAAGGGAAAAAATAGAAGGACAAACAGTTTTTCAACAACTTTGACACTTACAGAAGCCTCTGCTTCTCCAGGCCCCCTACACAGTTCTAAAAATATACATTTTAAACTAACAGTATCTTGATACAGATGAAGTGAGTCCTATCTTGCAACATGGTGCATCTTTTGCATGACTGCTGCATCGGTTTCATGTGGCATTGTTTTTTTACAGCATGACACATCTGCCTAGATTCATCATTTTATAATTTTGTCTCCTCATAGCAAATCTTTTCAACCGCCACTGCGTCGCAAAAGTGACGCACAGTGGCGCAAAAGAGGCACACACCTATCATAAATCTGTCCCTAACATGTTAAATGATTGATTCAGGATGACAATAAGGTGTGGCCTATCCAGAGGTTTGTTTAAGGTGAGGCCTACTCAGGGTTGCAGATCAAATTTACACTTCTTGAACAATACAGAGGAGATAATACATGTGAAGGCCTACTAATGAAGTAAGTCATGTCCACTTCACTCTTGAACAAAGGCCAGACCTCTTCTGTGTCCGTGGACAGACCTAAACTTCATCTGCACAATGTCATTCATAAACTTAGGAAACACAGGTGATGTAATTGAAAAATGTGGAGTTTATTTTCCTCATTTCACAATCACATCACCTGTGTTGCCTTTGCTTAGGTATCTCATAGAGCAGATGGAGTCTAGCATATCAAACAGTACACAGAAGTTGAGCAGTGTATACAACAATTTTGACACTTAGAAAAGCTTCAGCTTCTGCATGCCCCCTACACAGTGCTAATTATATACATTTTAAACTGATGGTATCTTGCTGGAGATGAACTGAAACCTATCTTGCAACATGGTGCATCTTTTACACAAAAGTGACCCACAGCGGAGCAAAAGAGGCGCACAGCCATCATAAATCTGACCCTAACATTTTAAATCATTGTTTCAAGATGCCGATAAGCTGTAACCTATTCACAGATTTGTTTCAGGTAAGGTCTACTCAGAGTTGCAGATGAAATTTAGGTTTGTTGAAGAATACAGAGGAGAAAATACATGTGCAGGCCTACCAACCAAGTGTGTCATGTCCACTGCACTCTTGAACAAATGTCAGACCTCCTGTCTCCAGGAACAGGCCTAAACCTCATCTACACAATGTGATGTGTAATGTTAGGAAACACAGGTAATATAATTGAAAAACGTGCAATTTTTTTTGCTCATTCCACAATCATATCACCTGTGTTTCCTTTGCTTAGGTATCTCATTGTGGAAATGTAGTCTATCATATGAAAGACTACGTAGAATATGAGCACTGTATGCAACAACTTTGACACTTACAGAAGCCTCACCTTCTCCATGCCTCCTACAGTTCTACATGTACATCATAAATGCAAACAGTACAGAATTAATTATACATGTTAAATGGTTTATTTTTGCTGTTCTCAGAATGTATCAAATTTCACTAAAAACAGTGACTTGAAGGTATTCATCATATAACAGCGGGGAAAAAAAAACACAATCAAAATGATTGTGTTTAAAAAACCCATACAACATAACAAATCAGAATTCAGAACTCCTTAAAGTTAACTTACTTTCCTTGACATCGAAGGATGTCCTATGAACAGCTTACACTCTGTTGTGCTGTTATTACTTTCAGCCCGCCACGTTCTGAAAGAAAACCTCCATCGTTTTGAAAAATATGTTACATACAATAAATGACTTCTCGCTCTCTACCACACGTTTCCACAAGGCCAAATCGTGTCAGAGCCATTTATAACTCTTGGAATTCTTGTAAGCCAATCCCGTCATGTTGTATTTCCGCAACTTTCAGAATTAAAATGTTGAAGATCATTTTCACAATCCTGGATTACTAATATCTTCCCCTTCTTGCTCAGTCATGTTCTACATTTCCTATGACACTAATACTGCTTACTATGAAGCAGACTTACACTACCTCTATGACTACTATAATTATTTAATTCTCTACATCACTTTTAATCACAAAGCAATGTAAAACAGTAGACAGCATTGCAGACTTACATTCCCTCTACTCCATGTTTTGATTGGCTGCTTCAATTAGCTTATAAAAAGAAACAGTTTTTCTGAACTCATTCAAAGTGCACTTATTTCTCCATGACGTCCAGTGTTATGGTAAGAAGTTATGTCTCTGTACTACACTTATCCTCAAGGCCAAATCGTGTAGGAGCCATTAGAACTTCTTGAAATTCCTCAGAGCACATCCCGAGATTCTTTCCCTAAAATTTTGGTTTTAAAAACACCAGGTAAGAGTTTTTAAGGTCATACGGCAATTTTGTTTTGAAAATTAAAACAGAATCATTGCAGAATGACCAGCCATTTCTAGGCTTTAAATAAGCTGTGTAATGTCCTGATGTTATTAAAGGACCGTCATGATATATAATTGCTGCAGTTACAAAAGTCCTTCCTGATATTGACAACTGTGAAGCCACAAAATTTTTAATTAAAGTTGTCAATTTTGTTCCATCAGGTCAACATCGTTGGAACATTAAAATAACATACTGGCCATATGTTCGTATAAATAATGTGGACATCATTTCAGATTTACATTGGCTACACTCCATGTTGTGATCAGCTGCTTTTACTAGTTTATTAAAAGAGACTGATTTACTGTCTGGCAAAGTTAAATATATAAATCTTTCTGAGTCTACACTAGTAGCACTTGATACCCTACAGTTCTCGCAGTCATGCTGCCATTGATAAGAAAGCCCAAACAGGTGATCTACATCTACACCTTCAGCATGCAATACATCAAGCATATACATTAAAAACTCCTGACAATCTTGCTGAATATTTTGAGAGAATTGTGTTTGGCCTGAACATCTGTCTAACAGATTTCGAATTTCAGACACACTTTCTATTTTTGTTCTATCAGTGCTACATTTCTCTAACACAGAATTTAACAAACTGCAAAATCTTTGATCAGAATTGACCACAATCTCTTCTTTTACATTTTCTAGAGAAAACAAAACATTAACCACTACATTAGCATAGCAGTTGACACCAGAACTGTTTTCAAATTGAAAACCAACAACATCTTCAACAGAATCCTTTTTGTTTCTGCTTATAATTTCAGGTTCATCGACTTTTCGTCTTTTTGCTACAACCTCCCCAGTATTGGTCACATTTCTTCGTTTCCGGCCTACCACACGTTTCTCAAACAAAGGATATTGAGGCAAATGTGGCGCATACTCTCTTCTTAACCTATTGTATTCCTTAACACAATCTAGATCCGCACAAATGTTTGTGACATCACACTCAATCAAGTACAATCCCGATAAAGTTCTAACTCATGACAATGCCACATATGACATACCCTCCTTGAACACAGAACTGCCAATATTCACCAATGCACTGTCTACACTTAAACCTTGCGATTTATGGATTGTCACCGCATATGCCAAGCAAACAGGAAACTGCTTACGGCGAACATATAAGTCTTTTACAAGCAAAAATCTAGCAGAACAACGACCAATTAGCTGTACTTCCTCAATGCCATCAAATTTAATTTTTAAAAATTCAATTCCATCTCTATTTCTGTATTTTACAAAATCAACAACATTACCCATTGATCCATTTACCAGACCTCTTTCAACATGTAAATTCCTTCTTAAAATTATACGGCAGTTCAAGCACACATTCAGAGTCTTTTCAAAACCTGCAGTTTTAGATATAGTCGTCTCTAATGAATCCAATTTTGTTTTCAAATTCTCAGACAAAATAATTGTTGATCCCATATGCTCTACTCTGTCAATAGCTTCCAGTTTCACAATCTCTTGCTTTTCTAAATGCAACATTTTGTTGTTGAATTTGGCACATTCTGCAAGAGTTGGCATCAAACATATTCCAGATTTCTTCTCAGTAATTTTCTGAAAAATATTCTCAGGCACAACATCTTGTTCTGGATATAAATTTGACAGTAATCGTGCATGTAAAGCTTCTTTCCCATGCTCGGTCACTTTTCCAATTCTAACATCTTGTAGAATAGTCTTGTAAACTTCATCCTTCGCCTGACGCATATTTTCATGCAGTTCAGCATAATTGAAGTTTAACCATATATTGACGTTGCCTATGCTCCCTAGGCACTTCCTGGTATCTTCATGCGTGAGCATTTTGAACACAGGTTGCCCTTTCACTGGTGTCAGCTGCAGAAGATCTCCGAAAACAATGATGTGTTTGCCACCAAATAACACATCATAGTCTGTTTTGAGAACTTCTTGCATTCTCAAATGCACAAAGGCAAGCATGACATTGGAAACCATGCTTACTTCGTCAATGATAAGAAGTTTCATTTTCCTCAAGATTCTTGAAACTTCACAACAAGCATCTCCAGATAGCTTGTGATATTGTAATTTGTTGTCATGCTCCACTGGCAGCATCAGTAAACGATGTAAAGTAATCCCTTTAATGTTATGTGCTGCCAGTCCAGTTGGAGCGGTGACAACACAAGACAGCGATGACTCTGTCCTTTCCTGCAAATAACATGAAATTGCTTTAATAAGGAAACTTTTTCCAGTTCCCGCTTCTCCACTCACGTACAGTCGGACAGGCTTCAACGACGTACATGAGCACTCTTTCTTGTCATGACTTAATCCATGATCAATTTGCATGGTAACTTCGTCATATATTTTCCTCTGCTAAACGTTGAGTTGTCTTTCCAACTCTTCTAAGTTAACCGCATCCTCCTGAGCATGTGCCATGGCTCTTTCCACTTCATTCATAGCAGTGGCAGCTTCATTTTCGATAACAGGTCCTCCTAGTGGATCCTGACTCAATGAAGCAGAACTCTGACTGTCCTGAGAACTGTCTCTGGCAATCTCGGCTGCAATCGTTGCTTCCTGCTCGATTTCCGCATTCAACATTTCTACATATTTGGGAAAAGCAGGACATTCTATGGTCTCCTTGGCAGCATTGAAAGAGTCTTCGTAACAGAGGAAATCTCCAAGCAGTTCCTCTTCTGCACGCCAAGGCTTGAAAAGTTGCAAAAGTGCTAAATAGAAAAACTCCTTTTTTTCAGGAGATTCGCCACTCAATTTTCGATGGTTTACCAAGTGGCATTTTCTTTGCTTGACCAGACATCCCTCACTTCCTATTACAGCATACACTCCTTTCTCAGTATCTTCTTTGATGTTCCTCTTGAATATGTAATTTTGAAGAACCTCATACAGACAAACATTCTCGAGGTGACTGCTTCGATTTGGATAATATGTATCCAACATGTTGGTCTTCAAAATGTCGGTACTGTTTGGCTCCTTTTCCGCCAAATACTCAATTTCCCGCACAGGTTTCAGAACTCGATTACGCGTTGCAGCAAGACCAAGACTCGCCCAAACGATACTCCTGGACTTGGCATAGAGACTTGCTGGAGACAACCGGTCAGAACATTCGTAAGCTCCGATTTCTCTATGCGACAACATCTTCAGACTGAAACTGTACAACTTCTTACTGAGGCTCTTTTCATGGGAAATGTCCTCCCACATATCCTTCAATTCTGTCTTCTCTTTTTTGGTGATGTAAGATGTCACATACCGAGCCACAGCCATACAGTTATCAGCCACAAACTGTATATCCATGTTAGCATTCCACATGGACAAAATCACCGGGTTGTAGTCGTTGATGTACTTAGACTCTTCGTTCCTCTTCAAATTGTATGTGTTTTTAGGTGATTTCTTCATCACATTATGTCTCAGCGAAGACATCAAACTGTTTACTCTTCCTTTAGAAATCACCGGTCGTGGAAAGCCGAAACGACATTTGGTGTAGAACTTGTCCTTGTTTCGGAATTTACGACGACAGTCCTTTCCACATCGATGGCTTTGGAAACGTAGAACTTTTTCTCTTAGACTTTTCTTCTCCTTTGCATTTGGAACAGCACACGTAGAATACTGTTGTATGAAACTCATCACTGAGTCTTCTGGATCCGTTCCAAATTTAGGTGCATCCTTGATCCACAGCAACATATGTATATGAGGAGCACCTCTTGCTTGGTACTCCTTTCTCCAGAAGAAATCCAACACCTCTCCAAGAGGTGGATTCTTCCTATTCATGATGAAAGACATCATAGCTTCAAATCTATGATTGAAGTACCTGCATACATTGACTGGATCCAAAGAGCACAGTTCTCCGGGTGTCTTGAATTCGATGTTTTCGATGTTTCCATTTGCCTCTCGTAGAAACGTACCTTTTTTCCAGCATCTAATTCACTCCCCTCCTACCACCCACTAAAAATGTTTATGGGCAGAGTAGCTGGTCTCCTTTGTATGGCAAAGCGCGGAGATACCCCTTCGGGGGTCTATTCAGGCGCTATAGAAGCATATAAATAAATAAATAAATAATAAGTCTTCCCAGCCATACTCGGCACAGCTCAGAGTGAGGAACCATGTGGGAGTTCCTAAGTTCCTCAGCATACATTTTAAATCACCATGACGATGGTACCAGTACTCATTAGTACCACGCTGACACGCCATGAGATTAATCAGGTGAGAATCCAAAATACTGTCCTGGACATTGACTTTATCCATAAAGTCACTTGCCGAGATGTTTTGCATGTGTATACCACTTTTCAAGATGTGGTTCACTGCATATGACAGTCCAGACAGATCGCTTTCAAACAGGAGATGAAACAAATAGGGAATGCATTGTCGAAACCTAGCATCTCCTGCATACAATCGCAAAGTCCGGTAATCAGAAGCAGGAATTTGATGAGGTCGCTCATCATATCTTCCTCCCTGACCTGTTGGAAAAAGCTGTGGGAAACACCGAGCTTCCAAACTTTCCTCCCAAACACTAATGGGACTCCCTTTGGCTTGTTTCATTTGAAACAACTCAATAGCATTCCCCATGACTTCCTTGGAATGCAAAGGATGAACACTATAATGTTCATATATTTCTTCACTAGTAGAGGGTTCTACTTCTCAATTTGACCAGCACACAAATCGCTATCCTCTTCCTCACTTACTTCCTCCTCTGCAACATATACATTCCTATAGTATTTATTATTTTTTTTCGAATACAATGTTGCCTTTTTAACTTTCCTAACATCCACTAAATCTTGCCATATTTTCTTATTCTTTGTCGGAACCCCATTAACTAAGATAACCAGAGGTTCCTCTTCCACTTTTTCTACTCCAATTGTGTTAATGTTTTTCTTCAAATCTAGAGGCAAATAAACAACTCTTCCCTTTAATCCTCTCTGTAAATCTGATGGAGGCAATTTCCCTGTCTTTGGCTCCATTCTTACAATAGCCTGAAAGGGATGGATACTTTGAATCAAAATAGATTCATAAGTATTTAATTCCTTCAATTCAGAAGGAATCTCAACCAATTCCAGATTATTATGAACTGCTCTAGCAGGCATCTGGTTTTGATTTAATTTGTTACAACAATAAGTACACACACGTTGATCCAATCCCAAATCAAAACAATTTTCTACCATCAAGTATGTTGTGAAATCCTTCCATTCACTATTATTTTCCCTTTCACTTTTTGCATATAAATCCACTAACTTAGTCTGATTCTTATAATAACTGCGTCGACAACACACACAAGTGAAATTTGGCCTCTCACTTGATTTCACCTCAAACGTCGCAATTTCCCTCTGGAAATTATCTGTACTGGAAACCTGTACACTATCTTCCACATTACCCGCTTCTTCTTGGTCAATTTCAACATTCTCCTCTTTACTTCCAAAGTAACAAAACTCAATTTCTTCACATATATTCTTCACATCTATTTCAGAACCATGCAAAAGAGCAGCACATAATTGTTTAAGCATAATTGCTGGACTCTTAGCATAATACAACATTCTAACTAATTTCCTCACTTTATTATGATGCACTGCTAGCATCCTGAAATGATGAAAACACTCTGGCATACTCTCCTGGAAAGACAAGCCAGTGAATGACCATGCAAACCTGTCACTTCTCTCACTCTGCAAGGATCTAATTCTTGCAACAACTTCATTTTCTGCTTCAAACTTTTCTTATTAAATTACCGTACAAAATCACAAAGCAGATTGATGGAATCCTGTCGCACACTGCAAATACTTCTACACTTCCAGGTATTCACAGGACCCTTAGGACGTCTTCCTAAAACCTCATTACCTAACACCTCTTCTGCCTCTGTTGTCACAAGTTTTTCTTTTTCAACTGGACAACCATCTTTCACTTCATAAGCTCGACCACTGGTGTCAACTGCATGCACCAAATCATTATCCTGGAAATAACTCTCCTCATTAAAAAATGCCTCACAGCTTGAACTATGCATCCATTCTCCAGAAAAAACTTCACAAAAATTACTACGATTAACTATTCTCTTCCATCTACTATTTCTTTTGAAATCATAAATTGCCTTGTTTAGCTTCCTAATTCTATTGATTATCAAAATAAATAACTTACGTTTAATTTCAAATGCCTGATCAATAACTTTCTCAACTATTTTTTTTCTCTTATAAAAAACCACTTTCTGTTGACCTTTCTTAATATTTTTTAACAAATTGCCAATTATCCTGTTGCGGAACATTCGTTTACGAATGTCCCTAAACTGTTGTTTCCTTCTACTATCATGCACAGAGTTATCTCTTGCTCTAGCAGTAACATTTTTCATTGGCCTTTCCTTTCCGTTTGAATTGCTTCTCTTTTTCTGGACTGAAACATTTTCTGTAGTAATCTTTTTTTTAATACAGATATTTCTTATGAATGTTTTTGTACTCTTACCCGGTGCTTTCTTGGTGACTTGACAAATCTTTTTGTTAGAGGACTGCTGCTTTTTTTCATTGACCTGCTCTCTTTGACGTTTTGCAGCCTTTCTCAGTCTTTCTTTGGTTGGCATGCTGAAATCTTGAAATGATCTGCAGTTGAATCTGTGGTAAAATATATTAAAAAATGTTATTAACCACTATTACCCAACAGTAAATCAATAACAGTAATCAAAAACTTAAAACACTACTTGACATTTTTACATAGAAGATTTTTTAGTGCTTGGCAAATTTAGAATACAGAAATAGCAGAAAAGAAATGGAATTTATATTCATTTTACCTTTGCTGTTTTATATGTGAATCTGATCTAATTTTATGAGCATATTTTAATATTTTATTGAAGACACTACACATAACCTTTTTTTGAAGGTGTCTTTATTTTTAAATTAAACGGTTTACATTTTTACTTTTTATTTATTATAAATTTTTAAAATAAATGTTTATAGTTCCATAGGCTCAAGCACGTCAGCTTCCCATCCTATGTCATACAATTCTGACAAATCTGCATCCTCATCACGTTCTTCTTCATCCTCAGGATTTAAATCATCCAAGGGATCAACATCCACTGATGTTTCAATTACGAGTTCAATGATGAGGTCGAAATCAACTGATTGCTGATTGTCGCTCATGTTGATGTTGTCTTTATCTTTAAAGAAAGATAACAACAATGAGATGTTGCAGAGTAAGAGACAAATCTCAGAGATTATAATAGTAAAATTGTTTAACAAGAGTAACATTTTGCACCTATTATTTAGCCATGTCCAGCGATGCTGAGGAGGTGAAGCCTATGTCCAATTTTTCAGTGAACAGGACTCATCTCTTCTTAACCTTGGATAAGCCTCACCAACTCTGTGTACCCTGCACATACTTAAATGTAAAGGGGCAGATTTATGTTAACTGGCACATCCCCAGGGATGCACCAGTTAACGTGCACCGCTGCTCTGACACCCATGGTGTGCCGCATTTACAATCAGATAGGACAAAGCTGCGTCAAAACCCTGCGCCTGCTTGAAGCAGGCATAGGTCTTGACGCAGCATTGTGTAGATGGAGCACCCCTGAGCCTTGCTGGAGCTGCATCGCACTTGCAATACAACTCCAGCAATGCGCCACCTTTACGGCACAGATGCGTCACGCATCTGTGCCTTTTTTGCCCCATGGTGCGCCGCATTGTAAATGCAGCACACCATGGGTGGCGGAACAGCGGTGCAGGATGACTGGCACATCCCTGGTGATGCGCCAGTCATCATAAATGTATCCCTAAGCCATATGTATCATCAAACTATTTTGCATTTCCTAAATAGCGAATTTTAAGGAATAAATAGCGATTCTTTACCATTCCTAATTTGCGATGAGCAAATTGCTAATTGCAAATTACCCATTCATTTCCATGGGCCAGGAGGCCCATAGGAATGAAGGTGCAATTTGCAATTAGCAATTAGCTCATCGCAAATTAGGAATTTTTCCAAGGGTGCAGGGGTGTCTCAAGAACACCCTGCTGCACCCCTGAAAAAGAAATTTGGGGGCATATGGCGCACATACATGCCCTAAGGGCATGTATGGGCGTCATATGGCACCTTTTGTTTTTTGGAAAAAAAGCTTTTTGAAAAGAATTCGCAAATTACCACCAACTAGAAGTTGGTGGTAATTTGCACATCCTTAATGGCATTTTTTGCATATTTTTTGTTTGATACATTGCATTTAAGAAATCGCAAAATTTGCAAATCCTTCAGTGCAATCGCAAAATAAGGAATAGCAAATTTTGCTATTCCTTATTTTGCATCAAACTTGTTTGATACATACCATTTGTCTAATTAGCATTCGCAAAGGCTGAAATTCACAGAATTTCGGCCTTTGCGAATGCTAATTAGCTTGATACATATGGCCCCAAGTGAGGCCTGTCTTGCAACATGGTGCATCTTTTGCATCACTGCTGCATCGGTTTCATGTGGCACGGTGTTTTTTACACCATGACACATCTGCCTAAATGCATCAATTTGTAATTTTGTCGCCTCATAGCAAATCTTTTGCACCGCCGCTGCATCACAAAAGTGACGCACAGTGGCGCAAAAGAGGCATACACCTATCATAAATCTGTCCCTAGCATTTTAAATGATTAATTCAGGATGACGATAAGGTGTGGCCTATCCAGAGGTTTGTTTAAGGTGAGGCCTACTCAGGATTGCAGATCAAAGTTACGCTTGATGAAGAATACAGAGGAGATAATACATGTAAAGGTCTACCAATGAAGTAAGTGATGTCCACTTCATTGCGCCAGTCATCATAAATGTATCCCTAAGCTTCTTATCTTGTTAGAGATGAACCGCCATATGTATCATCAAACTATTTTGCATTTCCTAAATAGTGAATTTTAAGGAATAAATAGCGATTCTTTACCATTCCTAATTCGCGATGAGCAAATTGCTAATTGCAAATTACCCATTCATTTCCATGGGCCAGGAGGCCCATAGGAATGAAGGTGCAATTTGCAATTAGCTCATCGGAAATTAGGAATTTTTCCAAGGGTGCAGGGGTGTCTCAAGAACACCCTGCTGCACCCCTGAAAAAGAAATTTGGGGGCATATGGCGCACATAAATTTTAAAAACATTCCTTTACCTCAAAAACGATTTTCAAGTCATAATTTGAAAACACTGCCCACGGGGAAATGACTTAAAATGTCCTTAAGACACATGTAAGTGTTTTTTTAAAGCCTTTGCAACTTTTTTGGGTCACTTTTAACATGACTATGTAACTCAAACAGTCAAAATCTAAATTTACCATGCACAGGTGGGAGCATATTTACAAGGAATTTGCTCCACGGGGAAAGGTCTTTTAATTTAATATGGGAAAAATAACATCAGAGACACTGAAATGCCTTATAAAGAAGCATACACCATTATGTCCTTGTCATAAATTTTAAAACCATTCCTTTTCCCCAAAAACGATTTTCAAATCATAATTTGAAAACACTCCACATGGGGAAATGACTTAAAATGTCCTTAAGACACATGAAAGCGTTTTTTGATTGCCTTTGCAGCATGTTTGGGTCACTTTTAACATGGCTATGTAACGCAAACATTCAAAATCTAAATTTGCCATGCACAGGTGGGAGCATATTTACAAGCAATTTGCTCCACAGGGAAAGGTCTTACATTAAAATGGGGAAAATAACATCAGAGACACTCAATTGCCTTATAAAGAAGCATACACCATTATGTCCTTGTCATAAATTTTAAAACCATTCCTTTTCCCCAAAAACGATTTTCAAATCATAATTTGAAAACACTCCACATGGGGAAATGACTTAAAATGTCCTTAAGACACATGAAAGCGTTTTTTGATTGCCTTTGCAGCATGTTTGGGTCACTTTTAACATGGCTATGTAACGCAAACATTCAAAATCTAAATTTGCCATGCACAGGTGGGAGCATATTTACAAGCAATTTGCTCCGCAGGGAAAGGTCTTACATTAAAATGGGAAAAATAACATCAGAGACACTCAATTGCCTTATAAAGAAGCATACACCATTATGTCCTTGTCATAAATTTTAAAACCATTCCTTTTCCACAAAAACGATTTTCAAGTCATAATTTGAAAACACTCCACAGCTCCTATGCACAAAAAAACCCTGTCAGTACTAATACTTCACATTTTCTCCAATTACAATTTCTCAAAGAAACAAAATCTATTTGTAAAACACTTGAGACAAAGCAACATTTGAAAAACAACTTTCTTCATAATTTTCTCCTTAAAGCACACTATTCTCTATCTAAATTAAAGAAATCTTTTCTCACCTTAGCAAATACTTTGAGTTTCAAAACAGTCTCAGAAACACACCAATTTGTCTTCAGCAGAGCAAAAGGTATGCACTCCAGAGTCTGCAGCTATCAAAAGCACAGAAATGCTGTAATTCTTCACACATATCTCTCATGTCACCCAATCAAAACTCTTCCCTCACTTTTTTTCAAATCAAAACCCTTCCCCCCTCTGCCCTCTCTGCTTTTTTTGCATAGCAACCACCTCTTGGAACACCTCTGGTGTTTGCAAGTTCACACAACAATGTTGCAATTGAACTCTGAACTCTCAGTGCACCTGCATATCCAGTGCATTCTTTCATTTAATGATTTTTTCTTGACCACTCAAAATACATCTTTCAAAGAACTCATCCATGCACCCTAACTTTCTGTTTTCAGCAATCAAAATCCACCAATCACTGTCACTGCTTCATTAACACAGAAACTCCACAGTTTTTTTCATTTTAAACTCTTATTTTTTCAACTGCCATTTCATTGCCACACTTCATCTGACTGCAGGAGAACCTTCTCTCACCATGTTTTCTGTCTGGATTGTTGGACATAGTTACATCTATTGGGCTCAGAGGTATGTTGAGAACAGAAATTTACCTAACCTCAATTTACAAGATGTGGAAATTAAGTGGTTTGGCCACAGAGGATTAAAATGTCACCAATTGATACCATTGGTGAAAACCTTTATGCATTTGCCAAAACCTGACCTGTTAATTGTGCACTGTGGAGGTAATGATTTGGGCACTTTGACTGGGGTAGGTCTGGAAATGCTTTTAAAGGACACCTTTGAGCAATTAATGGCACTTTTTCCTCAGACTGCCTTGGTATATTCAAATATATGCCAAAGACAGAAATGGAGGTGGTCGAACCAATTTTGTCCACAAATTGAGAAGTTGAGGAAGCATGTAAACAAATCTGTTTCAGCTTACATGAGAGACCATGGAATGGGCTCCATGTACAACAATAACTTGCGTTACTACATGCAAGATATCTACAGAGGAGATGGAGTTCACTTCTCAGATGAGGGCAACAGAGTTTTCATTCTGAATTTAAGACTGTGCATTGGTACCTACTTATAAGTACCTAAATGTACCATAAACCCAAAAGCTCTTCTCAGAGCTACCCTACATCTGATCACTCACAATTATTATTTTTCTCTAACTTTTTTCACTAATTTTCAACAAAGTACGCTCCCCGGGGCGCTACCCGGTACGCGAACCGGAAGCGAACCTCGCGAAATTTTTTAAAAAAATGTTTTTTTTCGCACATATAAGCCTCCTCAGCCACCCTCAGAAAACCTAGGGGGTCAAGATAAGTCTACCGTGCCCCCTTCTACCCATTCTGAACATTATTTGCCCTCCATCTTGTATCTTAAGTCGACCGAAACACAAAATGGTGGACTCCCGTAACGCTTAAGGTTCGCGTACCGGGGCGCTCCCCAGTTCGCGTACCGGGGCGCTCCCCGGGAAGCGCACCATCAAAAAAGGTGGGAAAGTAATTTACAGAAAAACGACTGGAGACACTCTCACCAAATATAGATTAGCTCATACTACATACCAATCCCTACCATTTTCACAAATTTGATTGAAATTCCATTTAGCCATTTAGCCTGTAGACCTCTCTAAATACCCTGTGGTAAATTACTTCACAAAACACATCTGAAGTGTTGGAATTGACAACCAATGAAAATGTTACTTTCATTTTCTACTTTTATTACCTGACATTTGATTGGTTATGTACCTGAATATATATAAAAAAAGAGAGAGAAACACAGCCATTTTGACTACTACTTCCTGAAGTACATTGCAAGTGCATTTTCACTGACAACTTAAACTTGTTTTTAATAGGTAAGATGTTATTTTATAAATTTGAAAGGAGAACTATGTTATGCACTTTAAATTAATTTGGGAAAACATTTTCAGATAGTTATATACTGTCCCTCTGTAAGAGTTAGACATTGAGAAAGGCTTGTTTATTATAATTATGGATTGATTTAGGTTTCTGTGCTATAATTATGAAATTACTTAGACTTCTTCACAGGCACTTTTTAATAGTACTACTTCACGCCTGAAACCATACAGTGCCCATAGATAACTTCTCTGTTATAAACTCACAAGTACATGTCTGAACTTAAACCCAACAGTGCCCTATCTCTACTGATATATTTATTTTTTATGCAAATTACAGCAAGAAAATGGAAGGACAGCAGATTATTTCCTTCAAAATTGTTCTGGAGAACAACACAGAAAAAGTTATTGAGGACAATGATGACTCAGATTTCATGGATGAATCACGGGACCATGAATTAGTTCAATGTGTAGATGCAGTAGATTCGCTGATTGAAAATGAGGACATTTCCGACAATTTGTTGTTAAATGTTCTGTTAAATTTGGAAAAAGAATCACAAAAATAAAATTATTTAATAATCAAAAATTGTTCGAGACTTTAATCATTTTTATATGTAATTCATAAACTAGTACCTAATTGATTATAATGTAAAGTCAGACTTATAGTATACTGTGCAACTTTTTTATGTTACATAGTAATTTTGCTCATAGTTACTTCCTTTCTCCAACTATATTATCTCCAATGTGTATTTAACAACTCTTTTTCATCTCCTGCCTCCATGTTCTTTCTGCTTTCCTGACAGACTATGATATGGATTCCATATTCCACAATAACTTCTGAAACAACATGCAAGATATCTACAAAGGAGACGGTGTATATTAATTTTTTGACTCTGCATTGGTACCTACATATTGCTACTTAAATAAAAAAAAAACAAAAAAAAACAACAAAACGAACAATCAATAAACATACAATATTTTAAAACTCTATCATTCTTTTTTCCTCATAGTACGCTCCCCAGTACGCTTCCCGGTTCGCGAACCGAGCGCTCCCCACGCAAAAAAACAAAAATAGTTTTTTGGTTTTTTTTTGCCCTGCGGGGCCCTTTTAAAGCCTCCACATCAAACCTAGGGGGTCAGGGAGGATCTACTATGCCCCCTTATGGTCATTTCCCCCTTTGTTTTGGCCTCCTCTTGTCTCTCGATCCTACCGAGAGACAAGATGGCGGCCGCTCCGGACTGTTTAGAATGTTGACAGACACCGGAGAGCCAATCAGCTTCGCTTCGCGAAGTTCCGTTACGCGTAAAGTACGCGAACCGGAGCGCTGCCCGGAGCGCGCTTACAGATATATATCTTTTTTTAAACGTTAATTTCTCAAAATCCACTGGAGCACATATATTGAGACCTAGCAAAGGCACATCGGGCTAACAGTCCCTACAATTTTGCCAAGTTTCGTGCAAATCCATTCAGCCATTCGGGCTAAAAGTGAGGCCAACCGCCCTATGGAAATTAACATTGGAAAAACGCGTTTTGGGACCCCCCTTTTTTCTCAGCCCCCCCCTGACGAACCCCCCCAAATTTTCAGGGGCTGCTCAGAAACAAAATGTTCCATTTTCCTGAAAATTTCAGCCAATTCCGTCCACAAACGCCAAAGTTATTAGACATAGAATTTTCAAAAATCCCATAGGGAAAAAATCCTAACTATATATACCTACTGGCAACCGCCAGTAGGTAATATATATAAATATATATATATATATATATATATATATATATATATATATATATTACGATACTTAGCAAGCAGTTGAAGGTTTGCTCGAAATATAAGAGGCACACTCGGAGTCTGATTTCAAAAGCAAAGATGCTTTATTCGGTGCTTGGGTGCCCTCTCCCCTCCATGTCGACATTTCAATGTCGATTACCCCACAGTGTGTCATGGTTTATAAACCCACCCATTCATTTCATGGTCATGAAAACAAATGACGTACATATATTCTACCTACTTTGCATTCGCAAAGCGACGGCCATGATACAGTGGGTGAAAAAATACTGTTATTCCTGTGATAAGATTACACAAATAATATAAAGTGCAAGTACGTGAATGAAAATGATATAATATCAAGTTAAAAAGGAGTCAGCATCCACTCCTACCATTAATTCATAATGTACAGGTCTGTTAGATAAACATTCTACAGTTTACATTTTGTCACATACTAGCATGACCTGTGTGCTGTACAAAGTCTTAGTAGATGTCATGACTGTGAAAAAAAGGGGGAAAGGAAAGTTCCTGAATTCATAGGAACAAAAATAGTCCCCACATAGTCATGTGTAACTATCTACTTAGTTAACAGAATTGAGCCCTGTATGGGCATGAGGCTCCCCACAGAATACTCATAATATGTCCAATTGTTCATTTAATTATATTGGAGTGGCCCTTGTGTCCCTGATTTTATAGGGAAATTAACTTAAAGGAAAAAGACAATTGAAATGCTAAGTGTACATATCAGTTCATGCTGGACCAAATTCCTATATATTACATACTGATTAAGTAAACTAACATTTTCAAGAACCACAATTTCGTGCCAGATTGAAATACAGGTCAAATCAACAGAATACATTTCACGAAAATCCGCTAGTCTAGATGTGCCCAAAGCTCTTCATCATTATTGAGTCCAGCCGGGCTCATGCTTTGGAGTTCTATTATATAGCGGGATTCTTTGGCTCTGAGTTTTTTCAATCTGTCCCCTCCTCTCTCATGTTTTTCCACCCCGTCAATGCAATAGAACTGCAATAGATCCCTATTGCTCTGATGGTATAATTCAAAGTGTCTTGCGACGGGGTAGGTGGGGTCTTTATTAGAGATAGCCCGCATGTGTTCTAATATGCGTTTCTTGGTAGGATTTTTGGTACTACCAATGTATCTCTTTTTACAAGGACAGATGAGACAATAGACCGTATATTCGGAATTACAATTGTAAAACTGGTTGATCTTTTTCATGGGCCTATTGGTTCCTGAAGCACCTTCAAACTGAGTCACTTTCTTGCTAAATTTACAAGCCTTGCATTTCTTACAAGAAAAAAAGCCATTAATTCCCAGTTTGTTTTTGGTGGCAGAGGGTTTGGTGAAATGACTATGTATGAGATGGTCGCGAATAGATGAACATCTTTTATAGGTGATGGGTGGGCGATCTGGTATGCGCTTCTTCAAGACAGAATCAGTCTGAAGAATATGCCAGTTCTTTCTGAAGATTTGAACAATTTGCGGAGATTTCTAATTGTATGTAGTGATCATACGTACAATGTTGTCCTCCTGTTTGTTTTTATTCTTACTAGTAGAGTACAATAGAGTTCTTCTTTCAATTTGTTGTACTTTGAGTTCTGCACTTTGTAAATGTCCTCTCTTGTATCCCCTGTCTTTGAAACGTTGCATAGCCTGGTTTTTTGCCGTATCATAACTTTCAAGGGTGGAGCAATTGCGCTTAAGGCGCAGAAGCTCCCCATACGGTATGCTCTTAATGAGGCTACTAGGGTGGTGGCTGTCGGCGTGCAATACTGCATTTCCCGCCGTGGGTTTCCTAAAGAGGCGAGTAGCTAGGACATTATCTTCGATATATACCTGGAGATCTAAGTAATTGACTGTGGTGTCACTGATGTTTCCTGTGAACCTTAAATTGAGGTCATTATTATTCAGAGTTGCCACATACTCCTCAGCCGAGGAGCGGTCGCCTCTCCAAATAATGAAAAGATCATCAATGTACCTTGTCCAAAGTACTATGTTTTCAAGCCAATGGTCATTATGATCTCCCCAGGCCACGTGCTTCTCCCACCAGCCTACGAAGAGATTCGCATAGCTGGGGGCGAAGCACGTTCCCATCGCTGTACCCCGTTTTTGTAGGTACAGTTGTCCATCAAAGATAAAGATGTTATTATTTAAACAGTAGGTCACCATCTGTATAAGCATGTTATTGTGGTATGCAAATTTGGGATGCTTTTGGCCCAAAAACCATGTGATTGCCTTCAGACCATCTGTGTGACAGATGCAGGTGTATAAACTAGTGATATCTAGCGTTATCAACAACAGATTATCTTCCCAACAGATTCCCTCTATATGTTTGAGAAAATCCTGTGTGTCCTGTATATAGGATGATAAGTTCTTTAAAAAAGGAGATAAAAAAGAGTCCACATAGATTGCAGTATTCTCTAAAAGACTGTTGTTAGAAGCAACTATTGGTCTTCCAGGAGGGTTACTATAGTGTTTATGGACTTTAGGCAAATGGTAGAAAGTGGGCAGTGTGGGTTCTTCACAAAGCAAAAAGAGATATTCATCATGATTCAACATGCCTTCTTCTTTCCATTGGCCTAGTAATTGATGGTATTGCATAATACTTTCCACATAAGCACCACGTTGGATTTTGGTGTAACATTCCACGTCTTCCAGTTGTCTCATCGCTTCTTTTTGATACTGTTCTTTGCTAAAGATCACCATGTTACCGCCTTTGTCCGAAGGTTTTATTTCAATGGTTTTGTCATTTTTCAAGGTTTGTAAAGCTTCCCAATATTTCCTCGGAATGTTGAAATGATCGATCTTTTTCTGGTTTTTATCCGCCAAACTTTTGAGATCATCAATGACTGCTTCGTTAAAGACATCGATCGCGTCAAAGGGAGTCTGAGGAATCTTTCTAGATTTTCTCTTAAAATTGCTTTTGCCTCCAACTTGCGTTATTCCTGCTTGCTCTAAGTATTGTTGGGTGTTCGGGACAGTTGATTCTCCAGCACCCAAACATTCTAAAGCCTGTAATGTAGCCATAGCCTGGAATGAATTGACAGTTGATGAGGCCTCTTGTCTGTTCTCATCCTCCGAAATTATGGGAGGTGTTGATGAAGATTCCTGAGGATTAATTAGAAATATTTTTTGAAATTTGAGTTTTCTAATGAATTTGAACAGATCAATGCGGGTGTTAGCATAATCAAATCCTGAGGTAGGGCAAAAAGTAGGTCCCAGTTCCAAAACCTTGAGTTCATCATGTGTCAATGTTCTATCAAAAAAAAAAATATATATATATATTTTTTTTTTTTCACTGAAAAAAACATAGGTTTCACACCGGTTATAGTTAGCTGGAAATTTTACTCGCATAAAACCATTGAAATTCCCAAACTTATAGTTAGTTGGACTCACTATAACTTGCGCGTGCAATGCACTGCTGATGACGTCACATATTACATCACTCATGACATGGTCAGTGACATCACTCATGACATCACTGATGACACCATCCAGTGAATGTGTGTCTTTCTGAAAAATAAATATGAGTTATATATGTATATGTAAAAGTTGATGGAAGAATAAATGTTTAAATAAGTGTTTACATGTTTTAAAAAAAAATTGATTGGTTAAATGGCTTATTAAGTGTATCTTAGTGAATACATATATTAGTGAGTAATGTTTAAATATTTAAATATAAGTATTAGTGTTTCACTTTGTGTATAAGTGGCTGCATGGGTTGTTGAGTAGCTACATTTGTATGTATATGGGTTATTACATGTTTTTCTTAGTATCAGTATGAGTGTTTGTATGGTTTGGTGGGGGTATTACCTAGCACATAGATGCATGAATGACTGACTCTCTCTTTGTATGTGTTTTAAAGACAGCATATGTGCAGGACTGTATGGGTGGATGAGTGTGTATATGTGTGTGTTAGTGAGTGAATGAGTGTCTCACTAGTGTCTTTATCAGTAACTACATATGTATTAATCTAGTATATGTGAATATTAATGTATATAAGTGAGTATATGTGAGAGTAAGAGATTGTAAGAGTTCCTGTTTAAATTAGTATGTGTTTCTATAAGTGATTGTTTAAGAGAGTAAGTATGTGTAAGTTTCTTTAGAAGTAAAGTGGTAGTGTGTGTATAGCTGTATATGCAAATATATGAATGTTTAATAGTTTATTTGCATGTGTGAGTATGTGTCAGAGTATGTTTTAAATGACTGTCGGTGTGTAACAGGATGTATAGGTGTATCACTACATATGATGAGTGAGTATATGTATGAGTGACTATATAGAACTGTTGGTGAATAAGTGGATGTGTATATAGATGGTGGAATTATTGAATTGGTTGTTGTTACTGGTATGGGTATCTCCATTTTTTTGAAGATTTTTGTTTCTATTATTGAATATGTGTTTCAAGGGTTACATTACAGTGAAAGGAGGTCTGTCACTCTGTCACAAGGATGGTGTCATCAGTGATGTCATGAGTGATGTCACTTGACCATGTCATGAGTGATGTAATATGTGACGTCATCAGCAGTGCATTGCACGCGCAAGTTATAGTGAGTCCAACTAACTATAACCTGGGAATTTCAATCGTTTTATGCGAGTAAAATTTCCAGCTAACTATAACTGGTGTGAAACCTATGGTTTTTTCAGTGAATTTAATAGGTTTTTTAAATGCTAATTCCTAACTATAACTGGTGTGAAACCTATGGTTTTTTCAGTGAATTTCAAAGTTTTTTTTTTAGCAAATCTCTATAGGTATGAAATGTAATATTTTTTATAATGAATTTTATATTGTATAATTATGTAATACTATTTTTTTTATGTTTTTTAATTATTATTTTTATTTTTTTTGCCCCGGAGCGCTCCCGGGGCGCGTACCGATGCGCTCAACGGTGAGCGCATTGTTACAGCGCGCCCCGGGGCGCGTACTGGTGAGCGTCCCGTTAGCGCTATTGCCGCGAACGAAAACAACATCGTGATGTTTCGCGTAGCCGTGTGATGCGTCTTATGACGCACGGCGTAAACGCACCCGGAAGCGCCCGGACGTATACGTTCGCGCAACGTCCAGACGCGTTTACGCTATGCGCCCCGGGGCGCGTAGCGTAAGCACGTCGGGTCATGTGACCTGAAAATAACACTTAGCATTGGTTCAGATCAGTTTTGGTTTCCAAATGATGAAGGCCCGAGTCATGTGACCTGAAAGTAACACTTTTCATTGGTTCAGGTCAGTTTTGTTTTCCAAATGATGAAAGCCCCCACCTATTTTCCTCATTCTCACTTTGTACTTTGAGTGAGGAAGACCTGTTGAAAGACCTTTCTGTATCTATTTGTCTGAAAATGGCTACAGTAGCAGCAGCTGCAGGAGCATCTGCACCACCACCACCACCACCACCACCACAATGACCACCACAACACCACAGTGGTGGAGACCAAGAAGAGGAGGAGGAGGAGGAGGGGAGGTTCCTACCAGAAGATACTACCCCATATAAGCCAAAGGAGGACTTTATCTGGCAGTTTTTTTCCATCCCAAAGGACAAGAAGAAAGCTAATGCGCCAAAGGCGACTTGTTTAATCTGTGGTGCTCAACTTTCAAGGGGGAACCCTAACAAAAAATACTCTTTTGGCAACAACACCATGATTCGGCACATGCAACGCTGGCACCCTAATAACTATGCTAGGGCAGAGGTTAGGGAACTGGCCAGAAACCCTGCCCAATCTTCTGCCAGCACCTCCCAAAGTAATCAACCCACCCCATCGGGTCCAGAAGCGAGGGAGATGAGCCCAACTATTCAAACCAAGTTTTCCAATTTTAAAATCGTTTGCAAATTTTGTGGAGGGACAATATGCTATGGTGAGCAAAGCATTACACTTATCACCTGTGCTTGGGATCACAACAAGTGCCCGAAGAAACATTAATTTTTTCCTGTTTTTTTTTTTGCTCCAGTTGAGCCATTTACAATTCCCTGTTTTTTGTTTCTCCCCATATAAAATACAAAAAGAATATAAAACTGTTCAGAAAAGCCAAAAAAAGTAAAAAATGTTCAAAAAAACAATAAAAAAATATAAAACAACAAAAAGAATAAAAAAACAGTTCTTTTTAGAACTACCTGTAATTTATAAAAAAATGCTACATTTTTTGGAAACTCTGTCATTCTTTTTTCTCCAGGGTACGCGTATCGGTACGCTTCAAGGTGCGCGTACCGGGGGGCGCCCCCCAAACAAAAAATAAAATAAAATAAAGGAGTGAGCATGAGGGAAGGACACAGAGAGAGTGATGTGAAGAGAAAGAGAGCTAGAGGGAGCAACACAGAGGGACTGTGTATTAGATAGTAAGACAGAGAGAAGGTGTAATAGGGTGTAAGTGAGGAAAGGAAAATAAATAAGGGAGCGAAAGAAGGGAAGAGAGAGGAAGAAGACTAAAACAGAGGAGCTGGGAGAATGTGAGTGGGTGTTGAAAGTAAAAGGAAGGACAGTAAAGGATGGGGAATGAGGGGTAGTGACGGAACCGGGGTAAATGAACAACGGTGAGGGAGGGTGAGAAAAGAGCAGTGAGTGTAAGTAAAGAGGGGTGAAAGAGGGTGGATAAAAGTGAATAAGGGTAAGACATGGGGAGTGACAGAGAGAAAGGACAGAGAGAGTAAAGGAAGGAGTAACTGAAAGGGTCTGAGTGAAGCAGCAAAGAAAGGTAAGTAAGTGAGTGTGGGTGAGTTGTAGGGAGTGAGCATGACAAAAGAGTAGTGACAGACTAAGGGGACAGATACAGTGACGGTAAGAGAGACAGAGTGGGGGAACGGAAGTGAGAAACTGTGAGGACAGACGGACTGAGAAAAGGAGTGTGAGGAGTGAAGTAAATGAATAAGGGAATGAGTGAGGAAGTGAGGGAAGGGAACAGAGAGTAAGGGAAGTAAAGCAGGGGGACGGAAAGAAGTTGAATGTGGTAGGAGAGTAAGGGAAAGAAGAGTAAACATGGAGGATAAGAATAGTGAGGGAAGCAGAGTAAGGAAACAGGAGTGAGGTAGGGTGAGAGAATAGTAGTGAGGTTAAAGCAAAGAGTGATGACAAACTACATTTTTTAGTCATACTTACGATATAATCAATGTAAATTTAATTACATGTTTTTACTACACTTTGTGTCTGTGAAAGAGAGAAAAAAAATAAGTTTTAATTAGTAAAATATATATTTTAAAATAGAAGAGACAAGTCAAAAGGTTAAAAATCATAAAAATGTACTAAGAAATAAAGTAAGAGTGAAAGACACAGAAAGGGAAATAAAGAAATATAGAAGGACAACAAGAGGGAAAAAGAAATAGAAGGAGAGCAAATTACTAAGAGTAATGCAGATACGTTCAGTGACAGAGAGGAACAGAAGAAGAGAGAAATGAACTGAAGGTAAGAAAGATACTAAAAGAATGTGAATTAGCAAAACTAAATCAAGAAACAGGAGTAAGGAGAAAGGGAATGACTGAGAGAGAAAGGAGTCTAATTGAGGATGCATTTAGAAGAATGAGGAATGGAAGATAAATGAGAGTGAGTAAAGGGGAGTCATAGAGTGAAAGGATGAAGGGAGAGAGGATAATATAGAAGGATTGAGGGAAAAGGAGTGAGGAAGTTAGTAGTCAGAGAGACTAGGGGAAAGACTGAGTGAAGTGGAGTACAATGAGTGAGGAAAGAAAAATGAGTAAGGGAGCAAAAGAAGGAAAAAGAGGAGAAGAGGACTAAAGCAGTGGTACTTAGAGAAAGTGATTCGGTGATGAAAGTAAAGAGAAGGACACTGAAAGATTGGAAATGAGGGGTAGTAATGGAACCAGAGTAAAAGAATTGGTTTGAATAATGATGAGAAAGGAGCAGTGAAGTTGTTTTTATAGAAATGATAGAAGGTAGATAAACACAAGTGAACATAACACAAGGAGAGTGAGGGACTGAGGACATAGAGGTAGTGAATGAAAAATAGAGAGAAGAGGTCAAAATAAAGGAGCAAAGAAAGATAAGCAAGGGAGAGTGGGTGAGTTATAGTGACAGAGTGCGAGAATAGTGCTGAGTGAGTAAAGAGGAATTACTAAAAGAGCAAAGAAGGAAAAGACGGAAAAGGGAAATAAAGCAGAGAGACTGAAAGCTAAAAAGTGATGCAAGTGAGAGAGGGGATGTAGACAGTTGAAATGGAAATGAGGGGTTGTGAAAGAAGTGCAGTAAACGAATGGGTGTAAAACAGAGTGAGAGAAAGGCAGTGTGAGTGAGTAAAGAGAGCTGAAACAGAGAGGAAAAAAGAAAGTGAGTGTGAGACAATGGGAATAAAATACAAATTATACAATACAAACTATAAAATAATTTGTACAACATGTTAGATAGTTTATTTTTGCTGTTCTCAGAACATATTGAATTTCACTAAAAGCAGTGAGTTCAAACTATTCATCATATGACAGCGGGAAAAAAAACACAATCAAAAAGATTATGTTTAAAAAACCATATAAACTTACAAATCACATATGTACATTAACCTTTGATTCACTTACTTTTCCTTTAGGCCAAATAGTACATCATGAAGGTCCTTTTCGTTGGAAGGTACTCTGCTGTTCTCTAAAAATTCCATTTCATCGACTTTCTAGAAGAAAAGCTCCAAGAACATCTGAAATATGTTTAAATGTTTTTATATACTCCTTCTGTTCAGTCATGACTCTTTGCTCATTCCTTCACCTTTACTTAAGGCCAAATAGTGTCAGATGTATCAGTATATTTTGAAATTACTTAAAAAAAACTCTAAAATTACCGTTTTCCCGACGTTCTGAAAGAAAGGCTCAAACAACATTTTCACAATATTTAAATATTCATAATTCCATCTCTGGCTCTCTTATGTTGAACATTTCCTATAATACTGATATCACTTACTATGCGATCCACTTACTGTACCTTTGTTAGAACTATAATTTTTATACTATCTTCATCACTTTTACTCACAATATAATTTTAAACAGCAGACTAACTTTTATTAACAGCTCCCGTCTTCATAGGCCAATTATCTTTACTTAAATTATGGTTGTAAAAACACTAGGTATGAATTTTTTAAGTCAAAAGGCAAACGTTGTTTGAAAGTCAAATGAGTATCATTACAGTTACTCCAACCTTTTCGACATTTTAAATAGCATGTGTAATGCCCTGATGTTGTTGAAGGACCGTCATGATAAATAATAGCTACAGTTGCAAAAGTTCTTCCTGAAATTGATAACTGAGAAGCCACAAAATTTTTAATAGAAGTTGTCAATTTAGTTCCATCAGGTCTACATCGTTGGAACATTAAAATGACATACTGACCATAATTTTGTATAAATAATGTGGACAGCATTGCAGACTTACATTGGGTACACACCATATTGTGATCCGCTGCTTTAACTAGATTATTAAAAGGCACTGATTTGCAGTCTGGTAAAGTCAAATATATAAATCTTTTGGTGTCTATTGTAGTACTACTTGATAAACTACAGTTGTCGCAGTCATGCTGCCATTGATAAGAAAGGCTAAAAAGATTTTTTATATCTACACCTTCATCTTCCAATACATCAAACATATACATTAAAAATTCCTGACGATCCTGCTGAATATTCTTTGAAAATTGATTTTGACCAGAACATATGTCTAGAAGATTTCGAATTTCTGAAACACTTTCTATTTTTGCTCTATCATTGCTACATTTCTCAAACACAGAATTCAATAAACAGCAGAATGTTTGATCCCGATTTTCAACAATCTGTTCTTGTAAATTTTGAAAAAAAAAACAACATTAACCACTACATTAGCATAGCAGTTGACACCAGAACTGTTTTCAAACTGAAATCCAACATTATCTTCAACAGAATCCTTTTTCTTTCTGCTCACAATTACAGTGTCATCTACTTTTTGTCTTTTTGCTACTACCTCACTGCAATTATTCTCATTTCTTCTTTTTCGGCCTACCACACGTTTTTCAAACAGAGGATATTGAATCAAATGTGGAGCATACTCTCTTCTTAACCTATTGTATTCTTTAACACAATCTACATCTGCACAAATCTTTGTTTCATCACACTCAATCAAGTACAATCCTGATAAAGTTCTGACTCGTGATAATGCCACATATGCCATACCCTCTTTAAACACAGAACTTCCAATGTTCACCAAAGCACTATCTACACTTAAGCCTTGAGATTTCTGAATTGTCACCGCATATGCCAAACAAACAGGAAACTGTTTTCGGCGAACATATAAGTCTTTCACAAGCAAAAATCTAGCTGAACAACGACAAATTTGTTCTATTTCGTCAATGCCATCAAATTTAATTTTTAAAATTTCAATTCCATATCTATTTTTGTAATTCACAAAATCAACAACATGACCCATTGCTCCATTTACCAGACCTCTTTCAACATTTAAATTCCTTCTCAAAATGATACGACAATTTAAACACACATTCAGAGTCTTTTCAAAACCAGAAGTTTTAGATATAGTCTTCTCTAATGAATTCAATTTTGATTTCAAATTTTCTGACAAAATAATTGTTGCTCCCATATTCTCTATTTTATCTATAGCTTCCAGTTTCACAATCTCTTCATTTTCTAACTTTAACATTTTGTGGTTGAAGATGGAACATTTTTGCAGAGTTGGCATCAAACATATCCCAGATTTGTTTTCAGTAATTTTCTTAAAAATATTCTCAGGAAGAATGTTTTCATTTGGATACAAATTTGAAATTAATAATGCATGTAATGCTTCTTTCCCATGCTCACTTACTTTTCCGATTCTTTCATCTTGTAGAATATTTTTATAATCTTCATCCTTTGCCTGTCGCATATTTTGAAGCAGTTCTGCATATTTGAAATGTAACCATATATTAACGTTTCCAATGCTTCCTAGGCACTTCCTGGTATCTTCATGTGTGAACATTTTAAACACTGGTTGTCCCTTCACTGGAGTCAACTGCAGTAGATCTCCAAAAACAATAATGTGTTTTCCTCCGAATAAGATATCATAGTCTGTTCTAAGAATTTCTTGCATTCTCAAATGCACAAAAGCAAGCATTAGATTTGAGACCATGCTTACTTCATCAATGATAAGAAGTTTCATTTTCTTCAGGACTCTGGAAACTTCAGAACACCCATCTCCAGATAGCTTGTGGTATTGCAATTTGTTATCATGCTCAACTGGTAGCATCAGTAAACGATGTAAAGTAATCCCTTTAATGTTATGTGCTGCCAGCCCAGTTGGAGCGGTAACAACACAAGACAGTGATGACTCCGTCCTTTTCTGCAGATAAGTTGCAATTGATTTAATCAGAAAACTTTTTCCAGTTCCCACTTCTCCACTCACGTACAGACGCACAGGCTTAAATGATGTACATGAGCACTCTTTTTCCTCATGACTGAATCCATGTTCAACCTGTTCTGTGACTTCGTCATATATCTGTTTCTGCTCAAGGTTTAGTTGTTTCACCAAATCTTCTAAGTTAACTACATCATCTTGAGATTGTTCCATGGCTCTTTCCACCTCATCCATGGCAGTGGCAGCTTCATTTTGGATAATTGGTCCTCCTAGTGGATCCTGACTCAATGAGGCAGAGCTCTGACTGTCTTGAGAACTGTCTCTAGCAATCTCTACAGCAATTGTGGCTTCTTGTTTTATTTCTTCGTTCAACATTTGCAGATAATTTGGAAAATCAGGACATTCTATGGTATCCTTGGTTGCATTAAAAGAATCTTCGTAACAGAGAAAATCTCCAAGTAGTGCCTCTTCTGTACGCCATGGCTTAAAAAGTTGCAAAAGAGCTAAATAGTAAAATTCCCTTTTCTCTGGATTTTCGAAACTCAATTATCGATGATTAATCAAATGGCCTTTTCTCTGCTTCACTAGACATCCTTCACACCCAATGATAGCATATATTCCATTATTGATATCTTCTCTGATGGTCCTCTTATAAATATAGTTTTGCAGAACTTCATACAAACAACTGTTCTCAAGATGACTACTTCTATTTGGATAGTATGTATCCAACATGTTTGTCTTCAAAATATCTGTACTGTTTGGTTCTTTCTCAGCCAAATACTCAATTTCTTGTACAGATTTCAAAACTCGGTTTCGTGTTGCAGCAAGACCTAGACTCACCCAAATAATTGTTCTAGACTTGGCGTCGAGACTTGCTGATGATAACCGATCAGAACATTCATATGCTCCAATTTCTCGATGCGACAACATCTTCAAACTGAAACTGTATAATTTTTTACTTATACTCTTTTCATGTGAAATGTCCTCCCACATTTCCTTCAGTTCTGTCTTTTCTTTTTTTGTGATGTAAGACGTCACATATCGAGCCACAGCAATAGAGTTGTCAGCAACAAACTGAATATCCATGTTAGCATTCCACATGGACAAAATCACTGTGTTGTAGTCGTTGATGTACTTGGACTCTTCGTTTCTTTTTAAATTGTATGTATTTTTGGGTGATTTCCTCGTCACAGTATGTCGCAGAGAAGACATCAAATTATTTACTCTTCCTTTAGAAATCACTGGTCGTGGAAACCCGAAACAACATTTTGTGTAGAACTTGTCCTTGTTTCTGAATTTTCGACGACAGTACTTTCCACAACGATGGGATTGAAAGCGTAAAACTTGTTGCCTTAAACTGTTTTCTTTGGTAGTTTTTGGAACAGCACATGTTGAATACTCTTCAATGAAACTCATCACTGTGTCATCCGAATCTGTTCCAAATTTGGGTGCATCTTTAATCCATAACAACATATGAATGTGAGGAGCACCTCTCGCTTGATACTCCTTTCTCCAAAAGAAATCCAAAACCTCTCCAAGGGGAGGATTTTTTTTGTTGGTAATGAAAGACATCATAGCTTCAAATCTATGATTGAAATATCTGCATACATTCACTGGATCCAAAGAACACAGTTCTCCAGGTGTTTTGAATTCTATATTTTGTATGTTTGCATTTGCCTCTCGTAGAAATTGAAGTAAATTGTCCCATGCATACTCAGCACAGCTAAGAGTGAGGAACCATGTAGGGGTTCCTAAGTTTCTTAGCATACATTTCAATTCCCCATGACGACGGTACCAATACTCGTTTGTACCACTCTGACATGCCATGAGATTGTTTAGATGAGATTCCAAAATTTTGTCTTGCAGATTGACTTTCTCCATAAAGTCCCTCGCCGAAACATTTTGCAGATGTGCTCTACTTTTCAGTATATGGTTTACTACATAAGAAAGCCCAGACAAGTCACTTTCACACAGTAGATGAAACAAATATGGGATGCATTGATGAAACCTTGGATCTTCAGCATATAATCTTAAAGTCCGGTATTCAGATGCTGGAATTTGAAGTGGTCGATCGTCATATCGTCCACCTCGACCTGTTGGAAATAGCTGTGGAAAACAACGAGCTTCCAAACTTTCTTCCCATACACTAATGGGACTTCCTTTTGCTGCTTTCATTTGAAACAAGTCAATTGCATTCCCCATTACTTCTTTGGAATGCAAAGGATGAACAGTATAATGTCCATATATTTCTTCACTTCTAGACACATCAACTTTTTCAATTTGGCCGGCTGAACAATCACTGTCTTCTTCTGCAGCTGTTTCCTCTGCTCCAACACATACATCTTTGTAGTACTCATTGTTTTTGACCAAATACAATGTTGCCTTTTTGACTTTCCTAACATCCACTAAATCTTGCCAGATTTTCTTACTCTTTGTCGGAACCCCATTAACTAGAACAACCAGAGGTTCCTCTTCCACTTTCTCTACACCAAATGTATCAATTTTTTTTTAAAATCTAGAGGCAAATAAACAACTCTTCCCTTTAATCCTCTCTGTAAATCCGAAGGAGGCAATTTCCCTATCTTAGGCTCCATGCGAACAATAGCCTGAAAAGGATGGACACATTGAATCAAAATAGATTAATATGTATTTAAATCCATCAATTCAGGAGGAATGTCTACCAAGTCAAGATTATTATGAACAGCTCTAGCAGGCATTCTGTTTTCATTTAATTTATTATAACAATATTTACAAATACGCTGATCAGAACTCAAATCAAAAGAATTCTCCACCAACAAATAGGTTGCAAAATCCTTCCACTCATTATTATTTAGCTTTTCGCTTTTTACATATAAATCAACTAATCTAGTCTGGTGCTTATAATGAGTTCATCGACAACACACACAACTAAAATGTGGCCTTTCACTTAATTTTACCTTAAACTTAGAAATTTCCTGGTCAAACTTTTCTGTACTTAAAATCTGTACATTGTCTTCCACATTACCTTGAATTTCTGTGTCAATTTCTACACTGTCCTCTTTTTCACCAAAGTAATTTAACTCAATTTCTTCACAAATGGTCTTCACATCTAATTCAGTTCCATGCAAACGAGCACTGTTTAACTGTTTTAGCTTAAGTGCTGGACTTTTTGCATAATACAACCTTCTCACTAATTTCCTCACTTTAGTATGATGTACTGCTAACATCCTAAAATGATGAAAAACACTCTGACATACTTTTCTAGAAAGACAAGCCAGTGAATGCCCCTGCAAACCTGTGTTTTCTCTCACTCTGCAAGGATCTAACTCTTGCAACATCTTCATTTTCAGTTTTAGACTTTTCTTACTATATGTATGTAAGAAATTACGAAACAAATCGATTGAATCCTGTCGCACACTACAAATACTACTACACTTCCAAGTGTACACTGGACCCTTAGTACGTCTCCCTAAAACTTCATTAGTTAACATCTCTTCTGCTTCTCTAGGCACAAGTTTCTCTTTTTCAATCGGACAACCGTCTTTCACCTCATATGCTCGACCACTGGTGTCAACTGCATGCACTAAATCATTCTCCTGGAAGTAACTCTCCTCATTAAAAAATGGCTCACAACTTGAACTATGCATCCATTCTCCAGAAAAAACTTTACAAAAATGTGTCCAATTAATTACTCTTTTGCATCTACTGTTTGATTTGAAAACATCAATTGTCTTGTTAAGTGTCCTAATTCTATTGATTATTAAAATAAATAATTTTTTCTTAACTTCAAAAGCCTGATCAACAATCTTCTCTACACTTTTCTTTTTCTTATAAAAAGCAGCTCTCTGTTTACCTTGCCTAATGTTTTTTAACAAATTTAAAACCACCTTATTGCAAAACATTCGTTTACGAATGTCCCTAAATTGATTCTGCCTTCTATTCCTATACATATTATTCTGTCCTGCTCCAGTAGTAAAATTTTGGGGGGGCCTCTCCTTCCTTTTCAATTTTGCTCTCTCCTTCTCTAGTCTTTATCCACATTCTGACCAGCATTTTTTTTTTATCTACATATGTTCCGTACGAAAGACTTAGTTGTCTTACCAGGAGCTTTTTTCCTGTTTTTTGAAGTATTTGTTGTAGAGGAGTGCTGTAATTCCATTGCTGTTTTTGATTTTTTCCGCTTGGCATCTTTTCTTCTCCTCTGCCTTGAGGGCATATTTCCTTACTATTGAAATCTTGATCTCAATCTGTGGTAAAGAAAAAAATAACACATTATAGACCACTATTACCAAACAACAAAGCAATGACAATAAGCAAACGATATAAACACTAGTTTACAACATATCTAAGTTTATATCATAGCAACTATGTAACTAGAAGTAAGACAGAGAAAAAGAGCTATAGGAACTAACACACAAAGACAGAGAGACTCAGACAAAGAAACAGGTTGAGGGAGTAAAACATAGAGAAGCAGTAAGACAGAGAGAGTGTATAATATGTTGTAAGACAGAGAAAGAATGTAATAGGGAGAGGGAGTAAGTCAAAGAAAGGGATGAAGGGAGTAAGTCAGAAAAACGGTGTAACAGGGTGGAAGACAGAGAGAGGGTGTAAGAGAATGTAAGACAGAGAGAGGGTGTTAGAAGGTGAGAGGATGTAAAAGAGAGTAAAAGAGAGAGAGGCTGTAAAAGGGAGAGAGAGAGCATACGTTTGAGAGAGGGTGTAAGAGGAATTAAATCAGAGAGAGGATGTAACGAGGAGTATGTCAGACAGAGGGTGTAACACAAACAGAGGAAGAGAATAAAAAAGTCAGATAGAGGGAGAGAGGGTATAAAACAGACAAATGATGTAATAGGGAGTAACTCTGGGAGAGAATGTTACAAAGAGAAAGGTTGTAAGACGGTGTAAATCAGGAAGAGGATGTAAAAGAAAGTATGACTTACACATTGCTGTAAAAAAGAGAGAGGGAATAAATTAGAGACAGGGTGTAAGAGAATGTAAGTCAAAGAAAGAGTGTAACACAGAGTCAAGATGTAAAAAGGAATAAGTCAGAGAGAGGGTGTTAGAAGGGGACAGGTGGAAAAATAGAGTAAGTCAGGAAAAAAATATAATAGAGACTAATACATTGTTAATAATCCTTGGTAAAGAAATGTTAGTGCATAAAGGAATTGTATTTTCTAAATGAGTGAGGTTTCAGTAGTGTAATCAAATGCTTATACATATGACCTATGCTCTGTTTTGTAAATGTTATTTAAAAAAAGATTTCAGGCACATGAATTGGTTTTACATTATTGACAAGGATTAGATAGTATCTGCATGAATAAAAACATATATTAGCACATTTCACAATTATGTTACCTGTGTTTCCTCAGATTAGTAAGCAGATTGTGCAGATGAGGTGAGGCATGTCCAGGGGTGCAAAGGAGGTAAGGCCTGTGTCCATGAGTGCAGTGGAGAGGACTGATCTCCTCTGACCCTTGGACAAGCCTTACCTCATCTGTGTCCTCTGGACAGGCCTCAATGTATTGGGTATAATTGATGGTAACTGGGTGCAGATGAGGTGAGGTGTGTCCAGGGGTGTAGATAAGCTGAGGCCTGTCTATGGATGCAGATGAGTTGAGGTCTATTCAGGGTTGCAGATGAGGTGAGGATTGTCCAGGGGTGCAGAGGAGGTGAGGTCTGTGTTGAAGAATGTAGTGGAAGAGAGGTCTGTCCAGGGGTACAAAGGAGATGAGGCCTGTGTCTACGAGTGCAGTGGGGGATAGGCTTCATGAAGTCTAGTCCACTGCACTCTTAGACACAGGCCTCACCACCTATGCTCCCCAGGAAAGGCCTCTCTCCCACTACAGTCTTGAACACAGGCCTCACCTCCTCTGTACCTCTGGACATGCCTCACCTCATCTGCACAATCTACTTCCTAATCTGACGTAACACAGGTGACATCATTGTGAAAGGTTCAAATATATTTATTTAATCATGCGGACACTATTTATTCCTTCTCAAAAATGTAAAAGTCATTGATTTGCCCCAAAATAGTTTTTTAAATAACATTTTAGACACAGAGCGCAGGTCCTATGTACAAGCATTCAGTGTCCATGAGTGCAGTGGAGAGGACTGACCTCCTCTGACCCTTGGACAAGCCTTACCTCATCTGTGTCCTCTGGACAGGCCTCAATGTATTGGGTATAATTGATGGTAACTGGGTGCAGATGAGGTGACGCGTGTCCAGGGGTGTAGATAAGCTGAGGCCTGTCTATGGATGCAGATGAGTTGAGGTCTATTCAGGGTTGCAGATGAGGTGAGGATTGTCCAGGGGTGCAGAGGAGGTGAGGCCTGTATTGAAGAGTGTAGTGGAAGAGAGGTCTGTCTAGGGGTACAAAGGAGGTGAGGCCTGTTTCTAAGAGTGCAGTGGGGAATAGGCTTCATGAAGTCTAGTCCACTGCACTCTTAGACACAGGCCTCACCACCTATGCTCCCCAGGAAAGGCCTCTCTCCCACTACAGTCTTGAACACAGGCCTCACCTCCTCTGTACCTCTGGACATGCCTCACCTCATCTGCACAATCTACTTCCTAATCTGAGGTAACACAGGTAACATCATTGTGAAAGGTTCAAATATATTTATTTAATCATGCAGGCACTATTTATTCCTTCTCAAATATGTAAAAGCCATTGATTTGCCCCAAAATCGTTTTTCAAATAACATTTTAGAAACAGAGCACAGGTCCTATCTACAAGCATTCAATTTCACTACTGAAACCTCACTATTTCACAAAATTCAAATCCTCTATCTTGCAAATGCTGATACCAAGCATTATCAAAAAACATGACACAAACCAACAGCAAAGAAGCTCAATGTGCTTCCTAGTATGAGGTAACACAGGTGACATCATTGTGAAAGGTTCAAATTTATTTCTTTAATCATGCGGACACTATTTATTCCTTCTAAAAAATTTAAAATCCATCCATTTTCCCCAAAATCGTTTTTCACATCACATTTAAGAAACACAGCACAGGTCCTATGTACAAGCATTCCATGTCACTGCTGAAACTTCACAATTTCACAAAATACAAATCCTCTCTCTTGCAAATGTTGATACCAAGCATTATCAAAATACATGACACAAACCAACAGCAAAGAAGCTCAATCTGCTTCCTAATCTGAGGTAACACAGGTGACATCATTGTGAAAGGTTCAAATATATTTTTTTAATCATGCAGACACTATTTATTCCTTCTCAAAAATGTAAAAGCCATTGATTTGCCCCAAAATCGTTTTTCAAATAATTTTTTAGAAACAGAGCGTAAGTCCTATGTACAAGCATTCAATTTCACTACTGAAACCTCACTATTTCACAAAATACAAATCCTCTATCTTGCAAATGTTGATACCAAGCATTATCAAAAAACATGACACAAACCAACAGCAAAGAAGCTCAATGTGCTTCCTAATCTGAGGTAACACAGGTGACATCATTGTGAAAGGTTCAAATATATTTATTTAATCATGCAGACACTATTTATTCCTTCTCAAAAATGTAAAAGCCATTGATTTGCCCCAAAATCGTTTTGTAAATAACATTTTAGAAACAGAGCGCAGGTCCTATGTACAAGCATTCAATTTCACTACTGAAACCTCACTATTTCACAGAATACAAATCCTCTATCTTGCAAATGTTGATACCAAGCATTATCAAAAAACATGACACAAACCAACAGCAAAGAAGCTCAATGTGCTTCCTACTCTGAGTTAACACAGGTAACATCATTGCGAAAGGGTCAAATTGATTTCTTTAAGCATGCAGACACTATTTATTCCTTCTCAAAAATGTAAAAGCCATTCATTTTCCCCAAAATCGTTTTTCACATCACATTTAAGAAACACAGCACAGGTCCTATGTACAAGCATTCCATGTCACTACTGAAACTTCACAATTTTACAAAATACAATTCCTCTATACAGTAAAAACTTTCTACCAAGCATTATCAAAAAACATGACACAAAGCAACATTAAAAAACCACAATTTGCTTCCAAATCTTCTCCATGGAGTATACAAGTCTCTATCTATATTAAATGAATCATTACTCACCTTTACAAATGCTTTGGGAGATTGAGAACAGTGTCAGACACACATACCAATATTTCTTTAGCAGAGCAAAAGGTATGTACTCCAGGCACTGCAACCATGAATGGCTCAGAAAACCTCTAATTCTACACACATATTCCTCATGGTAACCAATCAAAACTCTTCCCTCTCTATTTTCAAACCAACACCCTTCCCCTCCTCAGCCCTTTCTACCTGTTACCATAGCAACTCCCTCCTCACTGAGCTCTCAGGTTTAAAAGTTTATTTTACAATGTTGCAAGTGAACTTAGCAAGGATGTCTGACCTCTCAATACACCAGCTTATCCGGTGCAATGTTTCTTTAAATGACTTTTTCTTAACCATTCAAATTACTTCTTTCACAAAACAGAACCATGCACCCTAACTTTCAGTTTTCAACTATCTGAATCCACCAATCATTGCTTCTGATTCAAGAGCACTGAAACTCCACAGTTGTTTTGCAAACTCCTACTGTTCCAACTGCCATTTCATTCCCACCCTTCATCTGACTGCACCAGAACCTCCTCTTACCATGTATTCTGTCTGGATTATTGGACATAGCTACATCCACTGGGCTCAAAGGTATGCAGCTACCAGAAATTTTCAAAACCTTGATTTACCAAATGTGGACATCAAGTGGATTGGCCAGAGAGGATTGAGATGGCATCAATTGATACCATTGGTGAAAACCTTTTGGCAACTGCCACACCCTCACCTCATAATTCTGCACTGTGGTGGAAATGACTTAGGCACTTTGACTCGGGTAGGTCTGGAAATGCTTTTAAAGGACACCTTTGAGCAATTGATCGCACTTTTTCCTCAAACTGCCTTGGTATTTTCCAATATATGCCAAAGACAGAAGTGGTCTAACCAATTTTGTCCACAATTTGAGAAAGCACGGAAACATGTGAATAAATCTGTTTCTGCTTACATGAGAGACTATGCAATGGGTTCAATATACAACAATAACTTGCGTTACAACATGCAAGATATCTACAGAGGAGATGGTGTGCACTTCTCAGATGAGGGGAATAGAATATTCCTCCTGAATTTAAGACTGTGCATTGGAACCTACTTGTAGGTACCTAAATCAGCCACAGAACCCAAAAGCTCTTTTTAGGGCTACCCTACCTCTGATCACTCAAAATGATTATTTTACTCTAACTTTTTTCACTGTTTTTCACCAAAGTACGCTTCCCGGTACGCTCCCCGGTACGCGTACCGGGCGCTCCCCCCGCGAATTGTTTTAAAAAAAATTGGGTTTTTTTGGCCTATATGGGCCTCCTAAGCCCCCCTCAGAAAACCTAGGAGGTCAGGGGGTGTCTACCGTGTCCCCTTTTACCCATTCCCAACGTTGTTTGTCCTCCATCTTGTGTCTCAAATCTACCGAAACACAAGATGGAGGACTCTCGTAGCGCTGCCGGTACGCGTACCGGGGCGCGCACCGGTAAGCGCTCCCCAAAAATTTTAAAAGTTAATTTACATAAAAACCACTGGAGACACTTTCACCAAATATAGAATACGCCCTACTACATACCAGTACCTACCATTTTCCCAAATTTGGTGAAATTCCATTGAGCCATTTGAGCTGTAGCACTGTCTAAATATCCTGAGGTAAATTACATGACAAAAACACATATGAAGTGTTAGAATTTACAACCAATTAAAATGTTACTTTCATTTTCTACTTTTTTTTCCTGACATTTGATTGGTTATGTACATGAATATAAATGAAAAATGAGAGGGAAACACGGCCATTTTGACTACAACTACCTGAGGTACATCTTTAAAGAATTTTCTCCATTTATCTTCATCACCTTTTAATAAGGTAAGTTGTTAATTTGTAAGGGGCACTTTAAGTTAATTTGTAAAAACTTTTTCTGATAGGTATTTACTGTCCCTCTGTTAGAGTTATATATTGAGATAGGCTTCTCTGTTATAGTTATAGATTGAGTTAGGCTTCTCTGGTATAATTATGAAATTACTAAGGCTTCTTCACATACACTTTTTTGATATTTCTACTTCCTGCCTGATACCATACACTGCCCAAAGATAACTTCACTGTTAAAAATTCAGAAGTACCTGTCTAAACTTAAACCCAACACTGCCCTAACTCTACTGATATATTTATTTTTAATGCAATTTACAGCAAGAAAATGGAAGGAGAACCAAACAAAATTAATATTTCTTTCGAAATTGTTCTGGAGAACAATCCTGAGGAAGACTTTGACTTTATGGATCAATATCTGGACGAAGAGTTCGTTAATTGTGTGGAAGAAATGGAATCATGGACTAAAAATGAGGACATTCCTGACGATATAATGTTGGAAGTTCTTTTAAATTTTGAAAAATCACAGCAATAAATTTTTATTTAATAATTAAAAATTGTTCGAGACATTATTCTTTCTTATATGTAATTCATGAAATAGTACCAAAATGAATATAATATAAATTGAGACTTATAGTATACTGTGCAACTTTTTTGTGTTACATAGTAATTTTGCTCATAGTTACTTCCTTTCTCCCACTATATTATCTCCAATGTGTATTTGACATCTCTTTTTCATCTCCTGCCTCCATGTTGTTTCTGCTTTCCTGACAGACTATGGTATGGATTCCATATACCACAATAACTTCTGTAACAACATGCAAATTATCTACAGAGGAGACGGTGTACATCGAATTTAAAACTCTGTATTGCTACCTACATGCTGGTACCTAAATCACCCACACAACACAACACCTCTATGCAAAGCTACCCAACTCTAAGCACTTTAAATTATTATTTTACTATTTCACTGGGTTTTCCCCTTGGTAAGCTCCCTGGTACGCTCCCCGGTGCGCGTACCGGGCGCTCCCCCCGCCCTTTTATGGCCCCCACATCAAACCTAGGGGTCAGGGGGGTCTACCCTGCCCCCTTTTGGTCATTTCCCCCTTTGTTTTTGCCACCCCTTGTGTCTCGATCCTACCGAGACACAAGATGGCAGCCGCTCCGCACTGTTTGGAATGTTGACAGACACCCAAGAGCCAATCAGCTTTCCGCTCGCGAACTCGCGTTACGCGCCAGGTGCGCTCCCCGGTGCGCCTACTGGGGCGGGCTCATAGATATATATATTTTTTTGAACCTAAATTACTCAAAATCCACTGGAGCACATATCTTGAGACATAGCAAAGGCACATCGGGCTACAAGTCCCTACAATTTTGCCAAGTTTGGTGGAAATCCATTCAGCCATTCGGGCTAAAAGTGAGTCCAACCGCCCTATGGAAATTAAAATGGGGAAAACACGTTTTGGGACCCCCCTTTTATCTCGGCCCCCACTTCACGAATCCCCCCAAATTTTCAGGGAAGGAGCGGGCCATCTTCTTTGAGAAATTCGCGAAGATTCGTCCACCGGCGCCAAAGTTATTCCCAATAGAATGTTGGGGATTTCCTATGGAAAACAATCCTAACTATAACTACCTACTGGCGACCGCCAGTAGGTAATATATATATATAATATATATATATATATATATGTATCCCTCGCTGCTCCTTGTTGCACCTCGTCCGTGCACTCTCGTGTGGGTGCTTCCTGCGGGTGGTGCGCCCGCATCTATGATTGCTCGATTCTCCACGCAATTTTCGAAGACACAAAGAAAAGCACTCTCGGGGCAAGTCCAAATGATTTATTTAGGACTCACGGTGAACAAACCAGACGCGTTTCGGCAACCGCCTTTGTCGATGGTAATGCGGAAAGCACGAAACGGCCCTCTTTAATGTCTATTACATTTCATTGAAGTCGAAAACGGCATTCAAAAGCAACATTTGATATTTGATATTTATTTATTTATATAGCGCTGAATCACCCATGAGGGTATCTTGGCGCTTCGGACGGAGAAACAACCTAATTCAGGAAGAGGATATTATTTTATTAGTTTTAGAAAAGGTGAGTTTTTAACATTTTTCGAAATTGAGACAAATTTTGTCCCAGACGTAGCGCAGAAGGCAAACCATTCCAAAATCTTGGAGCCAGGTAGGAAAAATATTTGCTACCACTACGCGCTTTTTTTATTCTAGGAACAGCTAGCAAATGCTCCTTGCTGGACCTTAGATTGCGTGTGACTGAATAGGGAGAAAGTTTGTTAGAGAGATACTTGGGGCCCTTGCCATTGCAGGCCTTATAAATGATGCAGCCTATTTTAAATGTTACCCTTTTCTTTATGGGAAGCCAATGAAGCTGTTTAAGAAGAGGCCCAGAGGATGTTCTAGATGGGACATTGCTTATAAGTCGAGCAGCGGTATTCTGCACCACTTGAAGTTTATTAATGGCACTCTCATTGGCCGAAAACAATAGAGCATTGCAATAATCCAATCTGCTCAATATCAGGGCCTGAATTAGAGTTTTTTTGGTAGAAGAGGGCAAGAGAGGAAAAATCCTCCTCAAAAGGCCCAGGATAAAGTAGCAGGAACCTGCAATGACGTTAGCATGAGTATTATGTGTCAGCCTATGGTCAATCCTGACACCCAGATTTTTAACCACCTCTTTAGGAGTGGGGGCATTCCCCAACTCTTCCGGCCACCGGGTAGGTGACCAAAGGGTGGTAGCTCCTCCAAACAACATGATCTCCGATTTATCTCCATTAAGTTGTAAATAGTTATTACGCATCCAGGCACTGATAGTTTTCATGCCCTCAGCGAAAAGTCGATCAATATCAGGGGTATTTTTATCAAATGTAAGCAGGAGCTGAGTATCATCAGCGGATGAGATAGGTATGAATCCCAAAGATCGCATAAACCTAGCCAAGGGGGTGACATATACATTAAAAAGGGTGGGACTTAAGCAAGATCACTGCGGAACACCCTTACTTACTTTGGTCGTCTCTGATTTAAAAGATCCCATAGTGACTGTTTGAGTTCTGTCAGTGAGGAAGTTGGTAATCCAACTCAACCCTTGTCCCTGAAGACCTATATCCTGAAGTCTTTCTAAGAGAATGTGATGTGAAATGGTATCAAACGCTGCTGACAGGTCAAGTAGCACCAGAAGTGCCGCTTGTCCCTTGTCAGCAGCCATACGTATATTGTCAGTGACTTCTATGAGAGCGGCCTCTGTATTATGATATTCCAACATGGCAGACATGTTGGAATATGTCATATGTCATATGTCATATATATGTACAGTAAAGGGTCTTGAAATGTGAATCAACAGGTATTTTACCAGTTAGGATTTATCAGAACACTTTTATATTTATTTTTATTTTAAAATACATTTCATGTATATACAAATTAACTTCAAGTGCCGTTTCTTGATGCATTACAAACAATGACCGTTTGATGTGAAGGAATTGTATGGAAATGTTTACTATGTCTATTATCATGTGACATCCTGATTACTGATACTGGTCACTTTAAATTTTGCACCATCTCACTAAACCATGTCATGTGATCAAGGCTCTTCTGGGCAGAAAAGCGTAATGGCGACAAGGGCATAAACACAATTTGAAGCACCTACCTGAGTCCGGGTCCGTGTTTGTGGAGGTATTTCAACCACGTAGCGGAGTTCATGAAATATATGTTTATGCATATACATGTGTGTGTACATATATATATATATATATATATATATATATATATATATATATATATATATAATCCAACTTGTGCACACGAGCAACGAGAGGTCACTCCACAGCGCTCTCACCATCTGGTAGTCAAGCCTTGCTGCAGCTCGTCCTTCCGCTCCCAACATTAAAGACTGCCTCTGCTGACACGTTTCGAGGCTGATGCGCCTCTTCATCGTGGACTGACAGAAATGCACCAATCATTCACCTCCATGTTCAACAGCCTTTATTAGCATAATTACCCTCAGTGGGCATTGCAAAGTATGTCAGCACAATAGCTTGCTGGGAGATGTAGTCCCTTGAAGGTGCAAATAACAGTTAATATCCTTAGTCGGTTCAGTGCATTTAAGTCCTTATTTACAGTCCATTATTACCTTTAGTAGGAAAGGGTTCAGCAAAGGACGAGCTTATTGTGCAAAAGAGCGCTGTGCTGCCCAGTATGGAAAAAGTTCCATTCCACAGCCTTCATCCGAAGAGGTGCTCCTCTCCACGGCATGGGCGGCCGTGTAAACCATAGAATCCAACTTGTGCCCAAGAGCAGCGAGAGGTTACTCCACGGCGCTCTCACCATCTGGCAGTCAAGCCTCGCTGCAGCTCTGTGCCGTGGAGAGGAGGCTCCGCTTCGGATGTAGGTTGTGGAATGGGGACTGTAGTAAATGAGTAAATTAAGAAACTTCATGACAAATAATTCCCCCAAGATGGCCAACAGAGACAAAAGAGCCCAAATGTAGCACAAATATCACCCAGGTGTGGCCCAAGAATAGCCCAATGACAGAATGTCCCAGAGTGTTCTAAAGAACAACTAGAGCGCTAACAGTCTTACTTATGACAAAAGTATGGAGGTAGCCCAGTGCGGATCACATCCATAAAGGAGCAGGTCATACTCTGACATGTCCATGTGCACACACAACCCATGCCGTACAATACAGGCAGCAGACGAACAATTCACAAGGCCACGAAATCTGTCTGAGAGCACATATTAGCCAAGTCAAACACAAATCAGGGCCCGAAAATGACACAATTCAAAGGCACTCTGCCTCAAAGGGAGAAGGATACACAAACTCAGAGCTGCAGGGGCAACTTCCCCACAATGCAGCACACACACATAGCAATCACAGAACATCAGCAATGACAGCAATGAGGTACAAAGTGCAACACGAACACCATAGGACACGGCTCACAACAGTTCCCGCACATGCAGAGTAACTGTCCACTCCTATCTGGCATTGCCTGACACTGTGTGATGATAATACACGGCTACTACCACATATCCATCATGTAGTCGTAACACACACTGACTGCCATCAAATAGCTAGCTCCACCAAAACAGTGACAATGTACATTGACATGCAGTTTGAATGTAAACATCTGCAAATCTTCAACATACATGTGTAACTCTGTTGACTTGCATCTCCCCTTTCACATTGCATAGGGACAAACAACACCTTCTGCAGGGCACCCCACACTTCATTGATGATGAAGAGGACAACCTGCACATATGTCAAGACACCCTCCAAAGGATAATGGAAAGCCTCCGCACACCATCCCCAGGAGCAGGGCAGGCCAGCTGCCCCAAGGTGAGCCCACCACCTGCACAGACCACACAGCAGGAAACACAAACCTCCACGGGTGTCTCCCAGCCCCCCCCCCCACCAATGCATGGAGTTCCTAAAAAGTGTGTGGGGTTGCCAGTTGGAGTTGGCTGAACAGCTGCGGGTGGGTGATGTGTTACATGCGTGTCTGAGCCTCATCAGGGACCACGTACAGTCCCTATCGGACACCCGCTGTACGCACCATGCTCTGCCACAGACCTTGGCTGACCTCTCTGGGGCCATGAATCGAATACCAGAACTGTCTGGTCAGACGGGCACCAGCGATGACAGCACAGAGTTGGCACAGATGCGGAGGTCAAAGGAGACCATGGAGCATATGCAGGCTGGAAGTATGTATGCCACAGCTGGACACCAGCGAGTAGTATCTGGGAACTCCAATGCCCTGCAGTACTTCATCTTGCCATTGCTGCCACTGAGCTACTCCCAGATGACTGCAACGGGAACACACACAGCTTTGACACCTGATGTGTCCGTGGCACACAGTGATGCTGCCCCATCACCTTCCCAGTCTGTGTGAGGAAGGAGGCAGTAGCATCCATCACCGCATATGCACTATCCCTGCCTGGTTATCACCTATGCATCATGCCCTGGGAAATACCTCCTACTGACCCTCAGAACACTCTGCAACATTCACCCGGACCCCGACACGGACTACCATTTCATCACTGCTGGCCAATTACACAGCAATCTAGCTGCGGACTGCACTCTCCCACTTCCTAATCACTTCCCAATCCCCAAAGGACTCTGGTCGGGCCCACCACTGGGCTTCCATGTGATGTGGGCTTGGATGGCCATGTACAGCTCCAGCTCCAACAATCACCTGAATGTGAATAAAACATTATAAATTACACAGATGTGTTATTACTATGTTCACCCACGTATGGAAGTATGGCTGGATGTAAGGACAATGATTGCACCTGAAGGTACACCCTGGAAACTGACAACTATGCGCATGTGTATCCCTGACACACATGGCAAATTGGATGACTGGGAAGGTGAGTACTAGTTGTGTCCCCATTGCACATCAGCAACAATCTCACAACCCCCATTTAGGCACAAATCCATGCCCTGTGTTGCTCAGACCATTGACCTGCATCACCTTGCATAGGTATGTGTACACACACGTTGTTCCATGCACATGCATCCAGAGTCCGGGTGATGGCAGACATGGTGGGCTATGTGAGCAATCCCCACGATGCAACAAGTTGTTGTGACCTGTGCTGTGTGTAACAATCAGATGTGGCTGCAGGAATGTAGTTACTCGCTCATGAAAGCGAGAGCAGCTTCATGTGCCATGTGTTCCAATAGTACGTCGTTGTCGTGTTCAAGGAACATCAGGGTGAGCCAATCCATCAAAACAATAAAGGAAGTACAGAGGGATTGATAGAATCGCCCTCCTTACAGATCCAAATAAACAAAAAGATTCTATCAAAGTGTGCTGGTGATAGATTTTAATTTTTGGGTTTTAAGTTTTGGTGAATGTTAAGGTGTGGTGTTTTTGGCTCTCTCTCATGTTGGTGAGACGAAGGCACTATGTGCTTTTAAAATACCCCTCACACACTAAGAATCCCCTTAGTGTCATGCTTCATCATTGGGGTCTTCCCGTCCCTCTACGGGGCGGGGCGTGCTACGACCTACGAGTTGCGCGGGAGCACTGTTGTTGTGACGAAAGGCTATGTGTTGGTGCAGTGTGGGTGATAACAGTGAGGTGTAGGGACGTATTTGTGTGAGTAAAAATATTAAAAATTCCCTGGCTAGTAGAAAAAATGATTTATTCGCTTCTCTGGCTGGGAATGTTAAAAAGGGGTTGAGTGGTAGAGCTGTTAGCTAGCTACTAGGTCGACATGTTTCACAGGCAGTCCCCTACTGCCTGCTCATCAGGACCTCTGATGGTCCCTAATGAAAGGTACTCAGTTCTAAAGTTTGCCTAGCGTCCTACAAACTGGTAGCAAAAATAAGCTATCGGTTTGAGCTTCAGGGCATGAGTTGGCCCTAGGTGAAGCGAAATAAAATTACAAAAAATGAATATTTGAATATACTTTCACAGTGGTCTCTGTAAGAGAAAAGGGAAAAAAAAGGGGAAAACTATAAACACATACATATGTGGCACATAGTTCACACCGTTCTTATTTTTTTCGTGTTACCATTTATAGTGAGGTAACTATTTACAATCATGTATACATTTGAAATGTATTGGAAAAAGCATTGGTGCAGCGATTTCTTTCCAGTGGTTATTTGCTCATCTTTGGAGCCTTTCAATTGCGAATAAAAACACAGAATCTCGACAAACACACACACACAAATGACTCAATGCTTAAGTGAAGGCACCCGTAAAATGAGTGTCCTGGAACAAGGAATTTTGCGATCGGATTACTCGTTTTCGGAGTTGCGATTGCAATTGAAAGACGGGTCAAAAGGAAACATAGATATACATACTTTCCAGGTCTAAGTTGCATGCCTCATGAGCCGGCAAAAACGAGGGTTTTCAACGCCGTCAACTGAAAGAATAAATAAAACCGCCCCCTCCCATCAATTACGTTATTCAAATGTTCGTTTTTACCTCATTTCTTGCGAAGACCAGATTTTACAGACTTCTGGTCGAAGTCTCTTACTTACGTTACCGCTTACGGACACTGCCTTAATCCCACACTTGTGCCGCTCCGAGGAAACATCGGCTTCGCGCAGTTCTCATCTTTTAAAAGAAAGCTGCTTGTGCAATGGCATCACTCTGTGGTAGCTTCAAACACTAGTGCGCTAACCCAAAATGGCCGCTTGACGCGGAACACTTCCTGGTCCTTTTGCAATGTCATCACTCTGTGGTAGCTTTAAACACTAGCGCGCTAACCCAAAATGGCCGCTAGACGCGGAACACTTCCTGGTTGGTGCAATATCGGCGAGTATTTCTTTTGTTTCCATTATCCATATGACAAAAGAATTCTTTTTTATTATCGAATTATGGTATGACTTGGTGGGTATTTCTATTGATGCTGTATTTCGTAAATGTTATGAAAGGTATTACATTACAGAGGTTCAGGTATCCACATAGACTGGGGCATAATTTCGGAGGGGTTGTATTGACAGAGGTTGTGGTCAATATTTTTCAACACGGTCAGGTTGACAAATATACATTTTTTTGTTTTACTCCACCCATGGGTGTTGTACAGATCCCATAAAGGAGTTCGTTGCTGGTTTGTCACGTTCTTTATATGAAGTAGAGTCTGGTATGGTATAGACCATCATATTCGACCCCAAGGTATGTCATCGTTCAGGCCGTTCTTATTGGACTTGATGCGAACACCCACCTCTGTTCTTTTTCTAGGAGGTGTTCCTCTCTTGCGACCGATTTGAATATTGTCCAGGAAATGTCTTCCGGCTTGTGGCCAATCTCTAGGAAATGGTTGGTTAGTTTTGTGCTGGATTTCTTGCACCTAATGGTACTTTTGTGCTATCCTATCCTTGTTTTAATGGCCCGACTGGTCATGCCCACATATTCTAGGTTACATGGGCACTTAATGGGATACACAACATTTGAGCTGTTGCAGTTGCTGAAGCTTCTCTGTTCCCACGTGGTGCCATCATTGAAGGACAGTGTTGTACTTTTCTTGGTCAGACAGCAGACCTTACAGTTGCCACAGGGGTAGTGACCTTGTGCGGAAATTGGGTTCCTTACAAAATTGGTTCGGTCGGTTTTTGGTCTTGTATGTACCAGTAAATCTCTTATACTCTGCGCTTTTTTATGTGAGAATATAGGCTTTGGTAGTTGAAGATTGCCACTGTTCAAGATCCCCCAGTTCCTATTGATGATCTTGGTCACCTGATTGGAGCTTGTGTTAAATGTGGTTACACAGATCGGTCTCCGCTCTTCCTCTTTTTGAATCTTCTCCTCAAGAAGGCTTTCTCTGCAGTTATTCCTTGCTCGTTTGTATGCTTGGTCAATTATTCTTTTGGGGTATTGGCGTGTTTCCAGTTTTTTCCGTAGGTCTTTGGATTGGAGTTTGAAATTGCTGATCTCTGTGCAGTTCCTTCGGATTCGAAGGAACTGACCATAGGGCAGGTTGTCTCGCAAATGCTTCGGGTGAAAACTCTGGTACATTAACAAACAGTTTTTTGAGGTGCTTTTAAAGTGTGTAGTAGTCATCAGCCTACCATCTTTAGGAAAGATGTTTAAATCCAGGAATACCAGATTACTGTTCGAGGTAGTGCTTGTGAACTTAAGGAAGTCATCTTGTAAGTTCAACCATGTTAGGAACTGTTTTGAGGTTCTTTCATCTCCATCCCAGATGATCAGGATATCATCGATGTACCTCTTCCAGGTTTTGATGTTGCGCCTGAAAGGGTTTCTTTTGTTAAGTATTCTGGTGACCTTCAGGTGGTGTACATAGAGACCAGCTATGCTAGGAGCAAATGTGCTCCCCATGCTGGTCCCATGCTTTTGGAGGTATATGGTGCCCTCGTATTCAAAAAAGTTCTCTTTTAATTCCAATGAGCAACACTCCATAATTACATTACGTGGAGTCTGATAGTCCCATTCTTCCTCGAAGAGCACATCCTCAATGATTGTAAGGGTTTCTTGATGTGGCAGACTCGTGTAGAGACTCTCTACGTCGCAGCTAATTAAAAGCTGGGTGTTGGGATCAAAAGTCTGGTCTTCAAGTAGGTTCAACACATCTTTTGTGTCCTTTAGGTATGTGGATGTCCGTTGGACCATCGGTCTTAAGAATGCGTCTGCAAATTTGGAGACAGTTTCCAGGATTGATCCGATCCCCGAGACTATCGGGCGTCCTGGTGGGTTGTGTAGGCTTTTGTGGATCTTTGGCAATGTGTACAGGTAGGGAATCTTCAGATTTTTTTGACATAGGAATTCCCCTTCCTTTTTCGAGATCCAGTCGTGGGCCAAAGCTTCCTCCACCATTGTGTTTATCTTTGTCCTTATTTTTTCGGTCGGGTCTTCTCGTAGGATCTCATAATTTCTTCGATCTCTCAGAAGTCGCATGCATTCATTGTCATATTGTTCCTTGCTCTGTATTACCGTTGCACCCCCCTTATCTGCTGGTTTTATCACCATTTCTTTGTTGTTGCTCAGTTCACGCAGAGCTGTTCGTTCTTCTCTGGTGACATTTTGATAGACTTTTTTGTTCGTAGGGTTCAGTTCTTCGAGCTCTTTCATAACGGCCTTTTCAAATGCAAGTAGTTCTATGGGTAATGTGTTATCCAACAGGATGAAGTTGGATCTCGGTTTTAGTCCTGTATCTCCTTGGTTTTGGTTCTCCTCTTTATCTTTAAAGAAGACTTGGAGTTTCTGGCGTCTCATAAACTCTTTTATTTCCTTACATAGATGGAACTTGTCCAAATTAGCTGTGGGAACATATCTAAGTCCCTTCTCCAATACTTTCTTCTGCGGTTCAGACAGTTCAATGTCTGTGAGGTTTACCACTAGGCTTGTTTCTTCGATGCCCCAGTCATGCTCCTCGTGGATACTCTCGGGGGTTCCTCCGCTGTGGTGTCCCAGTGTACATTTGTTCCTCTACTGTTCCTTCCTTTGTTTGGTCCCTGGCGCGCCCCTAAAAAAGACGGCGTGTGGTCGAAATATCCGTAAACTTGCTGTTGGTAACTCCAAGGTGGAAAAGGCCCCTGTGGGTGCTGGAAGGGCGGCGGACCATATCCTTGCTGCGGGTACATCATCTGGGGAGGATAGTTGTTCCATCCTCTCGTGCCTCGGTAGTTTGGTCGTCGGAAGTTTCTCCCTCTGCCTTGTTGCCTAGGACTTCTATTCCTACTGGAGTCTGAGCTATTGGATCCAGTCTCAGATGATTCATCATCAGTGGTATTATCACGAGTTGGTTTATAGTCATTTTTGATGTATGGATAGGTTTTTTCCTTGGTCCATCTGCTCGTATCTTTCTTAAGTTTCTCGTATTCGCTTTGTTTGAGAGATGTTTCAAATTTATTTAGTGTCTTATTTAGTTCGTCTAGGTATTTCTTCAGATTGGCAGGAGATTCATAATTCTTTAAACGTACCCCAATCGTTTGTATCTCTACTTTCAGGTCTGACGCCAATCTACTTGCAGTCTTTATTATCAACACAATCCAATCTCGTGTACATTGCCACGAGATTTGGGACCAGTCAATTTTGAAAGTTTTATCATCCAAAAATATGAAAGGTTTGTTGCGGACAATTTATTTATTTATTTATTTATTTTTAAAAATTTATAAAGCGCAACATATGCCCTTGGGCAACATATGCCCAATGAGGCCTGAAGGAGCAGTGTTGACTTTGAGGTACTCAGACATTAGTAACCCATGAATTGCTGTCTTGATTTGGGTTCTTCTTAATTCTTCCAACTCGTCCCAATCGTTGTTTTTTGTGGAAGGGCCTCCGCAGTTCAGACCTTCGAAGGTCCCTAAGGTTGCCATTAGGTTAGAAATGTCATCCTCGGTAAATGCGAGGCCCAGGTCGGCCATCTTTAGAGTTCAGATGGTATATTCGTTCACTTGAGTCCGTCCACTCGTCGGACGCCTATCAAAAGCAGAGTCACGTTGTGTGTTTCAAGAAAAAGTGTCTTTTGAACTTCCGCAGCTGTGCGCTGCCATGAACTCCAAAACAATAAAGGAAGTACAGAGGGATTGATAGAATCGCCCTCCTTACAGATCCAAATAAACAAAAAGATTCTATCAAAGTGTGCTGGTGATAGATTTTAATTTTTGGGTTTTAAGTTTTGGTGAATGTTAAGGTGTGGTGTTTTTGGCTCTCTCTCAGGTTGGTGAGACGAAGGCACTATGTGCTTTTAAAATACCCCTCACACACTAAGAATCCCCTTAGTGTTATGCTTCATCATTGGGGTCTTCCCGTCCCTCTACGGGGCGGGGTGTGCTACGACCTACGAGCTGCGCGGGAGCACTGTTGTTGTGAAGAAAGGCTATGTGTTGGTGCAGTGTGGGTGATAACAGTGAGGTGTAGGGACCTATTTGTGTGAGTAAAAATATTCGCTTCTCTGGCCAGATTCCCTACCTCTACACATTGCCAAAGATCCACAAAAGCCTACATAACCCACCAGGACGCCCGATAGTCTCGGGGATCGGATCAATCCTGGAACCTGTCTCCAAATTTGCAGACGCATTCTTAAGACCGATGGTCCAACGGACATCCACATACCTAAAGTACACAAAAGATGTGTTGAATCTACTTGAAGACCAGACTTTTGATCCCAACACCCAGCTTTTAATTAGCTGCGACGTAGGGAGTCTCTACACAAGTCTGCCACATCAAGAAACCCTTACAATCATTGAGGATGTGCTCTTCGAGGAAGAATGGGACTATCAGACTCCACGTAATGTAATTATGGAGTGTTGCTCATTGGCATTAAAAGAGAACTTTTTTTAATACGAGGGCACCATATACCTCCAAAAGCATGGGACCAGCATGGGGAGCACATTTGCTCCTAGCATAGCTGGTCTCTATGTACACCACCTGGAGGTCACCAGAATACTGAACCAAAGAAACCCTTTCAGGAACAACATCAAAACCTTGAAGAGGTACATCGATGATATCCTGATCATCTGGGATGGAGATGAAAGAACTTCAAAACAGTTCCTAACATGGTTGAACTTACAATATGACTTCCTTAAGTTCACAAGCACTACCTCGAACAGTAATCTGGTATTCCTGGATTTAAACATCTTTCCTAAAGATGGTAGGCTGATGACTACTACACACTTTAAAATCACCTCAAAAAACTGTTTGTTAATGTACCAGAGTTTTCACCCGAAGCATTTGCGAGACAACCTGCCCTATGGTCAGTTCCTTCGACTCCGAAGGAACTGCACAGAGATCAGCAATTTCAAACTCCAATCCAAAGACCTACGGAAAAAACTGGAAACACGCCAATACCCCAAAAGAATAATTGACCAAGCATACAAACGAGCAAGGAATAACTGCAGAGAAAGCCTTCTTGAGGAGAAGATTCAAAAAGAGGAAGAGCGGAGACCGATCTGTGTAACCACATTTAACACAAGCTCCAATCAGGTGACCAAGATCATCAATAGGAACTGGAGGATCTTGAACAGTGGCAATCTTCAACTACCAAAGCCTATCTTCTCACATAAAAAAGCGCAGAGTATAAGAGATTTACTGGTACATACAAGACCAAAAACCGACCGAACCAATTTTGTAAGGAACCCAATTTCCGCACAAGGTCACTACCCCTGTGGCAACTGTAAGGTCTGCTGTCTGACCAAGAAAAGTACAACACTGTCCTTCAATGATGGCACCACGTGGGAACAGAGAAGCTTCAGCAACTGCAACAGGTCAAATGTTGTATATCTCATTAAGTGCCCATGTAACCTAGAATATGTGGGCATGACCAGTCGGGCCATTAAAACAAGGAGAGGAGAGCACAAAAGTACCATTAGGTGCAAGAAATCCAGCACAAAACTAACCAACCATTTCCTAGAGATTGGCCACAAACCGGAAGACATTTCCTGGACAATAATCGAATCGGTTGCAAGAGAGGAACACCTCCTAGAAAAAGAACAGAGGTGGGTGTTCCGTATCAAGTCCAATAAGAACGGCCTGAACAATGACATACCTTCGGGTCGAATATGATGGTCTATACCATACCAGACTCTACTTCATATAAAGAACGTGACAAACCAGCAACGAACTCCATTATGGGATCTGTACAACACCCATGGGTGGAGTAAAACAAAAAAATGTATATTTGTCAACCTGACCGTGTTGAAAAATATTGACCACAACCTCTGTCAAAACAACCCCTCCGAAATTATGCCCCAGTCTATGTGGATACCTGAACCTCTGTAATGTAATACCTTTCATAACATTTACGAAATACAGCAGCAATAGAAATACCCACCAAGTCAGACCATAATTCTAAAATAAAAAAAAATTATTTTGTCATATGGATAATGGAAACAAAAGAAATACTCGCCGATATTGCACCAACCAGGAAGTGTTCCGCGTCTAGCGGCCATTTTGGGTTAGCGCGCTAGTGTTTAAAGCTACCACAGAGTGATGACATTGCATAAGGACCAGGAAGTGTTCCGCATCAAGCGGCCATTTTGGGTTAGCGCACTAGTGTTTGAAGCTACCACAGAGTGATGACATTGCACAAGCAGCTCTCTTTTAAAAGATGAGAACTGCGCGAAGCCGATGTTTCCTCGGAGCGGCACGAGGGTGGGATTAAGGCAGTGTCCGTAAGCGGTAACGTAAGTAAGAGACTTTGACCAGAAGTCTGTAAAATCTGGTCTTCGCAAGAAATGAGGTAAAAACGAACATTTGAATAACGTAATTGATCGGAGGGTGCGGCTTTATTTATTCTTTCAGTTGACCGCGTTGAAAACCCTCGTTTTTGCCGGCTCATGAGGCATGCAACTTAGACCTGGAAAGTATGTATATCTATGTTTCCTTTTGACCCGTCTTTCAATTGCAATCGCAACTCCGAAAATGAGTAATCCGATCGCAAAATTCCTTGTTCCAGGACACTCATTTTACGGGTACCTTCATTTAGGCATTGAGTCATTTGTGTGTGTGTGTTTGTCGAGATTCTGTGTTTTTATTCGCAATTGAAAGGCTCCAAAGAAGGAGCAAATAACCACTGGAAAGAAATCGCTGCACCAATGCTTTTTCCAATACATTTCAAATGTATACATGATTGTAAATAGTTACCTCACTATAAATGGTAACACGAAAAAAATAAGAACGGTGTGAACTATGTGCCACATATGTATGTGTTTATAGTTTCCCCCCTTTTGTTTCCCTTTTCTCTTACAGAGACCACTGTGTCAGTATTTTCAAATATTCATTTTTTGAAATTTTATTTCGCTTCACCTAGGGCCAACTCATGCCCTGAAGCTCAAACCGATAGCTTATTTTTGCTACCAGTTTGTAGGACGCTAGGCAAACTTTAGAACTGAGTACCTTTCAGTAGGGACCATCAGAGGTCCTGATGAGCAGGCTGGAGGGGACTGCCTGTGAAACATGTCAATCGGTAGCTAGCTAACAGCTCTACCACACAACCCCTTTTTAACATTCCCAGCCAGAGAAGCGAATAAATCATTTTTTCTACTAGCCAGGGAATTTTTAATATTTTTACTCACACAAATAGGTCCCTACACCTCACTGTTATCACCCACACTGCACCAACACATAGCCTTTCGTCACAACAACAGTGCTCCCGCGCAACTCGTAGGTTGTAGCAGGCCCCGCCTCGTAGAGGGACGGGAAGACCCCAATGATGAAGCATGACACTAAGGGGATTCTTAGTGTGTGAGGGGTATTTTAAAAGCACATAGTGCCTTCGTCTCACCAACCTGAGAGAGAGCCAAAAACACCACACCTTAACATTCACCAAAACTTAAAACCCCAAAATTAAAATCTATCACCAGCACACTTTGATAGAATCTTTTTGTTTATTTGAGCCAGGGACTGGATGAACCACAATCATCGGAAGTTGAACCCTGACAAAACAGAGTTGGTCCTTACAGGTGGTTCATCCAGTCCCTGGAACTCTTTCTTTTGGCCCTCCTCTTTGGGACCCCCTCCCACACCCTCTCCCTCAGTCAAAACCCTGGGTATCAAACTCAATAACCATCTCAACCTCCATTCACAAATCAGTTCTGTTGTATCTTCCTGTTTTCTTGTTCTCCGCACTATCCGCTCTGTTTCCCGTTTCTTTTCTCCTTCTGCTCTCAGGTTAATCATGTCCGCCCTGGTTGTCTCCCGGCTGGACTACGCCAATGCCCTTTACAACGGCATCCCGGCTTATAGTCTCCAGAAGCTCCAGCTGGTTCAAAACCAGGCGGCCAGATTGATCCATGGACTTCCCCGTTTCCATCATTCCACCCCCCTACTGAAAGCACTACACTGGCTGCCTGTCAAGGAGCGAACCCTATTTAAGACTGGCTGCATGGTCTTCCAGGCACGCCAAGGGAATGCTCCGGCCTTCATCTCTTCTTTACTCAAAGAATACACCCCTGTTCGCGAGCTGCGGTCATCCACCCAATCACTCCTACAAGTCCCCCGATACAGACGCAAGAAATGGGGTGGATCCAACTTTTCTGTTCTGGCACCCTCCTTTTGGAACTCCCTCCCTGACCATTTACGTTTGGCTACTCACTACCCTGCTTTCCGAAAAGAGCTTAAGACTTTTCTTTTTACCCAAGCTTTCCCAATGTAATTTCCTCCCCCTCCCTGTTACTCTTTAGTCTTGTTTGTGTCACTGCTAAATTTTGCCTCCATAGCGCCAAGAAACCGCATGGTGAACGTTGCGCTTAACAAATACTTTTAAATTTAAATTAAATTAATCCATCAACTGGTCCAGGCAGGTGTGCTCAGCCCACGCCGTTTCACCACAGCTCAATAGGGGAGCGCCTCGATGTGGTCACTGCACACGAGGAATTGTGCAATCTCTCATGCACAACTGCCAATCCATACGCACTATGACAAGGCATCCCTTGCACGGCTGTGTCGATTACACTCCTGTTTGTGATCCAACAGGGGGTGCAGACAGAAGTCATAGTCCAATTCATCTACAGTTGTGTTGGATAGGCAGACTTCCATGGAACACTCAACTGTGCACGTTCGGCAGTGGAACCAGGGCTGGACGCAGGTGATGCAGGGAATGCGGAAGCTGAGCCGGTAACTGATCCGCAGCACTGCCAGTGGCACTGCCCCCAGTAAATGCAGCATACATGCACGGTAGTGTTCCACGTGACGGGGGTTGTGCATGTGCGCGGTATGGCCTGCCATTGCCTTTGTGCGTCTTGTGGAACCAGCACTCTTCTGAACTACAGCAGTTGTATGTAGGATATGTCACAGCTCTGGGCAATAATTCAAATGTGTGTGCAACGTTGGGCTGGATCGGTTGCTGTTTCTGTGTGTGTCAAGGACATCCCATGAGGGGGTCCCTCAGGCAGAGGCTTCTGTGTGTGGGGTGTGGATGAGTGGGATAGTTCATTTGCGCAATGCGTGGTGTGGGAGTAGTCCACATCTGCCATGGAATGTCTCTCAGGGTGTTCCAGGTGCATTCTGGACCAAGGTCAGAGGTGCAGGTGTCCTCCTGCCTTCTGCATTGGGACAATGGAGCTTTCATCCCTGTTGTTTGTCTGACTGCTACTTGCGTTTTTGGAATGTGATGTGGCTTTGGTGCTGGGATTGGGACACGGCCTTGGGCTCATGGGGTACAGATGGCGATACACACAATTGTTCGCATGTGGAGCCAGGTGCCCTGGAAGGCCTTGTGCTGCTTGGGCAATCTCACTCCGTCTCTCTCCCTCGCTCTCCCCCTCAATTTCCTTTGTTGGGCACATGGCACACCTTCTTCTCCTGGATTTAGTCTTTCAGGCTGTGTCCTACCGATTGTCCAGAGAGGACCCACTAGGACTCATCCGAATGGTTGTTTTGGCTTTTGTTTGTATGGTGTTTTGTGTTGGTGGTTGCATTGCTGTATGACTGATTCTCCATTTTCTGGCCACGCATGTATGTTGATTTTCCAGCTTGTGCGACATCAGGCAAAATATTTGTTTGGGGATTCATGGTGTTGGTGTGCAGTTTCTTGTTCGGGTTGAGGGTGGGCCCATGGGGGTGTTGCGGGCATGGGCGTGGTATTGGTGGTGTTGTGGCCATCTTGGGTGTCCATGCTGCATGTTCAGTTGCTCCATGGCATCTCTTGTCCTTCAGGTGTGGTTGCGGACTGGGCTCCCTTTTGTGTTGCAGGCTGTGGTCCGACTTTACACCAGGTCAGAGCAGGTGTTCATTTCCTTCTGCTAATGTGCCTTATCGTGTGTTTTGTGTTCTTATCGCCGATCTGGCTGGTCGTTGTGAATGTTGAGGTGTCGTGTTGTTGCGGATTTTTGCACGGGAACGCCTACACTGCATCTCATTAGCGATAGTTGCGGGGGTCCTCTGTGGCGATGTTTTTTGCAGCTGCTATCGCTGTTGTAAACTGGTGCTGTTGGCTGTTAGCACCAGCTTGTGAATGGGGTGATACATTTATCACAATTTTGGCTGCGATAAAGTGCTGTTATTTTGGCGATAGCTCCTTGTGAAAATACCCCTTGGTGTTTGGCATTCAGTGGAGCAGGAGCCTAGCCATATATAGTCAGATGTTCCAACCATCAAATTCACAGAAGTCCCATCTCATTTAAAAGTGGGGGAACCATAGTGTTCCCAAAGACATGGTCTCAAGTGCCTTAATAGTTGAAAACCCTTGATTCGGCAGTCCACCTACAGCAGAACCGCAGGTTCGCTTTGTTGTTCACCCTGCTCTTTTTCCATGCCAGGTTCTATCATGAAAAAAAATAATGGCCTTGACATATAGAGAGAGAACAGCATACATGTTAGTCTCTGCTATTTTTTGTTCTCCTGAAACAAACTGCCTTTTTGGTAATTTCCTTCACATAAGCAAACAATGAATGATGTGTTGGGAAACAAACATAGAGTCTGTCCAACTTTCGTATTTGCCTTCAGTGCATCTGAAGAAGGGGATCTCTAAACATAATTGCTTGTCTTCCATTAGGAGCTTAGGGTCAGGGCCTTGCCCTTCCTAATAGGCTGGCAGGCCAACCACCGAGGTCTAAATGAACTTCAAACACCACCACCAAATTATTACTAAAGACAGCAGCAGCCCTGACTTTGAGGATCTCAAATTCATTTCAATAACATTAAAACCCTAACTAGGACCCTGCACATTGAATTTTACAAGCCTATTTCTTTTCTCATTATTGGTGATAGAATGTTAAGAATAGCCCTTTTTCGAATTCTAAATGAAATTATTAAACTCTTCTTTCATTTAGGTCAAAAATAGTTTGTTTATAGATATTTGTTTCATACTACCAACTGGGGAAGTGGAGGCATTAAAGGCCACTAGTACGTTATTTCTGCCCTTGAGGCATAACAGTGATATGGCCTGTATTGCAAAAATAGCTACTTCTTTCTCCCTGATCTGTTGAGATCTTTATCCCTGCAAGGCTCCGAATTTTGGTCTTCCTTTCAATGTTGATCAGGGGGCTTTCCAGGGGCGCTTTTAGAATGTATTTTTAGATTTCGTTAGGATTTCTTGAAAAGTAGGAGATTCTGGTTTTAAATAGTCTTCTTCGGGTCTTACTGCTCCTAAACTTGTTACCAAACTACACAATGTTTGCAAGAAAGTGTATTTTGTGTCACACTTCAGAGCTGTGGGTTCATCATTTTTGATTTGGTCAATGTAGTCTAGATTTTCAGGTATATGTCTCTGGGCTTCATGTGGATCAGCTTTATCATGTTCACATTCCTCATCTGGTGGAGAAATACAGGGTAAGTCCTTTAGAAATTTTTTCATGTGGGTTTTGGATGTGTTTTATGTTTTATTCGCAGAGACTTTGATGTGGAATTCCAATTTGCATTACTTTTTTCATCTAAAGATCTGGCTAAATATGATTTTGTTTTTAGATGATTTTTCGTGAACAGTGATTTACAAATTAGGAGCTGCCTCATATCACATCCCTCACACTGCATGGTCAGACTTTATATCCTGACTTCCCAAACTTTGCAAAGTATAATTTAAAATATTTACTTCCGAAGGCCCAGAGGTACTTCCATTTCCATAATGCAGAACAGCAACCAAATTTGTGTGCAAGAGGAAATTATTGCAGAGCCAAATATACTAAGGGGCAGATTTACAAGTTCTTGCGCATCTCTGCAAATCAGCGGGGATGCGCCTGAAAAGATGCGACACGCAATTCCCTCCCTGCGCCACCGTGAATGCGTCGCATTTACAATGCGGCACACCGTGGCACAAGGCTAAGGCAATGTGTGTCGCAACCTGTGGCGTAAGGACAGCGCATTGCTGACGTTGTGTCACAAGCGGGACGCGGCTCCAGCAATGCTCAGGGGCACCCTATGCCTAACATGCTGCGTCACTCCTTATGCCTGCTTTAAGCAGGCGCAGGGTTTTGACGTAGCATTGACATAAAAGTGACTCAGTGAAATCTTGTAGATTTCACTGCGTCACTTTTACGAGGCATTCCTGTGACGGAACGCACACCCTGCACCAGAACGGCCACATGAAACCTAACGTAGGTTTCATGTGGCACAGGGCTTTACAACGTGAAACATCTCCCTAGATTTGTCACGTTGTAAATAAGGTGCAACATCAGGGGCGTAACACAGGCCCCCGCATCCGCTGAAGGGTGCCCCCTCAGCACAGTATTCAGGCTGAGCCTCCGGATTAAATCCGGAGTCGGGGCCCTCCATGTGCATTGCAGGGGGGCCCCTTAAGCTTTCACTACACCACTGTGTGATGTGGCGCATGGTTTACACCACTGCTGCGTCACAGAAGTGAGACAACGGCAGCATAAATGTGGCACATGGGGCTTGTAAATCTGCCTCTAAGTTTAGTCTTTTGCCGTTATCGCCTGCAGCAGGTGTTCTAAAAGAATAAGGTGCATAATCCACAACCTCACAGAGGTCAGTGTGTGCTGTCTAGCATAGGATGCATTCATGACTCTTACACTTTCAGCACAAATTGCCATTTCTAGGCAAACTTAGATTGATCCCATACACTGGATGTGTGGTGTGACTTCAGCACACATCCAATGTGTGTTTTTTAAAAATAATGAAAGTATTTCAATTGTTGCCTGCTTCAAGGATTCGTTTTTTCTTGCAAAACCTCGTCTAGCTATCTTAGTAGCTCAGGCTTAGGGGCCGATTCCAATTTTGGTTGGTAGGGCTCCGAACAATGGCCGGAGCCCTTCTGACCGAACTGGAACGTGTCGCACGGATTCCTTTCCGACCGAGCCATTTTGATGGGCTCGGTCGGAAAGGAATCCAATTCAGATTTCCGGATTGCGGACGACACCGCCATCCGTAAATAACTCAGTACTCCCCCAGCCGCCTCTTTGCAACCGAGGGAGTATGATGGCAGTTTTTAACTGCCTTTTCATGCCGGTTTTTCGGGCATGAAAAGACAGTCGGTAACTGTCCTTGGGGGCCCCCAGCAGGGCCCCCATTGGTGCAAGGCTGCCGAATAGCGGCCTGGGGGCACCTATGGTGCCCCTCTGTGGATCCCTGCACCCGGTGGCAGTCACCTTGGAGTGCCGGCCACAAGGTGCAGGGATGAACTGCACTCCTGCTTTTCAAATTGCAAGCATGCTTTCCGTCAGAATGCATGCTTGCATTTTGAAGTATACAAGTGCGACCGAACTGTGCATTGTACTAGCAGGGCCGCAATCGACGACAGCAGGTCGGTCAGTTACAGCTCCTGATCGATGTCGGACGGACTCAGGTCCGTCCGACATTGGAAACGGTCCCCAAGCATCCCAACCTGTCTGTGGTTGCGCTCATCTGCCCCCTTGATGAAAAGTGACTCAAAGCAACACAAATTCCTTTTTGCACTGAGAAAAGGTGCAAAAAATGCCTTTTGTGCTGGAAAGTAAATACTGTTTGCTATTTTCTCCACTCTGCATCGCTTTTCATCACTTTGTGCTGGCAGACTAGGCCTTAGGCTTTACAAGTTACAAAGAATCTATAACTTAAGCAAATTCTCTTGCATATTCAGACATGGATTCATTTTTTCCCATGGAAATGTACAAGTGTTCTAATGCAAATATGAAGGGCTAATGTCCATTTCCACTGGGATTGATTTTGTTTTTCCACAGGGAAAAACGTACCCTGTGGAAAAGCACTTCTCCTCCTGATCCATATTTGGGAACTTTCTGCCCATCCTCATCCTGGATACTGATGCCTACTGCTCCTGACAGGAAGGAATAAAATCTAAGATATTCATGGTGGAGCACAACTTGCAAAATGTCTGTAAATACCCATAATCACAGACATATGCGAGAGTTCACCAATGTTTGCAAATGGAGCCACTTTGAAATGCTTTGAAATGCTTAGACCACTCAACTCCCCAGTGCGAATATTTGCTAACTCATGAATTCCACCATGCTGGTGTAATGTCTATGTAGAAATCACTCATAGAAAGGCACACTCACACCATATCGTATTCTGTGAATCAGGAATGTATTTTTGCCCTTGCAAATGTTGGTATTTGAGCAACTAGGCTTTGTGAATCAGGACACACATCTGTGTATACAACTCAGGATACTAGGTGACAGTCCCTTACTTCCTGTTTCAAGGGTAAGATATAACTTTTTTCAGGGGACTTGGACACATAGGTCAAGCACAAAACCATACTTTAATGAAGAGAGTTACCATCAACAGAATAATTGTGTGCTTGTAGTCACATATGAGGGCCAGTGTTATGAAGTCTTACTTGAAAATGTGGTAGGGGAAGACAAATAAAAGTCAAACAATAAATAAAATTTAATGAAGGCTTACAGGAAAAAAATAAGCAGAAACCTGTATATGAATAGAAATGTACTTCTATTTGTAATATCAGAGACACATCAATTATGAAGCTAAGGACATTTCTAATCACATATAAAGTGTCATCAACTACTTAAAAAACTCAAACTTTTCCAAACCACAGACATCTGCTCATCTTGCCTAATTACTAACGGGAAACAACCTTTACAACGTAACTTTTACAACGCACTACCATTACAACGAAACTTTTACAATGCAACATCCATTACATTGCATGCCATTACAACGCAACCATTACAACGCATTACACTACAACGCATACCACTACAACGCATGTCATTACAACGCATAACATTACAATGCATAACATTACAATGCATAGTACCCTTACACTATCCCACACTTACTCTACTGTTGCACCCCCTGGAGTTAGAATAGTAATTTTTACCCCTACACTATCCAACATTTAACCTACTGTTGCACCCCCCTGGAGTTAGAATAGTATTTTTTACCCCTACACTATCCAATACTTACCGTATATGCAATGTAATGTTATGCGCTGTAATGGTATGCGTTGTAAAGGTAGTATGCGTTGTAATGGAATGCGTTGTAAAGGTAAATTTTTAAAAAACGTTGTAATGGCATGCGTTGTAATGGAATGCATTGTAATGGAGGTTGTGTTGTAAAAAATGCATTGTAAAGGTATGCGTTGTAAAAGTATGCGTTGTAACGTCATACATCCATTACTAACCTCCATCAATATTCTTTAGGTTGTTTGAGAAATCACGTGTGACACCACATTCCATCATATCAAAATGCTCTCCACACATCATTCAACAGTATGAAAACTTATGTGGACATTATACTTTGTCAAAACACTGTCACTGCCATTTGAATCACTAAATTATGCTCTACTACACTCCAATCCAGCACAAATCAACAATATTACAGACTATATCAAATCTAAATACTTTGATCCACTCTCTGAGAACAGTAATTGTTCAGATGCTGTCTTTACTCAGAATGAATCAGAAAAGCCATTAATGGACTTGACCAATTACAAAATGGATACTCTCGAATTTCAAGAAACAATTTCTCAAATCTCTAATCAGATTGGACGGATGCTGGTTAATCCCTGCTTTATGAATGTTTTTGTGCGTGACAGCATGAACATGGGAACTCATGTGACCTCGGCGGATTGTTTTATACCCCAGTCCCCCTATTTAAGATGAAAATGTTACTCTGGGGTGCATGCTGATCTTGTAGTTTTAAAAGGTGTCTTTTTTCTCCTGTATCGTATGGTTATATATTCTTATCCTATGTGGTCCGGATTATCCCCTCTTAGTTGCTTCTGGATACCGGCTGTGTCATCTTCCCTCTGTGGTCTCACCACCCTCAACCATTTCTTTTACTACCTGAGTAAGCCAATGGGATTGGAGACATACACAGCACACATAGAGAGGTCCTGGCTGAGGGCGCCGGAGATCGCAAGGTGCAGGGAGCTGGGAGTCCGGAGCCAGCCACGAGCCGAGAAGTAGAGGGAACCTTTGAGGAAACCACAGTGAGGACTGGTGAGACCCCCAGTAAAAGTTCTCTGTCGAAGCCAAGCCTGGCGCCAGCATCGGCATTGGCTCCAGCCATGGAAATAGCAGGCTGTAGTTTAAAGAGCAGCGAGCTGCAGGCCACATCAACTGCGGCATAGGTGGTACGTCTTTTCCACTCAATGCCACAGCTAGAGCTCACCATTGCCATTCACCCCTATCTCCCTGCCCCATGAGCCTAGAAGGAATCATTCACATGCCACCAAGAACCAGGAAGCTTGCTTGTGCCCCTTCCCCAGTAGAAATCACCAGAGATCCAGAAACAGAATAAGGTTAGGCAACGCTATTGCATGCAGCTTTGGAGGAACCCTGAATACCCGGGCCTTAAAGCAAGTCAGGCATCATGAAATTTGTGTCTTGTTCGTCTTCAATAGAACTAGGAGCATACTCATACCCCTTCCCCACAGAAAACAGAAGACAACTGCAGTAATCCAGTAAGAGGAGAGGCATGGCGGTGCTGCTGCAGCATTGGAGGAATCTGAAAATCGGAATCTCGGAGTTCGGTTCAAAGGGTGTGAAGCAGCATGAGGGGCTGCAGTCCAGGGTTGAGTCGAGGTTGGTGCGGGAGCACCCCAGCTAGGCTTGGGTGCAGCTTTCACCCCCTGAGAAAGCTCCCCTGCCACAAGCTCCCGAGCCCATCAGTGCATTTCATCAAGCAATATTTGCATTATTGCATCATTTGTTTGCAACAGTTCTAACAGTTCACAATGAGGTCAGGAAAAGTATGTGGAGCATCCAAACTGTTGAAAACACAATGGCGAGTCAAGAAGGAGAAGCTTGCGACCAATTGTGGGGCAAATTAGGATGTCAGTGGGACCGCCTCGTTGCCTAGCTCGACATCGAAGCAAAATATTTTGCAGGTACCCCATTAGCCAAGCTACAAGAGTGGGCAGAGAAACAAGAAATTATTCAATTAAACCAGAAAGGGTTCTGCAAAGAAACTGGCACAACTAACATATTTACCATGTCACTCCTTATGGACATGGCCAAGGCAACCAAATAGGCATTGCATTTCTGCTTCATAGACTTCAAGGCCGCATTCAACAACATAGATCGGGCAAGGCTGTGGAAATAACTCACCGGCTGCAATATTCCAAATGCACTCCTAGACATGCTAATATATCTACACACTGGAACCTGGGTGCAGGTGAAACTGGGACACGGCCCACACCTTTCTAGGAGTATCCCTATGACTAATGGGCTTAAACAGGGGTGTGTGGTTGCTCCAACCCTGTTCAATATGTACATGGCAGATTTGACGCAAACTTTAAACTCATGTAATGCACACGCTCCAAGAAAAGGTGGCAAGGCCTTATCCAGCATCCTAAATGCGGACAACGTGGTCCTGATTAGCCACACGCAAGTCGGCATGCAGTCCCTCCTGAATGCATTACAGACCTATGCCCCAGAAAACTTTCTGGAAGTAAATCTTGATAAAACCAAAACTATGTCTATACAAATAACTTTACAATGACCCCGTGCCTGGCATCTGAGGAACGTTGAAATTCAGAATGTGTCAAAACTACAAATATCTCGGAATAAACATTGATAATGGCAGTCAATTTTTCAGTCAGCTTGAAACATCTCAAATCTAAGTTGACAGGCCCCAGGCTCTCTCCCTTACTTCAGGTTGCTCAAGCCAAAATCTTACCTGCCATCCCAGATGGAAGTGAAGCTTTGAAAGGAAAAGACTCTAAAACCCTAAACAGCACTATCATCAGAGCCTACAGGATTGTCTTGAACATACCAACTTTTACCTTGGCGGCTCAGATCAGACTGGAATTCAGGCTCACCAAACAACACTTAGCAAGACAGGGGTCCTACCTAACATGCTGGCACAAAATCAGGAATGCCCCCAGAACACTTTAAACCATTTACTCTGGAAGGATTTATTGCATAAATCAACATTGCCAGCCAGAAACTATTGACATACCGCAACCACCCAGGCACTATTTAAAAATATAGTGTGAAGGATCTTTAGGAGCCTCTCTCTAATAGACGATAAAGCTACCTTTGCAATAAAGGAGACACGCATAGATGACCATCAATGGCTGTAAAACACGTAGCCTGCAAATTTACTTCAACTTGGGTTATTCGAGGTACACGAAAGAAAAATTCCTTATACATTGATTGGGAAAACTTCCATCTATCCTGCATCTTCCACCATGGCAGAAGGGGCAAACCTCAACTTACTGTCGCCTGAGTAGGAATGGAATGAAGGACATGGCATACTTGATCTGCACGTGTATGTATTTAAAGCAAGAAAGGGCTCGAATACTCAGACCAGAATTCAACCTCCGCAAGAGTTGTACACAGCAACAAGCAGTGATAGTGTGCTTCAAATCAGACGACCCACAGCTGAATTGCCAGGTAGTGAAATTTCTAACCCTGGTGGAGAACAAACTGAAAGAAGCTTGCACATATGGGGTCCTTACTACCAGCCGAGAATAAAGGACTATAGGTAACTAGATCAAAATGACTGTACGGGCCCTACCAATCTTAAATCTTACATTTTAAATCTGGTTGTATTATTTAATCATATTACAAATTGTTAGGGTATTTATTTATTTATATAGTACCTGAATCGACCCCCGTAGGGGTATCTCTGCACTTCAGACAGGCAACTGGAAAGCTGAGCTGAGCTGAGCTGCTAGAAAATGATCAGAAACAAAAAAAGAATAGTCTTAATATACTTCCTGAATTGTAGGTGGTCGGGGCATTGCCTCAAATGCATAGGGAGCTTATTCCAATAAAGAGGGCCCAGGTGGGAGAGAGCCTTCCCACCAAGCCTGGCTTTCCTAACTCGGGGGACCACAAGAAGGGATTTAGATCCAGAACGAAGGGACCTAGAGGGCAGGTATGGTGTGAATTTCTCGGACAGATAGGCTGGCCAAGATTGAATATAGCTTTATGAATAGTGCAGCAAACTATAAACGTAACCCGTTCATGTATTGGGAGCCAATGAAGCTGACAGAGACGAGGGCGGGACGCAGTCCTGGGAGGCGCATTAATGACCAATCGCGTAGTGGTGTTCTGGACCACCTGCAATCTGCAGAGCGAGGACTCATTGGCAGAGACCAAAAGGCCATTACAGTAGTCCAGACGGCTTAGTATGAGGGCCTGAGTCAGGGTCTTCCAAGTTGAGTCAGGAAGCAAAGGAAAGATTCGGCGTAGTAGGCCCAATGTATGAAAACAAGAGCCAGCTGTCTGAGCATGGTGCTCCTTCAAAGTAAGGGCCTGGTCCATACGAATGCCTGGGTTCTTGACTAGAGACTGGGGAGCAGGGGGGATGTCAAGATCCGGCGGCCACCATTCGGGTGTCCACAATAGAGGGGTATCTCCAAAGAGCAGGATCTCTGTCTTCCCAACATTAAATTGGAGGAAATTACTTCTCATCCAATTTGAGATAGCACTCATGCCAGAAGAGAAGGCCAACTATACAGGTGGAGTACATTTATCAAAAGGAAATGGCAGCAGCGTATCGTCTGCGTAAGAGATGAGGATGAACCCACAGGTCCTAAGAAGGTCGGCCAAGGGAGCAACATTGATGTTAAACAGCGTGGGGCTCAGGCAAGAGCCCTGAGACACTGCCTTGGTCAATTCCATAGACGCGGAACGATACGAGCCAAGATTGACGGTCTGGGAGCAAGAAGATAAAAAACTTGTCATCCACTGGAAAGCAGAGTCTTTGAGTCCAATCTCCTTCAATCTCCTGAGCAAAATCTGATGTGAGACCGTGTCTCAAAACAGCACCAGAATCATGGGGTACTGAATGATTTTACAGAACTGATGGGGTGATTGTGATGGCAGAAGGCCCGTCACCGCCAGCAGTGCGGTGGCAGGCCCTCCGCCATCAAACAGCTCTTTTCCCCCAGCCAAATTAGGATGGCGAGGGGGGAATCGGACCACGACTGTGGTGGATGCAAAGACAGCCCACCACTGATCCTCCACAGACAATCATTTCGATTGCCTGGCAGAGTGGTCATCAAACGTAAAATGGGGGTGGTGTCTAGCAGCCACTGTCTGCCAAATTTTAATGCTTTCTGCAGCCACGCTTTCCGTGGTGGATAAACCGCCATTGACAGGCTGGTGGGTATTGGTTTCAGGGGTCCGTTACAGGCCCCCCCTTGTGTTGAGGGAGGTGGTGGTGCACTGGGGCATTTCCCTTCACTAAGTGGTGCCTGCCACGTAGTGCAGGGAAACGCACTACATACATTTTAAACATTGTGGTGGGCTCTGCAGCCAGCAGCACCCACCGCAATGGTAAAGATGCAAGATGCAACCACCACGGTGGCAGTTGCATCGTAATTCTACGTGCGGGAGCACCACCATGCAGGCCGGCGGTCCCTTGCAACACAAAAGTCAGCACAGGAATCACAAACACTTTTGGGTCGAAATAAACGTACTGGCCAATGGCAGTAATCGCCAGCTGTATGGACAACCCACATTGCCACAGCTTTTAATCAAATGGATCAGGTCAGTTTTCCATCAGACTCCGCAGAGCTTTGCGGGGTTCAACCAACTTCAAAAACGCCTGAGGTAGACCACTTACAAATTGATCAAAAGCTGGTGGTTAAATCATTAAAAAGCTCAGGTCTGAGGGAGCACCAAGGCCCAATCCTCCGGAATGCTATATTCAAAAAGAATTCCAGCTTTTGGTCATCACATCTAACCCCTGCCTGTTCAACTATGCTCTGGACACAATAATTACCCCAGAATCTTGGTGAGGCAGCATTTTCCAGCCAATATATAAATCGGATGAACATTCAAACCCTAGTAATTATAGAATAATCGATTTAATTTATGTTAAAGCCAAGATATACACCTCAAATCTGTTGCTTGAATTAGAAGACTGGGTTACTCGCACAAACATGGTCCCCAAAACCCAGTCAGGCTTCAGAGGAGGATTGAGTACAGTAACTAATTTATCAACAGTTACTCTTTTAGCCGAGAAAGCAATCATTAAAACCAGAAATCTCTATGCTTGTTTCATTGACTTAAAATCTGCTTTTGCAAAAGTTCCATGGGCAAGATTATGGAAAAAGATGGAACAATGGGAAATGCCTATGAAACTTTTGGAGGCAATCATTAATCTTTACTCAAACACATGGGTACAAATAAAGCTAGTAGATGGCTGTAGCATTACCAACACAATTTCCACTAATATTGGCTTAAAACAAGGATGCGTTTACGCACCCTGACTTTTTAACATCTATACAGCCAATTTGGACAACCACCTATTCTCAGTGCAGGGAGATCCACCTAGGCTGAGTAGAGAACAAATCAGAAGCTTGCAATATGCAGACAATATCGTTCTTCTTAGTCAAAGCCCAATAGGGCTGCATTGGTTGATTGATCAATTACTGGGCTATACTACAAATTTGTGTCTGTGACTCAACTACATTGAAACGAAGGTTCTATGTTTTAGGAGCCCACGTTGTAACAAACAGCCCAGATTTACTTGGTGGGCAAATGGAAATGCCCTAGAACTGGTTACAACTTATAAATACCTGGCAGTGTATCTAGATTGTCACCTGAATTTTAAACAGTAGTTTTTATCTAGGCAAGTCACAGCAAACAAATTGATGTTTGCATTAAAAACCCAGCAACAATAGATAACAAACGACTCCAAAAACCACCTTTTGCAGGTTGTGGGATCAAAATTCATCCCCTCCATCTTATATGGCTCTGAATTACTTAAAAGCAAAGATGAGCGAGTTTGAACACCTTACAATCAAACCTGTTAAAAAAATTGCAATCTAAAATCAGGCTTGAGTGTGGTTTGCACCACCAAGGCTTGGTCAGACATGGCATCCTAATAAAATAGGCAGCAGGTGAAAATACTTTGGCACACAAGTGCTGGCTTGAAATAGAAAATGGGCTCATGCCAATAGATCTGTCTTCTCCATCCTACGACAGGCAATAGAAGAACTGCAATTAGAAGAGGCTTGGCTCACTTCAATGGAATATTCAATTTTTAAATTAGTAATTAATATAGCAGCCAAACGTCACCCGTTCATCACAGACAAAGCCACGATGGTGAGTATATGGCACACGTTGGTGGTTTTGGCCTCAAATGCAGATTGGGGCCCTCAGCCATATATGTCAGCAAGTTTTTCCTAGTCTAAGAAGCACGACCTGATGCTAATCAGGCTGGGCATTTTTCTATTGAAGGACTTAACCCCTGTATGGAAACAGTCTTAGCCAAACACAGAGTGTTGACTTTGCGGATACAGCAGGGAATCATTGCTTCATTTGTTGTGTATCTTATCACTCAGGAAGAAACTCCTATATTTATCTTTGAGACTGCTACAAATAAGATCATGTTGACTGGTTGTAATTAAGCTATGTGAGGGATTCCGGTTCAACGATCATGCAAGACTGTGAGTTTATGGATCCTTGCAACTAAGAAGTTGACTAAATTGAACAAGCCTCACATGGGAATGTAATGCACAGATTTCAAGATCATAATGTTTTGTTTGGCCTTTATGAACATTCTTATGCCTCTCTATTCTAGTCAAGTTCTAACTATCAAATTGGATAGCAATCCAGCTTGACAAGTCGCAATTATAGTGGAAATTGAAAAGACATACTGCACTTTAGATTTAAAAAAAAAAATCTTTTTATTAACAAAACAACAAAAAAAGACATCAGGTGACTTTATCAAATCTCACATTTGTCATATAGACTTTTGCATACTTCAAAATAATACAAACAAAATATTGATCAACGGATCACAGGGACTCATGGGCCTCCGCTTCTTCCAGACATATTGGGGGGCATACAGATGTCTCCGCGGTATTGATTCCAATCCTCCCAGACCTTACCCCACTTTTGGGGACAACCTCTAGCAACGTAGACTGACCTCTCTCTGAACATGCACCAATCCAAGTCTTCCACCCACTTTTCAACCCGGGGTGGCTGTCTGACTCCCCACAACTAAGCAATATTACGCTTGGCTACCATACTTGCTAACGTTACCCATTGCCTCTTATACACACACAGATCCTTGGGTTCCCAAATGTTTAAAATACACCTGTGGGCCTCTGGCCATAACTCCACTCCCAGTTCGTCCCGCAGCGTATCATGGATCTTTACCCAATAGTCCTGCACCTCCGTACAGTGCCACAAAAAATGCAGGAAAGTTCCAAGTTCTCCGCAACCCCTACGACACTCCCCATTCTCCACTCTACCCATTCAAACCAGACGAGGTCCCTTGACATACGACCTGTGAAGAATCTTTAGCTGCACTAACCTGAGCCTCATCTGTATTGCCACCACCCGTGGAGAGGAGACTGCCTCTTGCCAGTCCCCATCGTCTAGCTCCACCCCATCTGCACTCCATTGTGTCCTAAGAAGTACCAGCGGGTCCACCATATTATTAATGAGTTTTTTATATATGAATAAAATGGTCTTCTCTGGGAGGTGACCGTCTGATACTCTTTCCTCAAGGGGAGAAGCGTCAGGGAGCGTTGTGCCTCTGGGGATGTGTGTAAGCAGAGCATGCCTGATCTGAAGGTAACGGTAATGCTCCCTGTCATGAAGATGGTATTGTTGCTTGAGGGAATTAAATGATGTGTGAACTGTGTCCTTCCCCCAGACATCTTGGTTCTGAGTGATCCCGATGAGTTCCTACTTTTCAAATCCCTTGGACTTCCATAAACTTCCCAGAGTGTGAGTTTCCCCTCCCACTTGAGATGCCTATTGGCCGCGTGCCACACCTGTACTGCGTGAGCCGTAGGTCCCGCGAGGGGAAACCAACCAGGTCTGGCATACAGTGCGCTAGTGAAGTCACCCCCTGGCACCTGCCAGCGGTCCATAGCATACCTCGGGTCTATGGGGGGCCCGTATATGACATGATTCACTGCCACCAACTGGGAGGCCCAATAATATTTCCTTAGATTCGGCAATCCTATCCCCTCATCATACCAGGGTAGAGTGAGCTAGGAAAAAGCTATACGGGGCTTACCGTCCCAAAGGAGCTGTCTCCGGAGGGCCTCTATTTCCCTGAAATAGGACGCCGGTACAGGGTCCATTGCGTTCTGGAGTGCGTATAAGAATCGGGGAAGGGCCATCATCTTGAAAAGCACTGCTCTACCCAGAAGGGAGAGCGGAAGTGCCCGTCACCGCGCCACGTCCCCCTAAATTGAGCCAAAGGGGTGTCCAAGTTGTTAGCAAATCTTAACTTCGGGTTAAGCGTGACATAGATACCGAGGTATCAAAACCCTATCAGTTCAATTTGTATCGGGCAGGAGTACCTCCTGAATATAGCAAGCACATCCAGAAAACATATCATGGATCCCCTTGGATTGGTAAGGTAAAGCAGGATATCATCAGCCTATAATGAGATTTTGTCCTCCCATTCCAACATCCACCGCAATCCTCTGATTGACCGGTCCCACCGAACCCACGCCGCCAAGGGCTCTAAAGCCAGAGCAAACAGGAGCGGGGTCAAGGGACATCCCTGTCTCGTGCCCCTGCCAAGAAGAAAGTCGGTGGACTTTCAATTATTTACCACCACTCTGGCGAGGGGATTAGCATACAATAGACGCTCCCAGTTAATTAACCCCGGTCCAAAGCTCATCTTCCCCAATACTGCAAAACCTATCAAATGCCATAGTGGCATCCAAAGATACCAGTACTGCCGGTTCCTGAATCGTTGGGGTCCTGACCAATACTCCATGTAACCTGCGCAGGTTAAGAGCCGTATTCTGGTGCGGCATGAAGCCAGATTGGTCCGGATGTATCAAGGTCGTATTGACTTTGACTAGACTCGTCGCCAGCAGCTTGGCCAGGACTTTAGGTTCAGCGTTTAGCAACGAGTTAGGCCTATATGATGAGCAGAGTGTCTTGGGCTTACCCGCTTTGTGGAAGACCACAATATTTGCCACTCTCTGGTCGTACGGGAGCTGACCCCTCTCTCTACTCTCTACAAACATGGAGCAAATAAATGGAGCAAATTTGTTAGCACTCAGTTTATAGAGTTCTATAGGAATTTCGTTCGGGCCCGTGGCCTTTCCCGAGTGCACTCCTCTGATGGCCTGCGCCACCTCATCAATCGTAAATGGGGAATCTAAATATTCCCGGTTGTCATCTGATAGTGCGGGCATCTGGATATCCTTGATCATTGCAATGTTGTCTGTTTCCGAGTATATCCCAGCCGAGGTGTATACCCCCCATAATATCCTGAGAATTCATCTGCTACGGCTTTCGGGTCCTTAATCGTACTGGAGTTTCCTCCCTGTAACTCTGGTACCAGCCACCATGCCCACTCTCCCTTTTCAAGCCACGCTGTTAGTTTGCCGGCTTTATCTCCCTGCTCATAAATCCGGCTTTGAGTCTCATCGTTCTGCGCTCTAGCCCTATCCTTAGCGAGGCCCCTATATTTGTCCTGGCACAACTTTAACAGGTGCACACTATCAGGCATTGCTGTCCTAGATACCTCTACTTCCAGCCTCGTCACCTCCGCCTTTACCTTTCCATTTCCGCCTGCCGTTTCTTCTTTTTCCCCGCAACCAGAGACAAAATCTCTCCCCAAATAGCAGTTTTATATGCCTCCCACAGGGTCTGTGTCGAATCCACCGTATCCCTATTTTCTTGGAAATATCTTTCTGTGATCTTAATGACATCCTTCTTGGTGGCGGGGTCTTTAAAGTGCCATGCGTGAATTGGGGCTACCCTACCTACATCGGATTGGCCGGTTTTCAATGGGAGCCAGATCGGAGAGTGGTCGGAAATTCCCCTTCCCAGGTGTCGCACCTCCCGAACCGCCGCAGCCTGAGCCACCGGTAAGAGTACATAATCTATTCTAGACAAGCTGTGATGTGCGGCAGACACATGCGTGTAGTGTCCCCCACTGGGGTTACTTATCCTCCAACCATCGCCAAGCCCTGTTTTTTCTAAGAATTCGGGGAGCCACCTCTGCGCCGGCCTCAATGTTCAGGCTGGGTGTCTGTCTACCTCCCCATCCAACACTGCATTAAAGTCCCCCCCATCACAAGGAGGCCCAACGGCAAAGTCAGGAAAATAATGCCCAGGTCTCGAAAAGTGTCAGATTGAAGGCCGGGTGGGACATAAATGGACACGAAAGTAACTGTCTTCCCCTCCCACTGCCCTGATATACCGATGTAGCGGGCTCGCTGGTCTGACCATGTGGCCTGAATGCTGAGGGGAAAAGAGTTTTTCACCAAGATCCTGACTCCCCTAGACCCCGTGGTAAACCCAGCGTGTGCTACCAACTTATATCCCCCTTTGTGTAGGGCCATGCAACGATTACCAATAAGAGGAGTCTCCTGTAGTAGCACTACATCTGGGGAGTGTTGTCTAATTAACTGGTTCACCATTCCCCTCTTAATTTTGTCCCCAAGGCCGTTCACATTCCAACTAAGCACATTTATCCCCGATCCCCTTCTAACACATGACATTTAAACGGTATGGAAGCAATACAATCATAGCTTTGTCTCCTGATGCGAAAAAAGAAAGTAATAAGAAATAACACATTTCAAATAATTCTGCACACAATGTTTCCATAATCGGATATCTCCACCCGCCCCAAACTCCGTCCCCCCCCTGCACCCCTGCATGTCGCTGTTGCCCATCCCCAACTAGCAGTGTGCCTGTCCCCCAAAACCTAACCTACAAACTAACTAAAGGTAGTAATGAGGAGGAAGACCAACAACCCGCCCCCCCTCCAGACCCTCTAAGCACATCCCTGGAACCCAGGGCATTCCACAGCAAGCTTACAGGCAGCTGAATCTAGTCGAAGAATTAGCTGTGGAACTGCCCCACCACCCTACACTTCAAAACTGCATGAAAGTTCTTACGGCCTTCATCATTCCTAATCCTGCGATTCATCTCTTCCACCTCAGTCTCGCCCTTCCGGCCCGTTCGAATGTCTGCTGTCTAACCAGTCTGATGCCATCTCAAGGTTGTCAAAAAACCAAGCCTTCCCTTCGATTTCCACAAACAGGCGAGCCGGGAACATCATGGTATACTTTAGTCCCTTGTCCCTGAGTTTCTTCTTCACCGGAAGAAAACTTTGTCATTGCTTCTGTACCATCTGGGTGAAATCTGGGAAAAAGGAAAGCGTTGCATGTTCGTATTGCAGAGGGGACCCTGCACGTGCCACCTGTAGAATCACATCTCTATTTTGAAAATTCTAAACTCTCGTCAGGCGAGGGGAGCCCCAGGCCTGGGCCTCCCCCTGGCACCCTGTGGGTGAGCTCGATTGTGAAAAGGTTGCTCAGTCCCTTGGGCTTGAGATGATTAAGGACTATGTCCTCCATAAATAGTTCTGGTGCCGGGCCCTCTGATTTTTCTGGCACCCCAAGTATGCGTATGTTGTTACGCCTAGCCCTTCCCTCGTAGTCGTCGAGCTTCCACTCCGTCAGTTCATGTGACGTCTTGAGATCACGCACCTCCAGCTGCAGCAACGCCATATCATCGATCAGGCTAGCGGTCTTAATATCAAGCGATTTTACTTTTTCACTTGCCTTCGTAAGATCTGCCCGCACCAAGTTGACCTCAATCATGACAGTGTCCAATTTGTTGTCGAAAGCTTCCATCTTCTGTCCCAGCGATGTCTGGACTCCATTTATAGCCGCCATAACATCTGTAAGTGTTGGTTTAGCAGGAGAGCCCAAGGAGTCCCCCCCCGCCGATTGGGCCCTCCTCAAGTCCATAGGGGAACCTTTTGGCATCATGTTTCGGTCCAACTTGCTAGACTGGATATGTTGCAACCCTTTAGTGGATCTGGGCAAGGCCTCATCAGTGTCTGGCTTGGTCGCCATCCGAACGTTGTCCACTCGCCACTCCGAGCCACTGATCTCGACAATTCCCTGGGGTTCAGACCCCAGGGCTTACCGCACGTCCTCCTGCAGCCCTGTGCCCCTCCGTAGCGTCGTGGCGATCCAGATACCCAAGACCAGTAAACTTCCTCACTCCTAAAGCAACCGGCAGGGAAATAAGCGGGCACCCCGGTGACCCCAGTGCCAAGTCAGATCTCCCAACACAGCAATGGCCGGTCCGACACCATGATGCCGTGATGCTATAGTTTATCATACTAGAATTAATGTACAGCTTTTATAGTCGAATTTTTGACATTTCTTCTTCATATCTATTCGACAAGATTTAAAGTAAAAATAAAATCATCTTGCTTTCCTGTTCCTGCAGCTTTAATCCACTTCACAGATTGTTGCACATTTTTTAGTTTGTTTCTGGGCTGTGATTTACCTAGGGAAAATCCTGGCAATTTTGATCGAACCAGCTGTGAAGAGATGAGTTCCTCCACTGTGTGCAAAATGGACTTGACGATATAAACTCTTGCTTTTGTTTTTACTGCTGTTTTAACATAATTATGTAACATTGTTTTACTCTTAATGTATTGATATTGTAATTTTTAGTATGCTTTTATGATTTCCATTGTGAGAATTGAATAAAGCTAATTGAACTCTGTTAGACCTGGGGTTACCAGACCTCATAGGGTAGCTTGGCACAAAGTAGGAAGGTCAAACCCAAAGGCAAAACAATGTTAAGCTTGCGTCGCACCCTTACAGTAACACAGCGTCCATCCACTCAAAAATGACACTACACCAGTTTGTAGAAAAATACAGATACCTTTTATAAATAAATTCTTTTAGTTATCTTGTTCCATCTGTCATCAATGGTTTGAACACATCACACATTTATATTTCTGTTTGTCTGCATTGATAAAGAAAACTTAACAATTCATTCAGTTCAAACACCTTGTTAATATAGGCGAAGATGAATTCAATAATTCACTCAATATTCTAAATTTCCGGCAGTACTTTGGTAGGTCAAATAACTCAGAAGGAAGAAAACATTCTACATCAAGTAAAAGAAGTAAGTTTATGCACCACCCCAATCTAGGGACTATTTTACATATTCCTGTTTACATTAACATTAGAGTATGGGAGGACCTAGCAATTTCCAGAACTATTTTCCACTAGTAAAGTCAAAGGAAGCATCAATTTCTCACAGTTTCATGTATTGGTTTTGATAACCTGAATGGCTCTGGTTTCTGCTTAACTTCAGTAAAGAGCCAGCGGTAACTCAAAATATGGCAGGTCTCAGGGATTAGTTTGACAGTCCCATCATCCCAAGCTCCCCTTGATCTATACGATAGCTTTAGATGAGGTTCCAGTAAGCAGTTCAACCACTAGGCCCAGCAGCGTGTTCGTTGTTTACATGTCCTGCTCCAGCCCCCAGATCCCTGCTTACTTGTGGTTTGAAGTCGGGTTTCAGAATTCAGACGATACCGGCAAACGTCAAACTTGCCGTCAATTTCTGACATATATTTCAGACCCCCAGAGCTGTGAGGCACCCCCACCCTTCCGCTCTGCTCAGGGCCGGAGGAACCCCCACAGCCAGCTTGTATCGAATGAGTCTGTTGCCTGTCCGGCTTCACGGCGTCGTCCTTCTGCCTCTCCCCGTCGTTGCCGAGTAACTCACTGGGCCTGCGCAGGAGGCGGGACACTACAGTGCAACGCCGCCCCCTCTGAGGAGAAGGTCGATCCTCTGTCAGGCCTGCGCGGAACAAAGTACACTACAGGGCGGCTCCGCCTACCTGGCGGTGAAGTTCCTCCCCTCACTTGACCTGCGCAGGAGAAAGAACACTGCCCACAGCCACGCTACCACTGCAGGGCTCTCCTCAGTACGGCGGTCGTCTGTCTGACAGCTTTCCCCCTTCTTCTTCGCAGCAATCGCGGAGCTTCACAGGAGGAGGCCCCAACTCGTGGACACGGCGCTCCACCTCTCTCCACAGCCGAGCCCCAATGGAACTGTACCCCGGGCTCTACGCCTGTATACCCCAGCACACGAGCTTTTGGGCAAGTAAGTGTTGTTTACCACCATTCATATGCTCTGTCAATTCAGATGACACTGGTTAGGAAGGGAGAGTCAACTCTCCTCAAGTGGTGACGCCTGAGCTGGGTTCAGGAGGTGATTTGCCATTGTGGGGCTAGATCTATAGGCAGGGGGGGTAACGACAGCAGGAAGAAGGCTACCCCTAGGAGAACTCAATCTCCCACAGCGCCCAATCCCCCTAACACTACAGCCTGTCCTCCAACCAGCCCAACTGTGTCTTAAAATGGCCACCCAGGTTCTGGCCTTATATACCTTTGGTCCAAGTTACCAGAATGGGCCAGAAGGTTCTAGTTTTTACCTAATATAAGTCTATGGGCCAGTCCCTGAGGTAGTCGGTTGTGGCAGTTACCAGCCACCATTTTGTGGGACAACATTTTCAGGAGAAAAAGGGGGGACCTCTAGGCCTAAGAAGGCCTTAGAGGGTCAAGGACGCACCTAACCCCAAGGACAACACAAAAAAGTCAAGTGGACATAAAAATGAAAGGTATTGGAAGGCAGAAAGGGGACACAAATAAATAAATAATAGGAGGGACCACCCAAAGGGCTGACAGGTCTAAGACGCGTCCCCCCCAGCTGAAAGTGGGGAGAGCTACCCAACCCCTTGGGAGTTCTCATCACTAAGGCGGAAATACCTGGAGCGACCGTCTGCATTGGCGTGGTCCACTCCAGGCCGATATTCCACCCGGAAGTCCATTCCCTGTAGGGAGATGGACCATCTCAACAGCTTGGGATTCTCCCCCTTCATTTGCATCAGCCAACGAAGGGGTCGATGGTCGGTCTGAACCAGGAAGTGCGAGCCAAACAGGTATGGCCGCAACTTCTTCAGAGCCCATACCACTGCAAAGGCTTCCCGCTCAGTTGCACTCCACTTCTGTTCCCGGGGAAGCAGTCCCCTAGACAGGAAGACAACAGGCTGATTCAGACCCTCTTCATTGAGTTGCGATAACACTGCCCCAATGCCATGCTCTGATGCGTCTGTCTGGACAATGAACTCCTTGGAGAAATCTGGGGCCCTCAGAACCGGTGCTGCACACATTGCTTGCTTCAGCTTCTCAAAGGCTTGCTGACAAGCCTCCGTCCAGACCACCCGTCGAGGTTGTTTCTTGGATGTGAGCTCAGTGAGGGGTGCCACAATAGTGCCATACCCCTTCACAAAGCGACGGTAGTAACCTGTGAGGCCCAGGAAAGCTCGGACCTCAGTTTGGGTCTTGGGGGGCTCCCAGGCTATGATTGCCTCAATCTTTGCCTGGAGGGGCTGCACCGCTCCCCTGCCCACCAAGTGGCCCAGGTACACAACCGACCCTTGCCCGATCTGACATTTACTGGCTTTGATTGTCAAGCCAGCCTGTTTCAGGGCTTGAAGAACAGCTTGTAAGTGACACAAATGGTCCTTCCAACTGCTGCTGAAGATGGCAATGTCATCCAGATAAGCAGCGGAGAAAGCCTCCATTCCAGAAAGGACCTGGTTCACCAGCCGCTGAAAAGTGGCAGGGGCGTTCTTGAGCCCAAAGGGCATCACACAGAACTGGTAGTGTCCCTCAGGCGTGGAGAAGGCTGACCTTTCCTTTGCTCCATCTGTAAGTGAGATCTGCCAGTACCCTGAAGTAAGGCCAAAGGTACTCAGGTATTGGGCAGCACCCAGCCGGTCAATAAGTTCATCCGCCCTTGGGCTCAGATGTGCATCAGTCTTGGTCACTGAGTTTAGTCCCTGGTAATCCACACAGAACCTCAGCTCTGGAGTGGTGCCCGGTGGGGCAGCTTTTGGTACCAGAACCACCGGACTGGACCAGGGGCTACTGGAAGGTTCAATGACTCCTAGCTCCAGCATCTTTGCAACTTCACCGTGGATGCTGGCCTTCACCTTGTCTGACAGCCGGTAGGTCTTAGACTTCACTGGTGGGCTGTCTCCTGTGTCCACATCATGGGTACACAGGTGGGTCCTTCCCGGGACAAGGGAGAACAACGATGAGTACGGCTCCAAGACCTGGCGGCAGTCCTCTCGCTGCTCAGGAGTTAGGGATGAGGAGAGAATCACTCCCTCCACCGACCCATCCTTTTCCTGAGATGAAAAAAGATCAGGGAGAGGCTCGCTTTCCGCTTTCTCTGCACCATCAGTCACCATCATCAAGATGACCTCAGGCCTCTCATGGTGGGGTTTGAGGCGATTGGCATGCAGCACCCGTAGGGGCTGTCGAGGGGTCTTAAGATCCACCAGGTAGGTGGCTTTACCCTTCTTCTCCAACACCTCAAAGGGGCCTGTCCAGCGATCCTGGAGGGCACTTAGCTCCCCAGGTTCCATCACCCATACTTTCTGGCCAGGCTCCAACTCCACAGGGTGAGCGTTGTGGTCATACCACTCTTTCATCACTGCTTGACTGGCTTCCAAGTTGTCAGAAGCTTGCTTCCACAACTTTGCCATTTGGCTCCGGAAGGCCAGCATGTAGCTCACCACATCCTGGGGAAGCTTCCTGGGAGACTTTTCCCATCCGTCCTTCACCAGGCTGAAAGGTCCACGCACAGGGTGCCCATACAGAAGCTCGAAGGGGCTGAAGCCCACTCCTTTCTGTGGCACTTCCCTGTAGGAGAACAGCAAACAGGGTAAGAGGACGTCCCATTTCCTCCGCAGGCTCTCAGGCAGACTTCTTATCATGCCTTTCAAGGTCTTGTTGAACCTTTCCACCAGACCATTGGTCTGGGGGTGATAAGGAGTGGTAAACCGGTAGGTAACTCCACACTCCTTCCATATAGCCCGCATGTTCGCTGACATGAAGTTAGTCCCCCTGTCGGACACAACCTCCTTGGGGAAACCCACTCAGGTAAAGATCCCCATTAGGGCCCTAGCCACTACAGGTGCAGTAACAGTCCTCAGAGGAATTGCCTCTGGGTACCGTGTGGCGTGATCCACCAGAACCAGGATAAACCTGTGACCAGCTGTTGTTGGTGGATCCAATGGCCCCACAATGTCGATGCCCACCCTTTCAAAGGGGGTGCTAACGACAGGAAGTGGTTCCAGGGGAGCTTTCAGCTTCACCCCTGTCTTCCCACTGGCTTGGCAGGATACACATATCCGACAGTATGTGTCGGATGCCACTTTCATCTGAGGCCAGTAAAAGTGGGGGACAAGCCGGGCAAAGGTCTTGTCCTGTCCTGTCCTAAGTGTCCTGCCAAGGGAATTTCATGAGCCAGTTCTAAGAGAAAGGCTCGGTACCGTTGAGGGACTACCAAGGCCCTTGATGACCCGGGCAAAGGTACCTTCGGTTCACTGTAGAGGAGTCCATTCTCCCAGTAAATATGGTAGTTCCCAGAAACGTTCCCTGCTGCCTGGGCTTCGGCCTGTCGCCTCAGTCCCTCAAGGGTAGGGCACTCCTTCTGGCCCTTACAAAACTCCTCTCTAGTAGGCCCTCCTTCCACATGCCACTCAGCAGGGATAGGTAAGTCCTCCAGGGAGACTACTTCCCCCTCCATGGACTCCTGGTCCACCACCTCAGGTGGCCGATCTGTCTCATGGGGCGTGGAAGCCGAAGCAGGCTTCTCCTGTCCTCGGTTCTTTCCCTTTTTGGAAGCGGGCTGGGCCATTGTTCCAGGCTCCAGCCCAGGCGAACTCCCCCTCCGGGTAGTCGCGGACCTTGTGCTGGCACAGGCCTAGTCAGGTGTACCCAGCATCTCCGAATGAGTCCGGTATTCTACCTCCTTCCACGCATTGTGCTCCATGTCATTACCCAACAGACAATCGACTGGCACGGCAGGGCTTACGGCAACTCGAAGTGAACCTGTAACCCCTTCCCACTCAAATGGTACCTCGGCCACAGGGTAGTGGCCCAATCTGCCGTCAGCCATCGCGGCGGGGGGGAGTACATGTGGAATCACCTGCTCTGGAGACACCAGTTGACTCCTTACCATAGTCATACTGGCTCCTGTGTCTCTCAGAGCCTCCCCTCTTTGGCCATTGATGTTGACCCACTGCCCATACTTTACAGTATTTGAGGGCACCTGGATCTTAGGAACCATCTCCTGATCTCCCAGGGACACTAAGGTGACACCCGCCCACTCACCCCCCCTTATCTAAGGGCAACTCCTCCCCGAGCACTACACTAGCTACTCCCGGGGCTTTTCCTCCAGTGGGAGATGGTGGTCTCTTTGGGCACCTGACATCTCCCTTATAATGTCCAACACCACCACACTCAAAGCAGTGGACAACCCTTGGCTGCTGACTTTGGCCAGGATGAGGGTTTCTGGGCGGGTTAGCCTTAGGGGTGAATCCTGTTCCCTTTCCCTGGAAACTATTTTGGGGGCCTTTTGAGAACTCCCGCTTTTTATCTCCCCCCTCTTTCTTCTGGGGAGCGCCCTGTCCGGCCCTTTGGGAATCCCCTCCAGTTCCCTTTGAGGACACCCGAGTACTTGCCCAGATGTCCGCCTCCTCTGCAAGCTTCCGGGGGTTGGTCAGCTTGCTGTCCACCAGGTGTTGACGCAGCTCGGGAAAACATTTCTCGAGTAGGTGCTCCTTGAGTATAAGGTCATACAACCCCTCATAGTCCCCCACCTCGCTGCCTTGCACCCAGCCCTTTAATGCCTTCTTTGCGTAGTCCAAGAAATCCACCCAATTCTGTGTGCCTAGTTTGTGACTGCCCCTAAACTTTTGGTATTTTTCTGGAGTCAGGCCAAACTTTCTGATTAGCGCCACTTTCATGGTGGGGTAGTGGGTCTGCTCTCCCTGCTCTAGAGCCAAGAGGGTATCCCTCCCTGCAGGAGGCATGTACTTATACAAGCCACCCCCCCAGTGTTTCTCCAGTATCCCATGGGCTCTTAAGGAGACCTCATAGGCGGCCAGCCACTTGGCGATGTCATCCCCTGTACTGTAGCTGGCGACTACGTCCTTTGGTAAATAGGGTCTGGGTTCCCTGGTCACATCCTTTGGTTCGCTGCCACCATTTGGAGAACTGGGAGTCCCTGCCTGTAGGACCTTGAGATCTAACTCTCTGAGTTTCAACTTGTGAGCCATCCTCTGCTCCTCCTTCTTCTTTTCCAACCTGGCTAACTCCCATTTTAGTTGTCTTTTTTCCCTCCTGTCCACTAGTTCGGCTTCAGTCAAGCTTCTCCCTGAGACACTGCTGCCCTCTCTTGAGAGTGTTCTGGGACCTGTCAGTAAGTTCTCCCTCTCAGATTGGAACAGCACATCTACCCCGATGACAGTTTCCCTGTCTGTTTCCTCCTTCTCCTTCCCATTTGGGTGAGCTGCCACCCACGCCCTCAAGCTGGTTTGAAGTTCCCCCTTCTTAGCACCACGCTTGAAAAACACTCCCATATTCTGAAAAAAATTCTCGGAGTTGAGCCACAGTATAGGTTTCTAACTCCTCCAATGCGAATTCCGTTTTTGCCAAGAGAGTTTCGGGACAACCACTTGGAAGGAATTATTTCAGAGGGTAACTAGAGGCTTCCTCCACTCACCACCAGGAGTAAATTTGGAAAACAAAAAGACAATTAGGGAGTCCGCAAGGAGAAAACTCCAGGTGTAGGCCTGTGGAGTACACTAGGTTACTATAGAGTGGACGCAAGCACAGTTCTCATCCTACCGCTGGACACCAATTATGTTAGACCTGGGGTTACCAGACCTCATAGGGTAGCTTGGCACAAAGTAGGAAGGTCAAACCCAAAGGCAAAACAATGTTAAGCTTGCGTCGCACCCTTACAGTAACACAGCGTCCATCCACTCAAAAATGACACTACACCAGTTTGTAGAAAAATACGGATACCTTTTATAAATAAATTCTTTTAGTTATCTTGTTCCATCTGTCATCAATGGTTTGAACACATCACACATTTATATTTCTGTTTGTCTGCATTGATAAAGAAAACTTAACAATTCATTCAGTTCAAACACCTTGTTAATATAGGCGAAGATGAATTCAATAATTCACTCAATATTCTAAATTTCCGGCAGTACTTTGGTAGGTCAAATAACTCAGAAGGAAGAAAACATTCTACATCAAGTAAAAGAAGTAAGTTTATGCACCACCCCAATCTAGGGACTATTTTACATATTCCTGTTTACATTAACATTAGAGTATAGGAGGACCTAGCAATTTCCAGAACTATTTTCCACTAGTAAAGTCAAATGAAGCATCAATTTCTCACAGTTTCATGTATTGGTTTTGATAACCTGAATGGCTCTGGTTTCTGCTTAACTTCAGTAAAGAGCCAGCGGTAACTCAAAATATGGCAGGTCTCAGGGATTAGTTTGACAGTCCCATCATCCCAAGCTCCCCTTGATCTATACGATAGCTTTAGATGAGGTTCCAGTAAGCAGTTCAACCACTAGGCCCAGCAGCGTGTTCGTTGTTTACATGTCCCGCTCCAGCCCCCAGATCCCTGCTTACTTGTGGTGTGAAGTCGGGTTTCAGAATTCAGACGATACCGGCAAACGTCAAACTTGCTGTCAATTTCTGACATATATTTCAGACCCCCAGAGCTGTGAGGCACCCCCACCCTTCCGCTCTGCTCAGGGCCGGAGGAACCCCCACAGCCAGCTTGTATCGAATGAGTCTGTTGCCTGTCCGGCTTCACGCCGTAATCGCTCTGCCTCTCCCCGTCGTTGCTGAGTAACTCACTGGGCCTGCGCAGGAGGCGGGACACTACAGCGCAACGCCGCCCCCTCTGAGGAGAAGGTCGATCCTCTGTCAAGCCTGCGCAGAACAAAGTACACTACAGGGCGGCTCCGCCTACCTGGCGGTGAAGTTCCTCCCCTCACTTGACCTGCGCAGGAGAAAGAACACTGCCCACAGCCACGCTACCACTACAGGGCTCTCCTCAGTTCGGCGGTCGTCTGTCTGACAGCTTTCCCCCTTCTTCTTCGCAGCAATCGCGGAGCTTCACAGGAGGAGGCCCCAACTCGTGGACACGGCGCTCCACCTCTCTCCACAGCCGAGCCCCAATGAAACTGTTCCCCGGGCTCTACGCCTGTCTACCCCAGCACACGAGCTTTTGGGCAAGTAAGTGTTGTTTACCACCATTCATATGCTCTGTCAATTCAGATGACACTGGTTAGGAAGGGAGGGTCAACTCTCCTCAAGTGGTGACGCCTGAGCTGGGTTCAGGAGTTGATTTGCCAAGGTGGGGCTAGATCTATAGGCAGGGGGGTAATGACAGCAGGAAGAAGGCTACCCCTAAGAGACCTCAATCTCCCACAGCGCCCAATCCCCCTAACACTACAGCCTGTCCTCCAACCAGCCCAACTGTGTCTTAAAATGGCCGCCCAGGTTCTGGCCTTATATACCTTTGGTCCAAGTTATCAGAATGGGCCAGAAGGTTCTAGATTTCCCTAATATAAGTCTATGGGCCAGTCCCTGAGGTAGTCGGTTGTGGCAGTTACCAGCCACCATTTTGTGAGACTAAATTTTCAGGAGAAAAAGGGGGGACCTCTAGGCCTAAGAAGGCCTTAGAGGGTCAAGGACGCACCTAACCCCTAGGACAACACCAAAAAGTCAAGTGGACATAAAAATGAAAGGTATTGGAAGGCAGAAAGGGGACACAAATAAATAAATAAATGATAGGATGGACCACCCAAGGGGCTGACAGGTCTAACAAACTCTAATCATATTTGCATTTGTTGCTGAAGAACACATTATAAGAAGCAAGTAAAACTGATTTACCCCCTTGGAAAAGACAAAAATTAGGAAATTCAATGGAGAAATGTAGCATTCTTTCTATTTGCAGAAGAAAGATATGATCTTTGCAAATACTATGAAATCTGTAATTACTGCCTTACAAAACTAGACCACAAATGTATGCCTTCACCTGCAATTCATAGCAAACTGCAAATAAATATAATCCCTTCAGAACTACAGCAACTGAATTTATATTAAAACATTTTAATTCAAATAGAACATCTTTTTCAAAATATAGTCAGACTGCAACCCAAATTTAGGCAATTTCAGCCTAAATGCTTGTGCAAAGCTAGCAAAGGGGTGAGCAGGTTTTTTTTAGAAGTGTATCCTCCTTACCCTGACTAGAAGCAAGGGTCCCTATTTGGACAAAGGTGCCTACCTCTACCAACTACAGACCCCCATTTCTAACATGAACCAAAAATGGTGACCATGAGTTGTTTTTAGATAATTCAGTAGAAATGTCATTATGTGGCCTGGCATGGGTGATGACATTTGCAAAATTCTCCTCTAAGAACTGTTTTCATAAATGCTTTCACATATATCAAATTACTTAGATAGATATGTTAACAGTTGAACATTCACAGCGGTTTTAACACAATCCAATTGATTTGTTTCCCATCAGTTTTTCATGATGACTACTATCATATGATCATCTAAAACTGTCAATGTTCTAAATAATGACATTGGATTGTAACCTAAAAGGTAGCTTTGTCTGAAAAAAAAAATGAAAAACAATGATGGATTGACTTTGTGTTATGTTAGAAACATTTTTTTTAAAGAATACAAATTCCATAGAACAAACACAGGTTTCAGCTTAGATATAGTTTGGAAAACTGAATTTATTATTTACATGCAAAAATACCTTAAATGACATAAACCGTACACATTCTAAAGTTATGGTTATAAATGTAAGTTATGATTTACACCCAGCTTAAAAATTACTACAACTAGCACACTTTTGTTCAGTGTTGTCAACTCAATACCCAGACTAAATTGACTATAACTCGCCTCTGCCCCATACACTGCTTATACACTATCATATAACATCACTTATAGCATGGTAATTCATACAATTCATAACAAGACTCATGACATCTCAAATTATATCACTTACGAAAAGAGTGTGAATGGTTGAAGGCTACGTTATAGTTAATTCAGTCTGGCTAGCAAGTTGACAACATGAATTAATTGTCATTTTAAGTCCTCTTTAGTGGTAAAGTCAGAATTTAGATTACAATTTTGAAAATGACACTTTTAGAAGTTGGCTTTTTCCTGGCCAAAAGCTTCTACGGTCTTCTTGGAATTTCCATCTGCCTGGGTCTGGTAATGGCTCCCCCAATAAATAGGAAATGAACAATGGAGGACAGAGATCTCCCCACTGAGTTAGAAGAGGCAATGATTGAGCGCTCCACCTGTAGGTTTGGCACTTGCATTTTTTGTAAGTGGTAATACTGGTGAGCTACTTTACTTACTACTAAATGCAATTGGTGAATAGGGCCTCTTTGTATGAGATATGAATATGCAAACATTGAATTTTAAAGAATGTCATAACCAAATTATTTGTGTATAGCATATGAATATGCAAATACAGAATTTCAAATAATGGCAGAACCTCATTTCCATTTTATTTGTTTTTAAGTTTTTATATAGCGCTAACTAGACACGTGGGTACCAAAGCGCTTTACATACAAGAAAGAAACATAGCTTAGTGTTGTATGACATAAGGATGCATAAAATGATAAGCATCACATTTTAAGACAGCATAATTTAAAGTGGTGAAAAATATGTTAGATAGCTGAAACAATCAAATAACCACATATCATTGATGGTCAAGTTATGATGAGAGTGGGCTATAGAAGCCTAGTTCAGTTGGCTTGAGCGGTAGAGTATTTGTTGAGGAGGAGGAGTTTCAGGTCCTTTTTAAAGTAGGAGAGGGAGGGGTTGCATCTGAGGTCTCTCCTCTTCAATTAAGGCAGTATATACTAAAAAGATAAATACGTTTTTTCTTGCTGTTAATTTCATTAAAATAATACATTATTAAAAAAATATATTAAAAAGCATACAAAGTTCAGTAAGTTTCATGCAATTTGCCAAAAGCATCCAACTGAAACTTTTTAATACTAGCAGTTTAATATATTTTTTAACTATTTGTTTTTCATGATTTTTCCAAAACTGAGGTAAAACAATCAAAGCATTAATTTTTGACTGTTGTAAATGTTGAATTTAATTTTTAAGTGACTTTGAAAGAGCTATATTAATATGTACTAGTTTATCCTGAAAAGTGTGCCTACACAGCTCCAAATGCTTTAAAAAGGGGTCTGCAATTAAGTTCCTTTAAAAGCTATGCAAGCAAATGATTTGCTAATTCAAGACAAGAGAAAGAATCCGCTGCCATCTTTGTTAGGTGCATATGTACTTTGTTTACAAACCCGCTTAACATACAGCATATAGATATCTATTTCATCGGTGACCCATTGTAATTCATATAGTATATGTATGTTTGGTTATTTGTCTTTGTGCACTTTCACGAGCGAGACTATCCTTGCCAAGTCCCATGGTGAGGTGTTCTTGCTGAAGATCCCTACTTCTGTCTTGTCAGTGTTGAGCTAGAGAAAGTTGACTTTCATCCAGTTACTGATTTCGGTCATGATGGCACTGAACATGTTTCATTTGTTTGGGGTCTTGTCTGAGAGGGAGACTATGAGGTATGCGTCGTCAGCATTGAAGAGGATATGTATGTTGAGTGTGCGGATGATTTTAGCCAGAGGGATTTTATATGTTTTGAAGAAGGTGGGCCAAAGCGAAAAAGATTGAGGGACTCCACAGAGGAGTTTGCGGGCTTCCCAAGAGTAAGGCAGTAGGCTGACAGCTTGTGTTCTATCCATTAATAAGGAACAGCTCTAGTGGATAGTGAGTCTTTGAATGGCAATCTCCAGCAGGCGCCTGATGAGGATAGGGTGTGAGACTGTGTCAAATGTTGCAGTAAGGTTAAGGAGAATGAGGGCTGCAGTATCTCCTCTGTCACGGATCATGCGGATGTTGTCTGTTGGGGCGATGTGTGTTGTTTTTTTACTGTGGTTGAGCCTGAATCCAGACTGCATGGAGTCAAGGAACTGGTGGTTGCTGAGTTGCTCGGTGAGGTATCAGTTGATTTGTTTCTCTAAGACTTTGGCTGGGTATGGTAGGAGGGAGAATGGCCTGTAGTTGGAGAGCATGGTTGTGTCTGGGGGTGTTTTTTGTGCAGGGGTCTGACGGTGGTGTGGTTCCTGAAGTCCGGCAATGTGACTGAGTCAATGGAAGCATTGAGGATGGGTGTTAGTGCTTTGATGATCCATTGGAAGCCTTTGGTAAAGGCATGTTGGGGCAAGAATTAAATGGAGTCCCCAGGTGGATGGTCTCCAAGTCAGCTGCAGTTTTGACGGTTTTGACGGTAGTGATTGCAGTCAGTCAGGGTTTGTTCTTCACTTGTGATGGAAAGTTCAGTTGTAACGGTGATGGGGTCTGGTGAGGAGCAAAATTGTCACATATGGAGGTGATTTTGCTATAGAATAATTCAGAGAGCTAGTTGCAAAGGTCATACGAGAGGCTGATTTTACTCAAATCATCCGGAGGCATGATGAAACCTTTTATGCTGAGAAGATTTCCTTGCTTCTGTTTGTTCCAGCATATATGCGGTCTGCAAGAGCTGTATCCTTGGTGTTACTTACCTGCTGGTGATAGCATCTCCTTAGCTCCCCAGTTGCTTGCAGTGGTTTATGGTCAGCCTGAGCTGGCTTTTGGGTTGTGATTGAGGGAAGCCAAGGTGATGGCACATGCAGTGGTCTAGCTGTTGAGGTTCTTGATGGTTTCTACAAGTTGCTAAAGAGCTTGGGCCAGTGAGAGAAAATAGCAGAAGTCCCTTTCTAGTCTGTGATGCTTTTCAAGCTGCGGACGGGTCCCATGGTGGTAGGATGCTCAAACTGATGAAGGAGTGGTCTATTCAGGTAATATTTGCTGGCTTGTCGGCTCTGATGTTGGCGATTGAGAAAACAATCAGGTCCAATAGGAGCCCAGCAGTGTGTGTGGGTTTCCTGATGTGCTGGGATAGGTCGAGGTTTCTGAGGTTTTCTAGAAGGGCCATAGAGTTTTGGTCATTGCCAACGTTAGGGTGAAAGTTTCCAAGGAGGATAAAGATGCTGGCATTGATGATGAGAGGTTTGTGATATTGCTGGCAAAATAGTTGCAGAGTCCTGGTGGTCTGTATATGAGGGTTCCACTCATTAAGAAGTTGGCTGTAATGCGTATATTTCATTACAAGACCGGAGGCTACATTATGCATAGAACTTTTAATGCAGATCCCAGCAGCCGCATCACAATAGAAAGTTCCAAATAGAACAAAGGCAACAGCTAAAAGCCATGAGCCAACAACACACAGCCTCTTTTAAATGCGGCTCCCAAGCAGATAAGTCCTACCTTATACTCTCCTATATTTTATACTCTATTGATTGTTTGGATCATTATTTAGAGTTTTATTTAATGATTATAAGTATTTTGGGGGTTTTGACTTTAGCATGAGTCTGCTTGTATGGTGTGGTGCTTTCCTTCCCCCTTAATCCCACACCCCTTCCAATACCGATTTCCAATATATGGAAATTTCCCTCATCTTAACCCCCCCCCCCCCCCACACACACACGATCGTTCGCTGTTTGACGTCCTGTCTGCTTTATGTAAATTGCGCTTCGCAAGTCTCTCTGGCGATATACATCGTTTTCATAGTAATAAGTGTTCTTCTTCATTCACTCTTTAACTTTGGCTCCTCCGACGGTACACGTCGCTATTTACTGAGTAAATACCTTCTTCCTTGTTTATTTACCGCTCGGCTTTCCCTCGCGCTCAGCAACGCCCGTCTGTGGCGCTTTCGAGGAATGACCCTTAGCAACAGCGACGTCGCGTCGTCTGGTTGCTAGGAGCATTTCCTCTATTCCGCACGCGTCCACATGCCTTAGCGCGTCTCTATGGCAACCCCCCTTGCCTGACAGCGCTCGTATTTACCGGCAAACGACAGTTTACTCGCCTCAACAACTTGGCTTATAATCCTCAATACTCTAGCCTTTTAAAACGCTATCTCAGCATTTCGAGTGGTTTTCACCCCGTTTTTTCTCCTACTTCGTGGGTATAATCTATTACTCTATGTCTAGCTCTGGCTCTGAAGAGGCCTCTGCCCCTTGTCAGGATATCACCACTGATTTATTCGAAGGGAGATCATCTCTTAAAGAGGCTCGCCCTGCACTAATGAATTCTAAACGCCCTATTCAAAAACAAAATAATCCTTTCTCTGGCAAAAGACTAAAAAAGAGTAATAATATTGACCTGAGCATGGGAGGTCTTGGCACCTCATCTACATTTAGAGGTCCTAGTACCTCAAGGAACGAGGGAGGTCTTCGCACCTCAACTAGTTTGGGTGCCCTTGGCGGCACAAAGAATATTGGTGCCCGAAGCGACACACATTTTAAGAATGCTCACCACGACGATGATAATGCCTCAGATGATTCTGACTCTGAGTTTCTAGACGAATATATATTCGACCTTAACGACCAAGACCACGATTTTGGAGATGGCCTAGACAATACGGACCCTTCCAGTAAGGATGTCATATGTAACCCCTTGGGTGAGGAGATGCTTTCTCCTCAAAACCTAAGACATCCTCGAAGCTCTGAATGGTACCCTCAAGAACACGTTTCCAAGTTTGTTAAAAAATGGATTAGATATCCCTTGGAGAGGGAAACTCGTAACATCTTGAGAGCGGAATGCTCCAGACCCTCACTTGGGGATAAGACCTGTTACACCCCAAATCTTGATCCTGACTTGATCAAATTCCTTTTTAAATTGGGACGTGATCCAAGGAAGGGTTTCGAAAAATCCTTCAAAACTTGTCAAGATTGTCTCCTTGACGTCCTTGGCCCTCTCACAAGAATCCTCGACTCCGCAGAGGAGGCCCATCTAGAAGGAACCCATCATGATACCGACCTCATTAGAGGATGGAGCCAAAGAGCTATTATTCTTTTGGGAAATGCTAATACAAGCATTAATGATGAGAGGCGTAGGGTGGTTCTCACTCGTATTAACCCTAAACTTGCCGATCTCGCCGATAAAGAGCCCTCTAATAACCAAAAAGGACTTCTCTTTGGCGAAGATTTAATTAAATCCCTCGGCAAGTATGTGTCTACATTCACTGCCTTGGACAGAGCGCAACAGAACATGCGCAAGGTTTTTAATACTGGAAATAACCTTTTTGGAAGGGCCGGAAGACGCGGCCAACCTTCCGGCCGTTTCTCTCAGAGGCCCAACTTCAGATCTCGTGGAGGTGGCAGAGGCTACCCTCAATACCAACAATACCAACAGTACCAATACTCTAGTCCGCAATTCTACCCGCAAAGAGGCAGAGGACAACGTGGCAGAGGATTCAGGGCACGTGGGTCTAACACCCAAACCAACTCCTCAGGTGAGTGCTTCCCCTCTACCTTCCCTTTCTTTCCCTTCAAAGGTGGGCGGAAGACTGAAGTATTTCGTAAAAAATTGGGAATCCATCACACAGGATCCTTGGGTTCTAAGCACTGTAAGGGGTTTTACGATAGATTTCGATCAAGAACCTATTCAGCTTTCTCTCCCAAAATGTATTCCAATGTCGCAAGAACAACAAGACATAATAGAAGAGGAAATCTCTTCAATGATTCAGAAAGGTGCAATCTTGGAGGTCCCCATGGATCTCTTAGGTTTTGTGAGCAACCTTTTCCTGGTCGAAAAGAAAGACAAGGGTTGGAGGCCAGTTATAAACCTCCGCCAAGTAAACAGATTCATTTCCTACCAACATTTCAAGATGGAGGGTATCCACCTCCTAAGGGATCTGCTCCTAGAAGGGGACTGGTTAACCAAACTCGACCTCAAGGACGCCTATTTTACTATCCCCATGGCCAAAGTCCATCAACGTTTTCTCCAATTTCTTTGGAAGGGGCGACTGTACCAATTTCAAGCTCTTCCATTTGGTCTCTCTTCCGCACCATGGTGCTTCACAAAAGTGATGAGAGCCGTTGTTTCCCACCTAAGATCAAGGGGTGTTCGTCTAATTATCTACCTAGACGATATTCTGATTATGGCACAAGAAAGGTCACACTTAATTCGAGACCTGGATTTTGCGATGAACCTCTTAGAAAGTCTAGGTTTCATCATAAACAAGGAAAAGTCTCACTTGACTCCTTCAAAATCCTTGGAATTCCTAGGCTTCACGGTCGATACCACCCGTTGTCTCCTCCTCCTGCCTTCAAAGAAAATCGCGAAAATAAAGAAGCAACTAAAACATGCTCTGAGCAAACAGTCTCTCTCCCTCAGGGACTTAGCCAGGTTACTAGGTCTCCTCTCATCTTCAATTCAAGCGATATTTCCAGGACCACTCAATTATCGGGCTCTTCAGAGAGTCAAAGCGAAAGCCCTGAGGTCAGGACTCTGGTACGGAGATCAGATTTCTCTGGACTCAGACTCTCGTTCAGAATTGATTTGGTGGCTAAACAATCTGGAGGCTTGGAACGGCAAGGCCATTTTTGGCTCTTCCCCGGAATTTGTTCTGGAATCAGACGCCAGCCTTCATGGTTGGGGTGCTTGCCTCTCGGATGTAAACACTGGAGGACTTTGGTCTCAGGACGAATCTCTCCACCACATAAACTATCTGGAGCTGACGGCCGGACTTTATGCTCTTATGAGCTTCAAAGATTCGCTTCAAGGAAGGTCTGTCCTTTTGAAAATGGACAACATGTCGGCAGTGGCTTATATCAATCGCCTAGGAGGTACGAGGTCGGCGGATCTCTCGGATCTAGCAAAAAAACTTTGGATGTTTTGCCTGGAGCACAAGATCGCTCTAAGAGCAGAATACCTTCCGGGCTCTGCCAACTCATCCGCGGATTGGAACTCCAGGTTCCTTGTGGATTTCAGCGATTGGAAGCTGAACCCTCACGTCTTCTGGACCCTAAATCACATTTGGGGCCCTCTAGAGGTGGATCTCTTTGCAAGCAGACTCACCTCCCAACTTCCAGATTATTTCAGCTGGATGCCCGACCCGGGTGCTCGAGCATTCAACTCCTTTCTCCAGCCTTGGAGGGATGTCCAGGGATATGCCTTTCCCCCCTTTGCGATGATTCAGAGAGTCCTCCAGAAGGTGAGACAGGAACAATGTCTCCTCACCTTGATAACTCCCTTCTGGCCCTCCCAAGCTTGGTTTCCCACTGCTCTGGAACTAACTTGCAGCATTCCTTTTTTAATCCCGCCTCTGGAAGATCTTCTCACAGATTCAGACGGCCGAGTTCATCCCCTTATTCTCAATCAGACTTTGTCCCTTCTTGCTTGGAAGGTGTCAGGAGATCTAACGAGATCTCAGGACTTTCGGACACGGCTTCAGTTCTCCTCAGGGAGTCTTGGGCACCAGGCACACATTACAGATACAATAGAATCTGGAAACTTTGGGTTTGTTGGTGCTTGGAAAGGGACCTGGATCCCTTGGAGGCTCCTATTGTTGACGTAACCAATTTTCTAGTCGAACAATTTGAAAGGGGACTTAGTTATAGATCCATTAATTGCTTTAGGTCAGCAATCTCTGCGGGACATTCCCTCGTTAATGGCAAAACCATTGGAACAAATGTTATCATTTGTAGGGTCATGAAGAGTATTCGCCTCAAAAGACCCCCTAGACCCAAGTATGATGTACTTTGGGACGTTAATTTGATTCTTCGTCTCTTTAGTAATTGGCCTTCTAATTCTCTCCTCAACCGGAAGTATCTTTCTATTAAACTGGCTACACTCTTATGCCTGGTTTCTTGCAGAAGATCCTCTGATATCCGTTCTTTGGATATTTCCTATCGTTCCTATAATGTTTTTGGTGTAAAATTTGATATTCATAGTCGTACTAAAACCATGTCTGACTCCATCTTTTACCCACGATTCGATCTACATCCTAAACTCTGTGTTGTTCAATGCATGAAAGAATATGACCTCAGAATGTCTGAACTCCGTCCAGTTGGTGTTAATCAATTGCTTATTTCTTTTATCAAACCTCATAAAGGTATTAGTTCTCCTTCCATTGCTAGATGGATTAAAATGGTTATGAAGTTAGCCGGAGTTGATTTATCCATATTTCAGGCTCATTCCCTAAGAGGTGCTATGGCTAGCAAATCACTTTGGTCTGGAGGTAAGTTGGATGATATTTTGAAAGCTGCTGATTGGTCCAATGCAGGTACCTTCGCTCGTCATTATTGTAAACCCATCCAACATATGTCTGATGCTGTTTTAGGAAGCTTCCAACATGCATAATGTAGCCTCCGGTCTTGTAATGAAATTGCGATTCTCATATTTACATGACTTACATGTTTACTTTGTCTCATGACCTTTGAATTTGATCTTTCTCTTGTTATGTCTCTTGAGATTCTTTAGTCTAATTACTTTATCTTTTCAGATAACGCCTAATCTGGACTGCGCCTTTTTCAAACCTACTTCCTGCCTGACTTCGACCTTCTCCAGTCAAGTTTCAAGTTATGCGGTCTCCTTGTTCCGAAGTTTGATTCTTCTCTGCTTCAACATTTGAACTTTGAACTTTATCTTCTTTGTCCTCATTTAAAAGAGGCTGTGTGTTGTTGGCTCATGGCTTTTAGCTGTTGCCTTTGTTCTATTTGGAACTTTCTATTGTGATGCGGCTGCTGGGATCTGCATTAAAAGTTCTATGCATAATGTCAGCCTCCGAGTCTTTAATGAAATCCAGATTCTCTAGTCATGTAAATATGAGAATCGCAATTGATGCTTATCTTGAATGTGAAATGCTCCATGTAGATGGTGGGGCAGGTGTGGCTGGCACAGATAAGAACGGTAAGGCAGGGTGGGGTCAGGGGTAGTTCAACATGGTGAGCGCAAGGTTAGTGATTTTATTTATTTTTTATTTAATTTGGCCCTTGCCATCGTCTGTTGATTTATCCATCCCCAACCACGCCCTGCCCCACCACCGGCCCCACCGCTCTTACCTATGCCAGCTGCGCCTGGGCGGCGGTGTAGGTGGTGCAGCTTATGGTGTCTTTGAATATGATTGTGCCTCCGCCTCAAGGCTTGTGCTGGTGATCTTGCCTGCCAATCGTGTAGCCGGTGAAGACGTACATAGATATACATGCACATGCTGACTTTATAGGGCATTTCACAATTCTGCTGTCTTTACATCAGATACCTTGGGACCACTTCAGCTTTCTATAAAATCACCCTAGTTTAGTGTGTCTGTGTAATATCTGCCTGTCTCTCAAATTTGCATCATGGTGCATGGAGGGCATGCATGTAAGAAATCCGTGCACCAAATAAAAAAGACCATGGATGCACTAGCAACAAGGGGTGGTGATGGACAGAGTCTCTGAATTAGGCAGAATACTCTCACCCAGTCAAGAGATCAGGGCTAGATCCAACACCGTTTTTTAGCTCATTGCACCATCCCAGTTTCAGAACCTGGCTGTATGCAAATTAGTCTGTCCCTGGCCCAGTGCATCATGGGAACAGGGCAGACCAGACTACAAAAGCCAATTCTTACACTGGGAAGGAAACAAGCTTCCGGGGACCGGTTTCTGGCATTTCAGCCGTCTTCGGCCCGGCTTGCTTGAATCCTGATGGTGCAATGAGCAAGGGACTCACATCTGAGTATACCCTTCCACGCTTAGGGTAGACAAAAATATTTACAACAAGGGGTGGTGATGGACAGAGTCTCTGAATTAAGCAGAATACTCTCACCCAGTCAAGAGATCAGGGCTAGATCCAACACCGTTTTTTAGCTCATTGCACCATCCCAGTTTCAGAACCTGGCTGTATGCAAATTAGTCTGTCCCTGGCCCAGTGCATCATGGGAACAGGGCAGACCAGACTACAAAAGCCAATTCTTACACTGGGAAGGAAACAAGCTTCCGGGGACTGGTTTCTGGCATTTCAGCCGTCTTCGGCCCGGCTTGCTTGAATCCTGATGGTGCAATGAGCAAGGGACTCACATCTGAGTATACCCTTCCACGCTTAGGGTGGACAAAATATTTACAACAAGGGGTGGTGATGGACAGAGTCTCTGAATTAAGCAGAATACTCTCACCCAGTCAAGAGATCAGGGCTAGATCCAACACCGTTTTTTAGCTCATTGCACCATCCCAGTTTCAGAACCTGGCTGTATGCAAATTAGTCTGTCCCTGGCCCAGTGCATCATGGGAACAGGGCAGACCAGACTACAAAAGCCAATTCTTACACTGGGAAGGAAACAAGCTTCCGGGGACCGGTTTCTGGCATTTCAGCCGTCTTCGGCCCGGCTTGCTTGAATCCTGATGGTGCAATGAGCAAGGGACTCACATCTGAGTATACCCTTCCACGCTTAGGGTGGACAAAAATATTTACAACAAGGGGTGGTAATGGACAGAGTCTCTGAATTAAGCAGAATACTCTCACCCAGTCAAGAGATCAGGGCTAGATCCAACACCATTTTTTAGCTCATTGCACCATCCCCGTTTCAGAACCTGGCTGTATGCAAATTAGTCTGTCCCTGGCCCAGTGCATCATGGGAACAGGGCAGACCAGACTACAAAAGCCAATTCTTACACTGGGAAGGAAACAAGCTTCCGGGGACCGGTTTCTGGCATTTCAGCCGTCTTCGGCCCGGCTTGCTTGAATCCTGATGGTGCAATGAGCAAGGGACTCACATCTGAGTATACCCTTCCACGCTTAGGGTGGACAAAAATATTTACAACAAGGGGTGGTGATGGACAGAGTCTCTGAATTAAGCAGAATACTCTCACCCAGTCAAGAGATCAGGGCTAGATCCAACACCGTTTTTTAGCTCATTGCACCATCCCAGTTTCAGAACCTGGCTGTATGCAAATTAGTCTGTCCCTGGCCCAGTGCATCATGGGAACAGGGCAGACCAGACTACAAAAGCCAATTCTTACACTGGGAAGGAAATAAGCTTCCGGGGACCGGTTTCTGGCATTTCACCCGTCTTCGGCCCGGCTTGCATGAATCCTGATGGTGCAATGAGCAAGGGACTCACATCTGAGTATACCCTTCCACGCTTAGGGTGGACAAAAATATTTACAACAAGGGGTGGTGATGGACAGAGTCTCTGAATTAAGCAGAATACTCTCACCCAGTCAAGGGATCAGGGCTAGATCCAACACCGTTTTTTAGCTCATTGCACCATCCCAGTTTCAGAACCTGGCTGTATGCAAATTAGTCTGTCCCTGGCCCAGTGCATCATGGGAACAGGGCAGACCAGACTACAAAAGCCAATTCTTACACTGGGAAGGAAACAAGCTTCCGGGGACCGGTTTCTGGCATTTCAGCCGTCTTCGGCCCGGCTTGCTTGAATCCTGATGGTGCAATGAGCAAGGGACTCACATCTGAGTATACCCTTCCACGCTTAGGGTGGACAAAAATATTTACAACAAGGGGTGGTGATGGACAGAGTCTCTGAATTAAGCAGAATACTCTCACCCAGTCAAGAGATCAGGGCTAGATCCAACACCGTTTTTTAGCTCATTGCACCATCCCAGTTTCAGAACCTGGCTGTATGCAAATTAGTCTGTCCCTGGCCCAGTGCATCATGGGAACAGGGCAGACCAGACTACAAAAGCCAATTCTTACACTGGGAAGGAAACAAGCTTCCGGGGACCGGTTTCTGGCATTTCAGCCGTCTTCGGCCCGGCTTGCTTGAATCCTGATGGTGCAATGAGCAAGGGACTTACATCTGAGTATACCCTTCCACGCTTAGGGTGGACAAAAATATTTACAACAAGGGGTGGTGATGGACAGAGTCTCTGAATTAAGCAGAATACTCTCACCCAGTCAAGAGATCAGGGCTAGATCCAACACCGTTTTTTAGCTCATTGCACCATCCCAGTTTCAGAACCTGGCTGTATGCAAATTAGTCTGTCCATGGCCCAGTGCATCATGGGAACAGGGCAGACCAGACTACAAAAGCCAATTCTTACACTGGGAAGGAAACAAGCTTCCGGGATCCGGTTTCTGGCATTTCAGCCGTCTTCGGCCCGGCTTGCTTGAATCCTGATGGTGCAATGAGCAAGGGACTCACATCTGAGTATACCCTTCCACGCTTAGGGTGGACAAAAATATTTACAACAAGGGGTGGTGATGGACAGAGTCTCTGAATTAAGCAGAATACTCTCACCCAGTCAAGAGATCAGGGCTAGATCCAACACCGTTTTTTAGCTCATTGCACCATCCCAGTTTCAGAACCTGGCTGTATGCAAATTAGTCTGTCCCTGGCCCAGTGCATCATGGGAACAGGGCAGACCAGACTACAAAAGCCAATTCTTACACTGGGAAGGAAACAAGCTTCCGGGGACCGGTTTCTGGCATTTCACCCGTCTTCGGCCTGGCTTGCTTGAATCCTGATGGTGCAATGAGCAAGGGACTCACATCTGAGTATACCCTTCCACGCTTAGGGTGGACAAAAATATTTACAACAAGGGGTGGTGATGGACAGAGTCTCTGAATTAAGCAGAATACTCTCACCCAGTCAAGAGATCAGGGCTAGATCCAACACCGTTTTTTAGCTCATTGCACCATCCCAGTTTCAGAACCTGGCTGTATGCAAATTAGTCTGTCCCTGGCCCAGTGCATCATGGGAACAGGGCAGACCAGACTACAAAAGCCAATTCTTACACTGGGAAGGAAACAAGCTTCCGGGGACCGGTTTCTGGCATTTCAGCCGTCTTCGGCCCGGCTTGCTTGAATCCTGATGGTGCAATGAGCAAGGGACTCACATCTGAGTATACCCTTCCACGCTTAGGGTGGACAAAAATATTTACAACAAGGGGTGGTGATGGACAGAGTCTCTGAATTAAGCAGAATACTCTCACCCAGTCAAGAGATCAGGGCTAGATCCAACACCGTTTTTTAGCTCATTGCACCATCCCAGTTTCAGAACCTGGCTGTATGCAAATTAGTCTGTCCCTGGTCCAGTGCATCATGGGAACAGGGCAGACCAGACTACAAAAGCCAATTCTTACACTGGGAAGGAAACAAGCTTCCGGGGACCGGTTTCTGGCATTTCAGCCGTCTTCGGCCCGGCTTGCTTGAATCCTGATGGTGCAATGAGCAAGGGACTCACATCTGAGTATACCCTTCCAGGCTTAGGGTGGACAAAAATATTTACAACAAGGGGTGGTGATGGACAGAGTCTCTGAATTAAGCAGAATACTCTCACCCAGTCAAGAGATCAGGGCTAGATCCAACACCGTTTTTTAGCTCATTGCACCATCCCAGTTTCAGAACCTGGCTGTATGCAAATTAGTCTGTCCCTGGCCCAGTGCATCATGGGAACAGGGCAGACCAGACTACAAAAGCCAATTCTTACACTGGGAAGGAAACAAGCTTCCGGGGACCGGTTTCTGGCATTTCAGCCGTCTTCGGCCCGGCTTGCTTGAATCCTGATGGTGCAATGAGCAAGGGACTCACATCTGAGTATACCCTTCCACGCTTAGGGTGGACAAAAATATTTACAACAAGGGGTGGTGATGGACAGAGTCTCTGAATTAAGCAGAATACTCTCACCCAGTCAAGAGATCAGGGCTAGATCCAACACCGTTTTTTAGCTCATTGCACCATCCCAGTTTCAGAACCTGGCTGTATGCAAATTAGTCTGTCCCTGGACCAGTGCATCATGGGAACAGGGCAGACCAGACTACAAAAGCCAATTCTTACACTGGGAAGGAAACAAGCTTCCGGGGACCGGTTTCTGGCATTTCAGCCGTCTTCGGCCCGGCTTGCTTGAATCCTGATGGTGCAATGAGCAAGGGACTCACATCTGAGTATACCCTTCCACGCTTAGGGTGGACAAAAATATTTACAACAAGGGGTGGTGATGGACAGAGTCTCTGAATTAAGCAGAATACTCTCACCCAGTCAAGAGATCAGGGCTAGATCCAACACCGTCTTTTAGCTCATTGCACCATCCCAGTTTCAGAACCTGGCTGTATGCAAATTAGTCTGTCCCTGGCCCAGTGCATCATGGGAACAGGGCAGACCAGACTACAAAAGCCAATTCTTACACTGGGAAGGAAACAAGCTTCCGGGGACCGGTTTCTGGCATTTCAGCCGTCTTCGGCCCGGCTTGCTTGAATCCTGATGGTGCAATGAGCAAGGGACTCACATCTGAGTATACCCTTCCACGCTTAGGATTCAAGCAAGCCGGGCCGAAGACGGCTGTAATGCCAGAAACCGGTCCCCGGAAGCTTGTTTCCTTTCCAGTGAAGAATTGGCTTGGTAGTTTGGTCTGCCCTGTTCCCATGATGCACTGGGCCAGGGACAGACTAATTTGCATATAGCCAGGTTCTGAACTGGGATGGTGCAGTAAGCTAAAAAACGGTGATGGATCAAGCCCTGATCTGTTGACTGGGTAGGAGTGTTCTGATTAACTCAGATACTCTGTCCATCACCACCCCCTTTTTGTAATTATTTTGGCCACCATGAGTGTGGAAGGGTATGCTCAGACATGAGTCCCTTGCTCATTGCACCATCAGGATTCAAGCAAGCCGGGCCGAAGACGGCTGTAATGCCAGAAACCGGTCCCCGGAAGCTTGTTTCCTTTCCAGTGAAGAATTGGCTTGGTAGTTTGGTCTGCCCTGTTCCCATGATGCACTGGGCCAGGGACAGACTAATTTGCATATAGCCAGGTTCTGAACTGGGATGGTGCAGTGAGCTAAAAAACGGTGATGGATCAAGCCCTGATCTGTTGACTGGGTAGGAGTGTTCTGATTAACTCAGATACTCTGTCCATCACCACCCCCTTTTTGTAATTATTTTGGCCACCATGAGTGTGGAAGGGTATGCTCAGACATGAGTCCCTTGCTCATTGCACCATCAGGATTCAAGCAAGCCGGGCCGAAGACGGCTGTAATGTCAGAAACCGGTCCCCGGAAGCTTGTTTCCTTTCCAGTGAAGAATTGGCTTGGTAGTTTGGTCTGCCCTGTTCCCATGATGCACTGGGCCAGGGACAGACTAATTTGCATATAGCCAGGTTCTGAACTGGGATGGTGCAGTGAGCTAAAAAACGGTGATGGATCAAGCCCTGATCTGTTGACTGGGTAGGAGTGTTCTGATTAACTCAGATACTCTGTCCATCACCACCCCCTTTTTGTAATTATTTTGGCCACCATGAGTGTGGAAGGGTATGCTCAGACATGAGTCCCTTGCTCATTGCACCATCAGGATTCAAGCAAGCCGGGCCGAAGACGGCTGTAATGCCAGAAACCGGTCCCCGGAAGCTTGTTTCCTTTCCAGTGAAGAATTGGCTTGGTAGTTTGGTCCGCCCTGTTCCCATGATGCACTGGGCCAGGGACAGACTAATTTGCATATAGCCAGGTTCTGAACTGGGATGGTGCAGTGAGCTAAAAAACGGTGATGGATCAAGCCCTGATCTGTTGACTGGGTAGGAGTGTTCTGATTAACTCAGATACTCTGTCCATCACCACCCCCTTTTTGTAATTATTTTGGCCACCATGAGTGTGGAAGGGTATGCTCAGACATGAGTCCCTTGCTCATTGCACCATCAGGACTCAAGCAAGCCGGGCCGAAGACGGCTGTAATGCCAGAAACCGGTCCCCGGAAGCTTGTTTCCTTTCCAGTGAAGAATTGGCTTGGTAGTTTGGTCTGCCCTGTTCCCATGATGCACTGGGCCAGGGACAGACTAATTTGCATATAGCCAGGTTCTGAACTGGGATGGTGCAGTGAGCTAAAAAAACGGTGATGGATCAAGCCCTGATCTGTTGACTGGGTAGGAGTGTTCTGATTAACTCAGATACTCTGTCCATCACCACCCCCTTTTTGTAATTATTTTGGCCACCATGAGTGTGGAAGGGTATGCTCAGACATGAGTCCCTTGCTCATTGCACCATCAGGATTCAAGCAAGCCGGGCCGAAGACGGCTGTAATGCCAGAAACCGGTCCCCGGAAGCTTGTTTCCTTTCCAGTGAAGAATTGGCTTGGTAGTTTGGTCTGCCCTGTTCCCATGATGCACTGGGCCAGGGACAGACTAATTTGCATATAGCCAGGTTCGAACTGGGATGGTGCAGTGAGCTAAAAAACGGTGATGGATCAAGCCCTGACCTGTTGACTGGGTAGGAGTGTTCTGATTAACTCAGATACTCTGTCCATCACCACCCCCTTTTTGTAATTATTTTGGCCACCATGAGTGTGGAAGGGTATGCTCAGACATGAGTCCCTTGCTCATTGCACCATCAGGATTAAAGCAAGCCGGGCCGAAGACGGCTGTAATGCCAGAAACCGGTCCCCGGAAGCTTGTTTCCTTTCCAGTGAAGAATTGGCTTGGTAGTTTGGTCTGCCCTGTTCCCATGATGCACTGGGCCAGGGACAGACTAATTTGCATATAGCCAGGTTCTGAACTGGGATGGTGCAGTGAGCTAAAAAACGGTGATGGATCAAGCCCTGATCTGTTGACTGGGTAGGAGTGTTCTGATTAACTCAGATACTCTCTCCATCACCACCCCCTTTTTGTAATTATTTTGGCCACCATGAGTGTGGAAGGGTATGCTCAGACATGAGTCCCTTGCTCATTGCACCATCAGGATTCAAGCAAGCCGGGCTGAAGACGGCTGTAATGCCAGAAACCGGTCCCCGGAAGCTTGTTTCCTTTCCAGTGAAGAATTGGCTTGGTAGTTTGGTCTGCCCTGTTCCCATGATGCACTGGGCCAGGGACAGACTAATTTGCATATAGCCAGGTTCTGAACTGGGATGGTGCAGTGAGCTAAAAAACGGTGATGGATCAAGCCCTGATCTGTTGACTGGGTAGGAGTGTTCTGATTAACTCAGATACTCTGTCCATCACCACCCCCTTTTTGTAATTATTTTGGCCACCATGAGTGTGGAAGGGTATGCTCAGACATGAGTCCCTTGCTCATTGCACCATCAGGATTCAAGCAAGCCGGGCCGAAGACGGCTGTAATGCCAGAAACCGGTCCCCGGAAGCTTGTTTCCTTTCCAGTGAAGAATTGGCTTGGTAGTTTGGTCTGCCCTGTTCCCATGATGCACTGGACCAGGGACAGACTAATTTGCATATAGCCAGGTTCTGAACTGGGATGGTGCAGTGAGCTAAAAAACGGTGATGGATCAAGCCCTGATCTGTTGACTGGGTAGGAGTGTTCTGATTAACTCAGATACTCTGTCCATCACCACCCCCTTTTTGTAATTATTTTGGCCACCATGAGTGTGAAAGGGTATGCTCAGACATGAGTCCCTTGCTCATTGCACCATCAGGATTCAAGCAAGCCGAGCCGAAGATGGCTGTAATGCCAGAAACCGGTCCCCGGAAGCTTGTTTCCTTTTCAGTGAAGAATTGGCTTGGTAGTTTGGTCTGCCCTGTTCCCATGATGCACTGGGCCAGGGACAGACTAATTTGCATATAGCCAGGTTCTGAACTGGGATGGTGCAGTGAGCTAAAAAACGGTGATGGATCAAGCCCTGATCTGTTGACTGGGTAGGAGTGTTCTGATTAACTCAGATACTCTGTCCATCACCACCCCCTTTTTGTAATTATTTTGGCCACCATGAGTGTGGAAGGGTATGCTCAGACATGAGTCCCTTGCTCATTGCACCATCAGGATTCAAGCAAGCCGGGCCGAAGATGGCTGTAATGCCAGAAACCGGTCCCCGGAAGCTTGTTTCCTTTCCAGTGAAGAATTGGCTTGGTAGTTTGGTCTGCCCTGTTCCCATGATGCACTGGGCCAGGGACAGACTAATTTGCATATAGCCAGGTTCTGAACTGGGATGGTGCAGTGAGCTAAAAAACGGTGATGGTTCAAGCCCTGATCTGTTGACTGGGTAGGAGTGTTCTGATTAACTCAGATCCTCTGTCCATCACCACCCCCTTTTTGTAATTATTTTGGCCACCATGAGTGTGGAAGGGTATGCTCAGACATGAGTCCCTTGCTCATTGCACCATCAGGATTCAAGCAAGCCGGGCCAAAGACGGCTGTAATGCCAGAAACCGGTCCCCGGAAGCTTGTTTACTTTCCAGTGAAGAATTGGCTTGGTAGTTTGGTCTGCCCTGTTCCCATGATGCACTGGGCCAGGGACAGACTAATTTGCATATAGCCAGGTTCTGAACTGGGATGGTGCAGTGAGCTAAAAAACGGTGATGGATCAAGCCCTGATCTGTTGACTGGGTAGGAGTGTTCTGATTAACTCAGATACTCTGTCCATCACCACCCCCTTTTTGTAATTATTTTGGCCACCATGAGTGTGGAAGGGTATGCTCAGACATGAGTCCCTTGCTCATTGCACCATCAGGATTCAAGCAAGCCGGGCCGAAGACGGCTGTAATGTCAGAAACCGGTCCCCGGAAGCTTGTTTCCTTTCCAGTGAAGAATTGGCTTGGTAGTTTGGTCTGCCCTGTTCCCATGATGCACTGGGCCAGGGACAGACTAATTTGCATATAGCCAGGTTCTGAACTGGGATGGTGCAGTGAGCTAAAAAACGGTGATGGATCAAGCCCTGATCTGTTGACTGGGTAGGAGTGTTCTGATTAACTCAGATACTCTGTCCATCACCACCCCCTTTTTGTAATTATTTTGGCCACCATGAGTGTGGAAGGGTATGCTCAGACATGAGTCCCTTGCTCATTGCACCATCAGGATTCAAGCAAGCCGGGCCGAAGACGGCTGTAATGCCAGAAACCGGTCCCCGGAAGCTTGTTTCCTTTCCAGTGAAGAATTGGCTTGGTAGTTTGGTCCGCCCTGTTCCCATGATGCACTGGGCCAGGGACAGACTAATTTGCATATAGCCAGGTTCTGAACTGGGATGGTGCAGTGAGCTAAAAAACGGTGATGGATCAAGCCCTGATCTGTTGACTGGGTAGGAGTGTTCTGATTAACTCAGATACTCTGTCCATCACCACCCCCTTTTTGTAATTATTTTGGCCACCATGAGTGTGGAAGGGTATGCTCAGACATGAGTCCCTTGCTCATTGCACCATCAGGACTCAAGCAAGCCGGGCCGAAGACGGCTGTAATGCCAGAAACCGGTCCCCGGAAGCTTGTTTCCTTTCCAGTGAAGAATTGGCTTGGTAGTTTGGTCTGCCCTGTTCCCATGATGCACTGGGCCAGGGACAGACTAATTTGCATATAGCCAGGTTCTGAACTGGGATGGTGCAGTGAGCTAAAAAAACGGTGATGGATCAAGCCCTGATCTGTTGACTGGGTAGGAGTGTTCTGATTAACTCAGATACTCTGTCCATCACCACCCCCTTTTTGTAATTATTTTGGCCACCATGAGTGTGGAAGGGTATGCTCAGACATGAGTCCCTTGCTCATTGCACCATCAGGATTCAAGCAAGCCGGGCCGAAGACGGCTGTAATGCCAGAAACCGGTCCCCGGAAGCTTGTTTCCTTTCCAGTGAAGAATTGGCTTGGTAGTTTGGTCTGCCCTGTTCCCATGATGCACTGGGCCAGGGACAGACTAATTTGCATATAGCCAGGTTCGAACTGGGATGGTGCAGTGAGCTAAAAAACGGTGATGGATCAAGCCCTGACCTGTTGACTGGGTAGGAGTGTTCTGATTAACTCAGATACTCTGTCCATCACCACCCCCTTTTTGTAATTATTTTGGCCTCCATGAGTGTGGAAGGGTATGCTCAGACATGAGTCCCTTGCTCATTGCACCATCAGGATTAAAGCAAGCCGGGCCGAAGACGGCTGTAATGCCAGAAACCGGTCCCCGGAAGCTTGTTTCCTTTCCAGTGAAGAATTGGCTTGGTAGTTTGGTCTGCCCTGTTCCCATGATGCACTGGGCCAGGGACAGACTAATTTGCATATAGCCAGGTTCTGAACTGGGATGGTGCAGTGAGCTAAAAAACGGTGATGGATCAAGCCCTGATCTGTTGACTGGGTAGGAGTGTTCTGATTAACTCAGATACTCTCTCCATCACCACCCCCTTTTTGTAATTATTTTGGCCACCATGAGTGTGGAAGGGTATGCTCAGACATGAGTCCCTTGCTCATTGCACCATCAGGATTCAAGCAAGCCGGGCTGAAGACGGCTGTAATGCCAGAAACCGGTCCCCGGAAGCTTGTTTCCTTTCCAGTGAAGAATTGGCTTGGTAGTTTGGTCTGCCCTGTTCCCATGATGCACTGGGCCAGGGACAGACTAATTTGCATATAGCCAGGTTCTGAACTGGGATGGTGCAGTGAGCTAAAAAACGGTGATGGATCAAGCCCTGATCTGTTGACTGGGTAGGAGTGTTCTGATTAACTCAGATACTCTGTCCATCACCACCCCCTTTTTGTAATTATTTTGGCCACCATGAGTGTGGAAGGGTATGCTCAGACATGAGTCCCTTGCTCATTGCACCATCAGGATTCAAGCAAGCCGGGCCGAAGATGGCTGTAATGCCAGAAACCGGTCCCCGGAAGCTTGTTTCCTTTCCAGTGAAGAATTGGCTTGGTAGTTTGGTCTGCCCTGTTCCCATGATGCACTGGGCCAGGGACAGACTAATTTGCATATAGCCAGGTTCTGAACTGGGATGGTGCAGTGAGCTAAAAAACGGTGATGGATCAAGCCCTGATCTGTTGACTGGGTAGGAGTGTTCTGATTAACTCAGATCCTCTGTCCATCACCACCCCCTTTTTGTAATTATTTTGGCCACCATGAGTGTGGAAGGGTATGCTCAGACATGAGTCCCTTGCTCATTGCACCATCAGGATTCAAGCAAGCCGGGCCAAAGACGGCTGTAATGCCAGAAACCGGTCCCCGGAAGCTTGTTTACTTTCCAGTGAAGAATTGGCTTTGTACTTTGGTCTGCCCTGTTCCCATGATGCACTGGGCCAGGGACAGACTAATTTGCATATAGCCAGGTTCTGAACTGGGATGGTGCAGTGAGCTAAAAAACGGTGATGGATCAAGCCCTGATCTGTTGACTGGGTAGGAGTGTTCTGATTAACTCAGATACTCTGTCCATCACCACCCCCTTTTTGTAATTATTTTGGCCACCATGAGTGTGGAAGGGTATGCTCAGACATGAGTCCCTTGCTCATTGCACCATCAGGATTCAAGCAAGCCGGGCCGAAGACGGCTGTAATGCCAGAAACCGGTCCCCAGAAGCTTGTTTCCTTTCCAGTGAAGAATTGGCTTGGTAGTTTGGTCTGCCCTGTTCCCATGATGCACTGGGCCAGGGACAGACTAATTTGCATATAGCCAGGTTCTGAACTGGGATGGTGCAGTGAGCTAAAAAACGGTGATGGATCAAGCCCTGATCTGTTGACTGGGTAGGAGTGTTCTGATTAACTCAGATACTCTGTCCATCACCACCCCCTTTTTGTAATTATTTTGGCCACCATGAGTGTGGAAGGGTATGCTCAGACATGAGTCCCTTGCTCATTGCACCATCAGGATTCAAGCAAGCCGGGCCGAAGACGGCTGTAATGCCAGAAACCGGTCCCCAGAAGCTTGTTTCCTTTCCAGTGAAGAATTGGCTTGGTAGTTTGGTCTGCCCTGTTCCCATGATACACTGGGCCAGGGACAGACTAATTTGCATATAGCCAGGTTCTGAACTGGGATGGTGCAGTGAGCTAAAAAACGGTGATGGATCAAGCCCTGATCTGTTGACTGGGTAGGAGTGTTCTGATTAACTCAGATACTCTGTCCATCACCACCCCCTTTTTGTAATTATTTTGGCCACCATGAGTGTGGAAGGGTATGCTCAGACATGAGTCCCTTGCTCATTGCACCATCAGGATTCAAGCAAGCCGGGCCGAAGACGGCTGTAATGCCAGAAACCGGTCCCCGGAAGCTTGTTTCCTTTCCAGTGAAGAATTGGCTTGGTAGTTTGGTCTGCCCTGTTCCCATGATGCACTGGGCCAGGGACAGACTAATTTGCATATAGCCAGGTTCTGAACTGGGATGGTGCAGTAAGCTAAAAAACGGTGATGGATCAAGCCCTGATCTGTTGACTGGGTAGGAGTGTTCTGATTAACTCAGATACTCTGTCCATCACCACCCCCTTTTTGTAATTATTTTGGCCACCATGAGTGTGGAAGGGTATGCTCAGACATGAGTCCCTTGCTCATTGCACCATCAGGATTCAAGCAAGCCGGGCCGAAGACGGCTGTAATGCCAGAAACCGGTCCCCGGAAGCTTGTTTCCTTTCCAGTGAAGAATTGGCTTGGTAGTTTGGTCTGCCCTGTTCCCATGATGCACTGGGCCAGGGACAGACTAATTTGCATATAGCCAGGTTCTGAACTGGGATGGTGCAGTGAGCTAAAAAACGGTGATGGATCAAGCCCTGATCTGTTGACTGGGTAGGAGTGTTCTGATTAACTCAGATACTCTGTCCATCACCACCCCCTTTTTGTAATTATTTTGGCCACCATGAGTGTGGAAGGGTATGCTCAGACATGAGTCCCTTGCTCATTGCACCATCAGGATTCAAGCAAGCCGGGCCGAAGACGGCTGTAATGCCAGAAACCGGTCCCCGGAAGCTTGTTTCCTTTCCAGTGAAGAATTGGCTTGGTAGTTTGGTCTGCCCTGTTCCCATGATGCACTGGGCCAGGGACAGACTAATTTGCATATAGCCAGGTTCTGAACTGGGATGGTGCAGTGAGCTAAAAAACGGTGATGGATCAAGCCCTGATCTGTTGACTGGGTAGGAGTGTTCTGATTAACTCAGATACTCTGTCCATCACCACCCCCTTTTTGTAATTATTTTGGCCACCATGAGTGTAGAAGGGTATGCTCAGACATGAGTCCCTTGCTCATTGCACCATCAGGATTCAAGCAAGCCGGGCCGAAGACGGCTGTAATGCCAGAAACCGGTCCCCGGAAGCTTGTTTCCTTTCCAGTGAAGAATTGGCTTGGTAGTTTGGTCTGCCCTGTTCCCATGATGTACTGGGCCAGGGACAGACTAATTTGCATATAGCCAGGTTCTGAACTGGGATGGTGCAGTGAGCTAAAAAACGGTGATGGATCAAGCCCTGATCTGTTGACTGGGTAGGAGTGTTCTGATTAACTCAGATACTCTGTCCATCACCACCCCCTTTTTGTAATTATTTTGGCCACCATGAGTGTGGAAGGGTATGCTCAGACATGAGTCCCTTGCTCATTGCACCATCAGGACTCAAGCAAGCCGGGCCGAAGACGGCTGTAATGCCAGAAACCGGTCCCCGGAAGCTTGTTTCCTTTCCAGTGAAGAATTGGCTTGGTAGTTTGGTCTGCCCTGTTCCCATGATGCACTGGGCCAGGGACAGACTAATTTGCATATAGCCAGGTTCTGAACTGGGATGGTGCAGTGAGCTAAAAAAACGGTGATGGATCAAGCCCTGATCTGTTGACTGGGTAGGAGTGTTCTGATTAACTCAGATACTCTGTCCATCACCACCCCCTTTTTGTAATTATTTTGGCCACCATGAGTGTGGAAGGGTATGCTCAGACATGAGTCCCTTGCTCATTGCACCATCAGGATTCAAGCAAGCCGGGCCGAAGACGGCTGTAATGCCAGAAACCGGTCCCCGGAAGCTTGTTTCCTTTCCAGTGAAGAATTGGCTTGGTAGTTTGGTCTGCCCTGTTCCCATGATGCACTGGGCCAGGGACAGACTAATTTGCATATAGCCAGGTTCGAACTGGGATGGTGCAGTGAGCTAAAAAACGGTGATGGATCAAGCCCTGACCTGTTGACTGGGTAGGAGTGTTCTGATTAACTCAGATACTCTGTCCATCACCACCCCCTTTTTGTAATTATTTTGGCCACCATGAGTGTGGAAGGGTATGCTCAGACATGAGTCACTTGCTCATTGCACCATCAGGATTAAAGCAAGCCGGGCCGAAGACGGCTGTAATGCCAGAAACCGGTCCCCGGAAGCTTGTTTCCTTTCCATTGAAGAATTGGCTTGGTAGTTTGGTCTGCCCTGTTCCCATGATGCACTGGGCCAGGGACAGACTAATTTGCATATAGCCAGGTTCTGAACTGGGATGGTGCAGTGAGCTAAAAAACGGTGATGGATCAAGCCCTGATCTGTTGACTGGGTAGGAGTGTTCTGATTAACTCAGATACTCTCTCCATCACCACCCCCTTTTTGTAATTATTTTGGCCACCATGAGTGTGGAAGGGTATGCTCAGACATGAGTCCCTTGCTCATTGCACCATCAGGATTCAAGCAAGCCGGGCTGAAGACGGCTGTAATGCCAGAAACCGGTCCCCGGAAGCTTGTTTCCTTTCCAGTGAAGAATTGGCTTGGTAGTTTGGTCTGCCCTGTTCCCATGATGCACTGGGCCAGGGACAGACTAATTTGCATATAGCCAGGTTCTGAACTGGGATGGTGCAGTGAGCTAAAAAACGGTGATGGATCAAGCCCTGATCTGTTGACTGGGTAGGAGTGTTCTGATTAACTCAGATACTCTGTCCATCACCACCCCCTTTTTGTAATTATTTTGGCCACCATGAGTGTGGAAGGGTATGCTCAGACATGAGTCCCTTGCTCATTGCACCATCAGGATTCAAGCAAGCCGGGCCGAAGACGGCTGTAATGCCAGAAACCGGTCCCCGGAAGCTTGTTTCCTTTCCAGTGAAGAATTGGCTTGGTAGTTTGGTCTGCCCTGTTCCCATGATGCACTGGACCAGGGACAGACTAATTTGCATATAGCCAGGTTCTGAACTGGGATGGTGCAGTGAGCTAAAAAACGGTGATGGATCAAGCCCTGATCTGTTGACTGGGTAGGAGTGTTCTGATTAACTCAGATACTCTGTCCATCACCACCCCCTTTTTGTAATTATTTTGGCCACCATGAGTGTGAAAGGGTATGCTCAGACATGAGTCCCTTGCTCATTGCACCATCAGGATTCAAGCAAGCCGAGCCGAAGACGGCTGTAATGCCAGAAACCGGTCCCCGGAAGCTTGTTTCCTTTTCAGTGAAGAATTGGCTTGGTAGTTTGGTCTGCCCTGTTTCCATGATGCACTGGGCCAGGGACAGACTAATTTGCATATAGCCAGGTTCTGAACTGGGATGGTGCAGTGAGCTAAAAAACGGTGATGGATCAAGCCCTGATCTGTTGACTGGGTAGGAGTGTTCTGATTAACTCAGATACTCTGTCCATCACCACCCCCTTTTTGTAATTATTTTGGCCACCATGAGTGTGGAAGGGTATTCTCAGACATGAGTCCCTTGCTCATTGCACCATCAGGATTCAAGCAAGCCGGGCCGAAGACGGCTGTAATGCCAGAAACCGGTCCCCGGAAGCTTGTTTCCTTTCCAGTGAAGAATTGGCTTGGTAGTTTGGTCTGCCCTGTTCCCATGATGCACTGGGCCAGGGACAGACTAATTTGCATATAGCCAGGTTCTGAACTGGGATGGTGCAGTGAGCTAAAAAACGGTGATGGATCAAGCCCTGATCTGTTGACTGGGTAGGAGTGTTCTGATTAACTCAGATCCTCTGTCCATCACCACCCCCTTTTTGTAATTATTTTGGCCACCATGAGTGTGGAAGGGTATGCTCAGACATGAGTCCCTTGCTCATTGCACCATCAGGATTCAAGCAAGCCGGGCCAAAGACGGCTGTAATGCCAGAAACCGGTCCCCGGAAGCTTGTTTACTTTCCAGTGAAGAATTGGCTTTGTACTTTGGTCTGCCCTGTTCCCATGATGCACTGGGCCAGGGACAGACTAATTTGCATATAGCCAGGTTCTGAACTGGGATGGTGCAGTGAGCTAAAAAACGGTTATGGATCAAGCCCTGATCTGTTGACTGGGTAGGAGTGTTCTGATTAACTCAGATACTCTGTCCATCACCACCCCCTTTTTGTAATTATTTTGGCCACCATGAGTGTGGAAGGGTATGCTCAGACATGAGTCCCTTGCTCATTGCACCATCAGGATTCAAGCAAGCCGGGCCGAAGACGGCTGTAATGCCAGAAACCGGTCCCCAGAAGCTTGTTTCCTTTCCAGTGAAGAATTGGCTTGGTAGTTTGGTCTGCCCTGTTCCCATGATGCACTGGGCCAGGGACAGACTAATTTGCATATAGCCAGGTTCTGAACTGGGATGGTGCAGTGAGCTAAAAAACGGTGATGGATCAAGCCCTGATCTGTTGACTGGGTAGGAGTGTTCTGATTAACTCAGATACTCTGTCCATCACCACCCCCTTTTTGTAATTATTTTGGCCACCATGAGTGTGGAAGGGTATGCTCAGACATGAGTCCCTTGCTCATTGCACCATCAGGATTCAAGCAAGCCGGGCCGAAGACGGCTGTAATGCCAGAAACCGGTCCCCAGAAGCTTGTTTCCTTTCCAGTGAAGAATTGGCTTGGTAGTTTGGTCTGCCCTGTTCCCATGATACACTGGGCCAGGGACAGACTAATTTGCATATAGCCAGGTTCTGAACTGGGATGGTGCAGTGAGCTAAAAAACGGTGATGGATCAAGCCCTGATCTGTTGACTGGGTAGGAGTGTTCTGATTAACTCAGATACTCTGTCCATCACCACCCCCTTTTTGTAATTATTTTGGCCACCATGAGTGTGGAAGGGTATGCTCAGACATGAGTCCCTTGCTCATTGCACCATCAGGATTCAAGCAAGCCGGGCCGAAGACGGCTGTAATGCCAGAAACCGGTCCCCGGAAGCTTGTTTCCTTTCCAGTGAAGAATTGGCTTGGTAGTTTGGTCTGCCCTGTTCCCATGATGCACTGGGCCAGGGACAGACTAATTTGCATATAGCCAGGTTCTGAACTGGGATGGTGCAGTAAGCTAAAAAACGGTGATGGATCAAGCCCTGATCTGTTGACTGGGTAGGAGTGTTCTGATTAACTCAGATACTCTGTCCATCACCACCCCCTTTTTGTAATTATTTTGGCCACCATGAGTGTGGAAGGGTATGCTCAGACATGAGTCCCTTGCTCATTGCACCATCAGGATTCAAGCAAGCCGGGCCGAAGACGGCTGTAATGCCAGAAACCGGTCCCCGGAAGCTTGTTTCCTTTCCAGTGAAGAATTGGCTTGGTAGTTTGGTCTGCCCTGTTCCCATGATGCACTGGGCCAGGGACAGACTAATTTGCATATAGCCAGGTTCTGAACTGGGATGGTGCAGTGAGCTAAAAAACGGTGATGGATCAAGCCCTGATCTGTTGACTGGGTAGGAGTGTTCTGATTAACTCAGATACTCTGTCCATCACCACCCCCTTTTTGTAATTATTTTGGCCACCATGAGTGTGGAAGGGTATGCTCAGACATGAGTCCCTTGCTCATTGCACCATCAGGATTCAAGCAAGCCGGGCCGAAGACGGCTGTAATGCCAGAAACCGGTCCCCGGAAGCTTGTTTCCTTTCCAGTGAAGAATTGGCTTGGTAGTTTGGTCTGCCCTGTTCCCATGATGCACTGGGCCAGGGACAGACTAATTTGCATATAGCCAGGTTCTGAACTGGGATGGTGCAGTGAGCTAAAAAACGGTGATGGATCAAGCCCTGATCTGTTGACTGGGTAGGAGTGTTCTGATTAACTCAGATACTCTGTCCATCACCACCCCCTTTTTGTAATTATTTTGGCCACCATGAGTGTAGAAGGGTATGCTCAGACATGAGTCCCTTGCTCATTGCACCATCAGGATTCAAGCAAGCCGGGCCGAAGACGGCTGTAATGCCAGAAACCGGTCCCCGGAAGCTTGTTTCCTTTCCAGTGAAGAATTGGCTTGGTAGTTTGGTCTGCCCTGTTCCCATGATGTACTGGGCCAGGGACAGACTAATTTGCATATAGCCAGGTTCTGAACTGGGATGGTGCAGTGAGCTAAAAAACGGTGATGGATCAAGCCCTGATCTGTTGACTGGGTAGGAGTGTTCTGATTAACTCAGATACTCTGTCCATCACCACCCCCTTTTTGTAATTATTTAGGCCACCATGAGTGTGGAAGGGTATGCTCAGACATGAGTCCCTTGCTCATTGCACCATCAGGATTCAAGCAAGCCGGGCCGAAGACGGCTGTAATGCCAGAAACCGGTCCCCAGAAGCTTGTTTCCTTTCCAGTGAAGAATTGGCTTGGTAGTTTGGTCTGCCCTGTTCCCATGATGCACTGGGCCAGGGACAGACTAATTTGCATATAGCCAGGTTCTGAACTGGGATGGTGCAGTGAGCTAAAAAACGGTGATGGATCAAGCCCTGATCTGTTGACTGGGTAGGAGTGTTCTGATTAACTCAGATACTCTGTCCATCACCACCCCCTTTTTGTAATTATTTTGGCCACCATGAGTGTGGAAGGGTATGCTCAGACATGAGTCCCTTGCTCATTGCACCATCAGGATTCAAGCAAGCCGGGCCGAAGACGGCTGTAATGCCAGAAACCGGTCCCCGGAAGCTTGTTTCCTTTCCAGTGAAGAATTGGCTTGGTAGTTTGGTCTGCCCTGTTCCCATGATGTACTGGGCCAGGGACAGACTAATTTGCATATAGCCAGGTTCTGAACTGGGATGGTGCAGTGAGCTAAAAAACGGTGATGGATCAAGCCCTGATCTGTTGACTGGGTAGGAGTGTTCTGATTAACTCAGATACTCTGTCCATCACCACCCCCTTTTTGTAATTATTTAGGCCACCATGAGTGTGGAAGGGTATGCTCAGACATGAGTCCCTTGCTCATTGCACCATCAGGATTCAAGCAAGCCGGGCCGAAGACGGCTGTAATGCCAGAAACCGGTCCCCAGAAGCTTGTTTCCTTTCCAGTGAAGAATTGGCTTGGTAGTTTGGTCTGCCCTGTTCCCATGATGCACTGGGCCAGGGACAGACTAATTTGCATATAGCCAGGTTCTGAACTGGGATGGTGCAGTGAGCTAAAAAACGGTGATGGATCAAGCCCTGATCTGTTGACTGGGTAGGAGTGTTCTGATACTCTGTCCATCACCACCCCCTTTTTGTAATTATTTTGGCCACCATGAGTGTGGAAGGGTATGCTCAGACATGAGTCCCTTGCTCATTGCACCATCAGGATTCAAGCAAGCCGGGCCGAAGACGGCTGTAATGCCAGAAACCGGTCCCCAGAAGCTTGTTTCCTTTCCAGTGAAGAATTGGCTTGGTAGTTTGGTCTGCCCAGTTCCCATGATACACTGGGCCAGGGACAGACTAATTTGCATATAGCCAGGTTCTGAACTGGGATGGTGCAGTGAGTTAAAAAACGGTGATGGATCAAGCCCTGATCTGTTGACTGGGTAGGAGTGTTCTGATTAACTCAGATACTCTGTCCATCACCACCCCCTTTTTGTAATTATTTTGGCCACCATGAGTGTGGAAGGGTATGCTCAGACATGAGTCCCTTGCTCATTGCACCATCAGGATTCAAGCAAGCCGGGCCGAAGACGGCTGTAATGCCAGAAACCGGTCCTCGGAAGCTTGTTTCCTTTCCAGTGAAGAATTGGCTTGGTAGTTTGGTCTGCCCTGTTCCCATGATGCACTGGGCCAGGGACAGACTAATTTGCATATAGCCAGGTTCTGAACTGGGATGGTGCAGTGAGCTAAAAAACGGTGATGGATCAAGCCCTGATCTGTTGACTGGGTAGGAGTGTTCTGATTAACTCAGATACTCTGTCCATCACCACCCCCTTTTTGTAATTATTTTGGCCACCATGAGTGTGGAAGGGTATGCTCAGACATGAGTCCCTTGCTCATTGCACCATCAGGATTCAAGCAAGCCGGGCCGAAGACGGCTGTAATGCCAGAAACCGGTCCCTGGTGGAAGCTTGTTTCCTTTCCAGTGAAGAATTGGCTTGGTAGTTTGGTCTGCCCTGTTCCCATGATGCACTGGGCCAGGGACAGACTAATTTGCATATAGCCAGGTTCTGAACTGGGATGGTGCAGTAAGCTAAAAAACGGTGATGGATCAAGCCCTGATCTGTTGACTGGGTAGGAGTGTTCTGATTAACTCAGATACTCTGTCCATCACCACCCCCTTTTTGTAATTATTTTGGCCACCATGAGTGTGGAAGGGTATGCTCAGACATGAGTCCCTTGCTCATTGCACCATCAGGATTCAAGCAAGCCGGGCCGAAGACGGCTGTAATGCCAGAAACCGGTCCCCGGAAGCTTGTTTCCTTTCCAGTGAAGAATTGGCTTGGTAGTTTGGTCTGCCCTGTTCCCATGATGCACTGGGCCAGGGACAGACTAATTTGCATATAGCCAGGTTCTGAACTGGGATGGTGCAGTGAGCTAAAAAACGGTGATGGATCAAGCCCTGATCTGTTGACTGGGTAGGAGTGTTCTGATTAACTCAGATACTCTGTCCATCACCACCCCCTTTTTGTAATTATTTTGGCCACCATGAGTGTGGAAGGGTATGCTCAGACATGAGTCCCTTGCTCATTGCACCATCAGGATTCAAGCAAGCCGGGCCGAAGACGGCTGTAATGCCAGAAACCGGTCCCCGGAAGCTTGTTTCCTTTCCAGTGAAGAATTGGCTTGGTAGTTTGGTCTGCCCTGTTCCCATGATGTACTGGGCCAGGGACAGACTAATTTGCATATAGCCAGGTTCTGAACTGGGATGGTGCAGTGAGCTAAAAAACGGTGATGGATCAAGCCCTGATCTGTTGACTGGGTAGGAGTGTTCTGATTAACTCAGATACTCTGTCCATCACCACCCCCTTTTTGTAATTATTTAGGCCACCATGAGTGTGGAAGGGTATGCTCAGACATGAGTCCCTTGCTCATTGCACCATCAGGATTCAAGCAAGCCGGGCCGAAGACGGCTGTAATGCCAGAAACCGGTCCCCAGAAGCTTGTTTCCTTTCCAGTGAAGAATTGGCTTGGTAGTTTGGTCTGCCCTGTTCCCATGATGCACTGGGCCAGGGACAGACTAATTTGCATATAGCCAGGTTCTGAACTGGGATGGTGCAGTGAGCTAAAAAACGGTGATGGATCAAGCCCTGATCTGTTGACTGGGTAGGAGTGTTCTGATTAACTCAGATACTCTGTCCATCACCACCCCCTTTTTGTAATTATTTTGGCCACCATGAGTGTGGAAGGGTATGCTCAGACATGAGTCCCTTGCTCATTGCACCATCAGGATTCAAGCAAGCCGGGCCGAAGACGGCTGTAATGCCAGAAACCGGTCCCCGGAAGCTTGTTTCCTTTCCAGTGAAGAATTGGCTTGGTAGTTTGGTCTGCCCTGTTCCCATGATGTACTGGGCCAGGGACAGACTAATTTGCATATAGCCAGGTTCTGAACTGGGATGGTGCAGTGAGCTAAAAAACGGTGATGGATCAAGCCCTGATCTGTTGACTGGGTAGGAGTGTTCTGATTAACTCAGATACTCTGTCCATCACCACCCCCTTTTTGTAATTATTTAGGCCACCATGAGTGTGGAAGGGTATGCTCAGACATGAGTCCCTTGCTCATTGCACCATCAGGATTCAAGCAAGCCGGGCCGAAGACGGCTGTAATGCCAGAAACCGGTCCCCAGAAGCTTGTTTCCTTTCCAGTGAAGAATTGGCTTGGTAGTTTGGTCTGCCCTGTTCCCATGATGCACTGGGCCAGGGACAGACTAATTTGCATATAGCCAGGTTCTGAACTGGGATGGTGCAGTGAGCTAAAAAACGGTGATGGATCAAGCCCTGATCTGTTGACTGGGTAGGAGTGTTCTGATTAACTCAGATACTCTGTCCATCACCACCCCCTTTTTGTAATTATTTTGGCCACCATGAGTGTGGAAGGGTATGCTCAGACATGAGTCCCTTGCTCATTGCACCATCAGGATTCAAGCAAGCCGGGCCGAAGACGGCTGTAATGCCAGAAACCGGTCCCCAGAAGCTTGTTTCCTTTCCAGTGAAGAATTGGCTTGGTAGTTTGGTCTGCCCAGTTCCCATGATACACTGGGCCAGGGACAGACTAATTTGCATATAGCCAGGTTCTGAACTGGGATGGTGCATTGAGTTAAAAAACGGTGATGGATCAAGCCCTGATCTGTTGACTGGGTAGGAGTGTTCTGATTAACTCAGATACTCTGTCCATCACCACCCCCTTTTTGTAATTATTTTGGCCACCATGAGTGTGGAAGGGTATGCTCAGACATGAGTCCCTTGCTCATTGCACCATCAGGATTCAAGCAAGCCGGGCCGAAGACGGCTGTAATGCCAGAAACCGGTCCTCGGAAGCTTGTTTCCTTTCCAGTGAAGAATTGGCTTGGTAGTTTGGTCTGCCCTGTTCCCATGATGCACTGGGCCAGGGACAGACTAATTTGCATATAGCCAGGTTCTGAACTGGGATGGTGCAGTGAGCTAAAAAACGGTGATGGATCAAGCCCTGATCTGTTGACTGGGTAGGAGTGTTCTGATTAACTCAGATACTCTGTCCATCACCACCCCCTTTTTGTAATTATTTTGGCCACCATGAGTGTGGAAGGGTATGCTCAGACATGAGTCCCTTGCTCATTGCACCATCAGGATTCAAGCAAGCCGGGCCGAAGACGGCTGTAATGCCAGAAACCGGTCCCTGGTGGAAGCTTGTTTCCTTTCCAGTGAAGAATTGGCTTGGTAGTTTGGTCTGCCCTGTTCCCATGATGCACTGGGCCAGGGACAGACTAATTTGCATATAGCCAGGTTCTGAACTGGGATGGTGCAGTAAGCTAAAAAACGGTGATGGATCAAGCCCTGATCTGTTGACTGGGTAGGAGTGTTCTGATTAACTCAGATACTCTGTCCATCACCACCCCCTTTTTGTAATTATTTTGGCCACCATGAGTGTGGAAGGGTATGCTCAGACATGAGTCCCTTGCTCATTGCACCATCAGGATTCAAGCAAGCCGGGCCGAAGACGGCTGTAATGCCAGAAACCGGTCCCCGGAAGCTTGTTTCCTTTCCAGTGAAGAATTGGCTTGGTAGTTTGGTCTGCCCTGTTCCCATGATGCACTGGGCCAGGGACAGACTAATTTGCATATAGCCAGGTTCTGAACTGGGATGGTGCAGTGAGCTAAAAAACGGTGATGGATCAAGCCCTGATCTGTTGACTGGGTAGGAGTGTTCTGATTAACTCAGATACTCTGTCCATCACCACCCCCTTTTTGTAATTATTTTGGCCACCATGAGTGTGGAAGGGTATGCTCAGACATGAGTCCCTTGCTCATTGCACCATCAGGATTCAAGCAAGCCGGGCCGAAGACGGCTGTAATGCCAGAAACCGGTCCCCGGAAGCTTGTTTCCTTTCCAGTGAAGAATTGGCTTGGTAGTTTGGTCTGCCCTGTTCCCATGATGCACTGGGCCAGGGACAGACTAATTTGCATATAGCCAGGTTCTGAACTGGGATGGTGCAGTGAGCTAAAAAACGGTGATGGATCAAGCCCTGATCTGTTGACTGGGTAGGAGTGTTCTGATTAACTCAGATACTCTGTCCATCACCACCCCCTTTTTGTAATTATTTTGGCCACCATGAGTGTGGAAGGGTATGCTCAGACATGAGTCCCTTGCTCATTGCACCATCAGGATTCAAGCAAGCCGGGCCGAAGACGGCTGTAATGCCAGAAACCGGTCCCCGGAAGCTTGTTTCCTTTCCAGTGAAGAATTGGCTTGGTAGTTTGGTCTGCCCTGTTCCCATGATGCACTGGGCCAGGGACAGACTAATTTGCATATAGCCAGGTTCTGAACTGGGATGGTGCAGTGAGCTAAAAAACGGTGATGGATCAAGCCCTGATCTGTTGACTGGGTAGGAGTGTTCTGATTAACTCAGATACTCTGTCCATCACCACCCCCTTTTTGTAATTATTTTGGCCACCATGAGTGTAGAAGGGTATGCTCAGACATGAGTCCCTTGCTCATTGCACCATCAGGATTCAAGCAAGCCGGGCCGAAGACGGCTGTAATGCCAGAAACCGGTCCCCGGAAGCTTGTTTCCTTTCCAGTGAAGAATTGGCTTGGTAGTTTGGTCTGCCCTGTTCCCATGATGTACTGGGCCAGGGACAGACTAATTTGCATATAGCCAGGTTCTGAACTGGGATGGTGCAGTGAGCTAAAAAACGGTGATGGATCAAGCCCTGATCTGTTGACTGGGTAGGAGTGTTCTGATTAACTCAGATACTCTGTCCATCACCACCCCCTTTTTGTAATTATTATGGATGCGCTAGCAGCGGAAGAGCAGCTACCCGAATTTTCAAAACTCTAGAGAGCTAGTGGGAACAAACAAGATTCTTTAATAGTTGTAATTTTAAAAAGAAAACTTGCATTTAATGAGCAGGCATGTTTGGAGCTGAGGATAACCTCTGTCAAACATGCTGATAAGTGAAGAGTAGTTAAGGAAATCAAAACCTTGTCCTTCACATCCGATCAGAAACTAATGATACCGATGAAAAACAAAATCTTAATAAGTACCTTAAGCCCTAATTCATATAGTAGTTAGTAGAGGTATTTGTGGGAATACGGATCCCACATTACAGGTTGTAGAGCATCTATCTCTTACAGAGGTGTATCAAATAGTTCAGTAAATTACTGACTGCATAGATCAATGTTTGGTCACAAGGTGACTAGTTTTAAAGTGAAACTTAGCAGGGATGAGTCAAGCACTGATCTATCAGGTACTGATACACTAAGGATCATTACACTAGCATGACATCTAAAGCAGAACTGTGGCAGAAGTGTAATACAATGAATAACTTGTTCTTATCAACTATATTTTGTTTTCGTAGGTGAAGAGGAATAAAACTACACATTGGTGCGTCGTTGTTGGCAGTATCAAGACAGAGCAGAAACATAACACTCAACCAGGAACACTAAAACGTTCAAAACTTCACAAGCGTAAGTGAAGAACAAACTATAATAAGCCATAATCAGCATAAACTGGCAAAATGCTCCTTCAATATTAATTAATATCAGTAGAGAATTAGGACGAGACAGAACTCGCTGACAGTGCAGATCTCCTGAATACCGCAGGCATAACGCTCAGCCCTTCTCGTTGGCATTCAATATTTCTTACAAATGTACAAAAGAGGGCTCCAATCTCAAATTCGCACATTTATCCTGCACTTTTGCAATTGGTTTCTTCATACTATACAAGTTTGGTCCACAGCATTCCTACATACAGGGTGCGGTCAGCCAGGGAGGGTGGGGGATGTTTCAAAGGGCGAGGTATTATATGTTTTGCAGCTGAATTACCAGCAACCTTATAATTATGTTGAAGTTGCCCACATTTCAAAATCCAGAGGTGAAATTGAAGGGAGAAGAGAAAATGCTGAAGAGCACAACATTAATCTCTGTAATCTGCGATTATGAAGAACATACACCACTAATAAAAAAGCTGTTCACCAATGCAATTTTTGCAGGACTACTCTTTAGTCTGTCTCTAATTACTGCGTCAAGGAGGCTGACGACAACTACGTTCAGAATATGAGCACTTAATTTTTTTAGGTGTTCCTGCTTGAAGTCGGGCTAGTGGTACATACTGTGAGAAGCATCACCTTTCACAAAGGCTGTATCTGGAAAACAGACTTAGGGTCAGATGTATGTGAAATCAAATTTGTGAGTCCTTAATAGCGAATTTTACAGATTCGCTATTAAGGACTCGCAAAATTGAATATAGGTCGGAATCGCTAAAATATTAGCGATTCCTTTGAATTCCTTAATAACAAATCGCAAATTGAGATTCATTAAAAAGGAATACCTATCCATTCATTCCTAAGGGCTAGGAGGCTCGTAGGAATGAATGGGAAGATATTCACTATTTGCGATTCGCTATTAAAGAATCGCAAATAGTGGGAGCTATTTCAAGGGTGCCAGGGTGTCAAAAGGACACCCTGTTGCACCCCTGAAATGTGCATGTGTGCTTTTTTCAAGGAAATCGCTAATTACCACCAATTTGAAGTTGGTAGTAATTAGCGATTCATTAAGGCTAAAGTGCACTTTCTTTTGTGCTACTTACATTGCATTTAAGGAATCGCAATTTGTGATTTCTTATTTTGCTAGTAGGTTTAAACTCACCTACACTGCTCGCAGCCAAATAGCTATCGCAAACGCTGAAATTCTGTGAATTTAACGCTATTTGGCCACCTACATCTGGCCCGAAGAAACCCAATATGGTTCTGAAGCATTGGACAGTGGTTCCACATCCCTGTCTGTAAAATGTATGTTAAATTGGCATTCAAATCACCCCACTTTGTTGCAGTTCCAAGTTCTTCTTGACGAAGGAAGAGAGTGCTCTGCAGCCTACTCGAACAGCTGCTGTGCAACCAGGGTTGGTGGTTTTTGCCAGAAGAGTTGGGGGTGCTCGTAAAGATGCCTGACTGTCTGCTGAGACAGGGAAGAAGTGTGTCTGGCCCTGCTTGAGAAGAGACTGTTTAGCAAGAGAAGCCCAGTGTGCTCACAGGGTGAGGAACCCCAGAGGAAGCTGATGACCCAACAGAGTGATATGGGATTGACCTCTGCTATAAATGGTGTCCACAGGTCTTTCAGGACAGTTCAGGAGTGACCTCTAACATAAGGAATAGCCAAGCAGTCTGCTGCGGGCTCAAGGAAAGAATGCCACCACAGCCGACAGAGAGACGTTTGTTGAGACGCCTGCCGCACCTAATTGACCCAAAGCTGCAAATGCCTCCGCAGTCATTCTTGGAAGCAACTCAGCCAAGATGGTGTAACTGCCATCTTCAAACACTGGATTGTAGCTGAAAAGTTGCACTATAGAAGTTAGCATCTACTGTGCATGCTGCCTCTCAAGATGTACCTGTAAACGTTGTCCTGAAACTCAGTCATGCCATACCTTGCAAAAGATGAGCCAAGCAGTGAGAGTAGGTATGTAACCGGAGCTTGCTACACATGCTGGACAAAAAATAACAAAGGCTAACTATGCTCCTTAACCTACACAAGGGACAACAAACTGAGGAGCACAGATAAGCCTACCAGATCCACCTGAGTCTATAGTGTAAAGAAACAATATGTCACATGAACTCGGTTGCTTCTTGAAAAAGTGAGAATGTTGTCAGCGATTTGCATCTGAGGAGTCTAATTTTGCATACACCTACAAAGGGGTAGGGGATGGTGACAGCTGAATAATGTGCACAGCAGGATTGTAGATGATTACAGTAAGGAGTAGGATGTGTAGTGCCTCACTGTTAAAATTCTACTTTGGTAGTTCTACAGAATATGCCCTTTGTATTGATTAACATAACGATCTGCTGCAGATTACAATACTTTCTTTTTCCATCATTGCTAAGCACTGGGCTGGACATTATAATATTTTGTCAATTTAGTGTTGAATTCTGTACTCTCGACCCCACAATAACTGACTGACAAGTATTGGACTGCTGGCCCTTGCTTCCCTAAGGGCCTAGTGTGGAAGGGGTTCTACTTTGCCCAGTTTGCAGATTCATAGAAGCGTGGATCCCAGGACACGACTGGACAACAAACTCCACCACCACGGTTTGGGAGCAGTAGCCCCAGTCTGACATGTGGCTACCAAAATTGAGTCTGACACGAGGACATCAGTGTTGCTTTTTCAAAATAATGATAATATTTATGATGTTTCTGATCCATAAAACAAAGTGTCTTAAATGCTCCACTTTATCATAGACCACTGCATTCTCCCTCTCTTACCAACCTCGAAGAGGGTGGTCAGTGTAGTCAATCAACAGAGAAAAAGAGGCTGTAGATTCTCATTCTCTGTCATCGATACGGTTCAACCTCAAGATTGTATCCCATGGCACCATCATTGGCCCATGCCAACAAATGGATCCCTCAGTCCTTGTGTGGCGGTGAATATTGAGTCCATAGCCCTAACAGGATTGAGGTTTGATCCTAAGATTTCATTGTAGTCCATTCTTTGGTTCCATGGAGTCCACATACCACTCCTCTAATCCTCTCCTTGTCCAATCTCAGCCCAAGAAAATTCTTTTAGTGTCAGGGAGCTGGTCACAGTGGCTGCTCTGACCAGAGCACCATCTCAGTTCCCCTGCATGGATGAAGGAGAGCCTCTGCTGTATTCACTTAAGTCAGGAAACACTGGTGAAATTTCTGCTCATCACCATTGGTGCAAGTCATGAAAGCCATTGGGACAACAAGCTCATCGTAACAGGGAAGGGGGATGGTCCCGTGAAATGGCCGCCAGGTAGATCACACGGATCACACAGCTATCTATTTTTGCCTGCCTACTTCCCTACACATTGCTTCCTGAAGAGTGTGCTGGCTGCAATGTGAGCATTGATCTTATCAAGGACAACAAAATCTGCACTGTGGATATGGTCATTCTGACTGTGGTAAAACCAGTGAGTTTGTTTGCAGATTTTGATGGTATAATAGTTGATGGCACTGGGGTTGTTTGAAATCTTATGTTTACTGTCGGAGCTTTACATTTTTTTCCATGCTGTTTGTAACTGGTTTAGCATGTACTCCCTGTCGCTGATTTTTTACCTTATTGCTTTTCTAAGGGCCTGATTACAAACTAAGGCGGTATTTATTACTCCGAAAAATGATACCATGGGATATGTTATTTATCAGGTGCAATACATAACACCTATTACTAGTTCATGGGGAATAACATGCGGATTTTGGAGTTTAATACACCAAAATCAGCATCAGCTAAATTTACACTTTTGTGTAAGTTTACAATTGTTTGGTATTCACAAAGAGTTTCAGAAGTAGTATCATAACGATTCTCTTCACATAAAAATACCTATCTTAGATAAGTCTTTTTATGTGCTGAGACTACCCACTCATAAAGATACTACTCATAAATCCCTTTGTGAACAGCAATCAATTGTAAACTTACACAAAGGTATAAAGTTACCTCTGCGAATCAGGCCCAATGTGCTTCCCCTATTAATTTTGCCGAAATGTAAAAAAGGTTGAGTTCTTTAAATACCTTCACATTTGTAATTCCAATCCATGTGTAAACATGGGTTAAAGCATATGTCGGATTATTATTCAGACCCCTAGCCAGAAATGTTTAACTTAGTGGAATTGCATAACTCTCTGGTTTGAGTTGTCTTCCTCTTCATCAGTTTTATTTGAAATAATGTGTGCAGAAGGTGCATGCCCATCAACATCACTTGTTACCAGACTGGCTCATGAATTTCCTTTCACATGGACTTCAGGGAACCACAGTGAGGCTATGAGCAGAAGAGGGAGTCTCTGAACTGGTGAGGGCGAAGGGCAGCCATTTTACGCCACCTATACTTCCATTTACACCTTTGGTAGGAGTAATCTTTTATTCTAGGTCTATCTGCATCTTGTGCCTAACATATTTCCTACTCTTGTAACTGTCCCAAGTCACTCGTGAGTGCTGCTACTGCAGCACTACTGGCAAGGGTAAGATCTATTTGCCAAAGATGGATAATACCTTTGGCCCATCACTTTGAACTTTCTTGCTAGTTTTAGGTGCCCCAGCTAGGCCGGGTCACATTACATTTGTGCTATAAAACTCAAATGTGTTAATTTCTACCGGTGGCATCGGTGTTTTTTGTATTGAGGGTGATGACTTTATTGGTTGTTTCTGCTCACTTTTGACCATTGTTCGATTGTTAATATGTCGCTTCTCATGTAAGTAGCCCCTTTGCACCAGTAGTGTAAGGAAAACAATGAACCTTGGGCACCGCTGTAAAAACCTATATATGGATTTTGAGCTGTACAAATACAATAATTTTATTTATGATGAAAAGTGCTGTGCCTAGCCAAAATAATAAATATAAATCGCTTTGGCTACACCTAGGAGACCATGTATAGCAGCAGCTCAGTAAACTTGCTCTTTACCTTCCTACTCTTCTAGGCACCCGCAGAAAACGACGCTGTCAGCACACCCCTTTCAGAATATAGGAGGTCTCAGGCCACCTCCCTATCTGCTGTTTAAGACAATATAAACCCTCCCAGGATCCATTAAAAAAAATGAAGCATATGTACACACTCACCACACACGCTATACACACCGCACGTGCGCGCATGCACACGCACACACACACGCACACACGCGCGCGCTGATTCCAGACCCCAGCAGATGCTTCAGATCAAAGATGCTTTCAGTTGCTTTCACTCTTATGGCTGACCGATTCAAGAACGTCTGCTCATGTTTGAAATTCTTTTGAAATGAAGTGAAACTGTATTTTTAGCAATCATTTTACTTGACGTTCTGTGTGAAAGATCATCCACAAAAAAACGTTTGTAGGAGAAAATCAGGGATCTATTGAATGCAATGCAGAAATGCATATCCATTGAATTTGTGTTTACAGCCTGCTAGGAACTAATCTCCTTCAACCAAATGTACTCAACAGTGACGTAGATTTGTCACGCACTGCACGTCAAAGCCCTTAAAACTAAAGATGTTTCTCCTTTCGTTAGCTCATTATTATTTACACAACAAAATATGACTGGTACTATATGTTGTTATGTTCTTTTAATTTATAATCACATGAATCACCCCGGGAGAGGTATCTCGGTGCAACCACAAGACCTAGGCAAAGGAGGCAGCTCAATTAGAACAGAGATGTCTTAATTGCTTTCCTGAAGGGGAAATAATCTGAACAAGTTCATATATGATGCGACAGCTTGTTCCAATAGAGAGGGGCTCAGTAAGAAAAATACCTACCCCCCTTTTTGACACGAAGTACAGCTAACAGAGCGTTATCCCTAGATCTGAGGAGCCTAGGAGGGCAATAGAGGATAATCTTTGAAGCAAGGTAACGGGAATTTTCCAGTCAGGGCTTTATATGTGAGGCAGCATATTTTAAAGATGATTCTCTTCCAGACCGGCTGCCAATGTAAGGTGCCCAGGAGGGGAGCAGATGCAGCCCCGGATGGAAGGTTGCAAATGAGGTGAGCTGCAGTGGTCTGCAACACTTGTCGTTTTGATAGTTATGTCTCATTTGCCGAGGCAAATAGTGCATCTCCGTAGTCTAATCGACTAATCACAAGAACCTGACCCATCAATTTCCTTGTTGGAATAGGGAGTAATAGAAAGGCTCTTCTCAACACGCTCATGATTTGAAAACAGGAGCCGGAGATGGACAATACATTCTCTTTCATAGTAAGAGGCAGTTCAAGACCTACTCTCAGGTTCTTAACCGCCCGTTTGGCCATGGGAGCAGTGCCAAGTTTAGCGGGCCACCAATCAGATACCCACTGTTGTTAGTCCTTTCCAAAAAGCATAATCTCTGTGTTTCCAGCATGCAGCTGGAGACATTCCTCTGCCATTCAAGTAGTAACTGCTGTTATCTCAGCTAAAGCATTGTCTTTTGCTTTGAACAAATCTTTGTCAAAGGAGATTATAAACTGTGTGTCATCCACGTATGATATTATTACAAAGCCAAGGCTTTTGCAATTTTTGCAAGGGGTGCAACACATATGTTAAAAAGGGGCTAAAATGTGAGCCCTGGTGCACCCCCTTGTCAAGTATCATAGTGCAAGACTTAAAAGAACCCAAAGTGATAGTTTGGATTCTGTTGGAGAGAAATTCGCCAAGCCAGTTTAGTGCTATCCCATCGATTCCAATCTCCTGCTGTTTTCGAAGAAACTTGGGATGTGACACAGTATTGAATGCTGCAGATAGTCTGGCAGCCCTAGTATAGATGGTAAGTTCATGTGTAAAGAACATCTGATGTGATCAGTGACCACTACCGGTGGTGTCGCAATACTGTGGGAAGGTGTAAAACCAGACTAGGATGGGTCCAGGATCTTAATAACCTCTATGTACTCCTAGAGTTGTTTGTTTATAAGTCCTTCCAGAAGTTTAACCAACAGAGGAAGCAGCGAGATTGGACAATCGTTAGTGAAGTTGGAAAGCCCCAGGTTGGCCTCTTTTTGAATCTGCAGAATCTGAGTCGGTTTCCAGGTAGCTAGAGTTTTGGCGATGTTGACAGATTGAATAAGGACGGATAGCAGGAGCGAGCTAGTTGGAGAGATGAGCATTGATCCTGGGAGGACAGATATTCTCTCTGCTAGTTGGAGAGATGAGCATTGATCCTGGGAGGACAGATATTCAAGAGAGATCCTGCTTTGACTGAAGCAAGTGCTTTTCTGAATTTCCTCCAGCTAAAAATGCCTTAAACTTTCTTAGGTTTGAATCACTGGCAAGGAAGGGTAAGATGCAATTGGTCTCCTCAAGAGGGCTTGGGAAGTTCTGGTAAATATCATTAACTTTGTCTACAAAATGATTAACCAGCGAATCACATAGACGCCTGAATATCTTGAAAACATGCTCTAGGGATTATGAAAATGCTAAGCACTTTTAATTAAAACTTAAGATGAAATCTTGGCCTGGCCGATTTATTTAGAGATATACATTTTCTGGGTTATTTTTATATTGTGGTAGTATTGAGTTAAGGCTGCACTGTATATACCTCTCTATCACATGTCTTGTTAGTGCGTCACCACTACAGCCACTGCCAGGGAACCACCACTCTCTGGAGGTGTCATGGTGGTCAGAGGCTGCAATATGCTTGGTGGGACCGCCATACACTCTAATAATATCCTAACTGCACCCACAAGGACTCAGGGCCTGATTACTATCTTGGCAGTGTTCCAATAGAGAGGGGCTCGGTAAGAAAAATATCTACCCCCCTTTTTGACAAGAGGGACAGCTAACAGAGCTTTATCCCTAGATCTGAGGAGTCTAGGAGCACAATAATGGATCATCTTTGAAGCAAGGTAACAGGGGTATTTTGCCTGTCAGGGCTTTATATGTAAGGCAGCATATTTTAAAGATAATTCTCTTCCAGACCAGTGGCCAACGTAAGATGCCTGGGAGGGGAGCAGATGCAGCCCGCCACTGGAAGCGGTGGGTTTCCATCAGAAACGTGGCGGATATCCTGCACACCGTATTGCACAAGCGCCATAGGATATAATGGAATTGTAATAAAGCGGACAGGATATCTGTCACATTTCTGAAGGAGTAAGCCATCGCGCCAAGATTGTAATCAGGCCTTAAGGTATCAGACCGAGAGATAGAGAGTAAAGAAAGACACCAACTAGCCTATGAGCTTTTTAATACCTTGTCTGGTAGAAAATGTTGCCGAATTATGCTTTAGCTTTCCTGATTTAAAGATCGATGCATTTCCCATAATTATTATTTCATAGGAACATAAATGTTAAACTATACATTAAATTGAAATAGCGATTTAATATGCTAGATTAGAAAATATAGGTGGATGAAGGCAATTTGTGGTAACCGAGGCACTCGATTCTGACTCAATTTGCTAACAGTGCAGAAAAAGAGGATGCAGGTGATTAGTTGTTGATTGGTTGGGCTTTCGGTTGACTGGTTATTGATGGGTCAGATTTGATAGCTCAGGTGGGGTTTGTGACACAGAGTCTGATCTGTTCAGACTAGATATGGTTTCCTTGTGTCATCAAAAGGACATCTTGGCAACGAATGTCCTTGATACATACATATGCACTTCAACAGCAGTGTGAACTGGGCCTGCCGAGTAAACACACATGTAAAGCATGGCATGTTCGGTTTCAAGCCTGCTTGTCCGGCTCTTGCATTTTGTAAATTAAGAGCTGTGAGCAGTGATTGTCGATTGGCAATGCAAATGTCTTGTAAGTATAAAGTTGTTAAAAACTGCAGGTGGCAATTTACAAGCAGATGCTCAGGTTTCCAAATATAGCTTGATTTAATTGCAGTGTTTCAAGCTCACTGTCACATTTATTTCGCTGGAACATTGCGAATTTATAATTTCACAGGGAAAAAATCCTTTACTTTTCACTCCTGACAAATATGGATTTCACTCAGCTTCTGGGTATCTGGTACCCATATATTTAGAGAAACAAGGTAGGTAGGCAGCTAAGCTATAGCAAAGTGTATTGATAGCACTGTAGGTGTCTTTGTCAAGTGAGATACTGTATAGTGAGAGGGGCAGTAGTCACTAAAAGAGGGAAGGGGCCATAGATAGGGAAAGTGGGTGTATTATTGAACAAGAAACATTTCTAGATTCAAGCATTACAACCCACGCTGCGAATTCTTGAAAAAGCACCAACACATTAAGGGCCTGGCTCCAACAGAGGTGGCCAGTGGCCAGTATGATTACCTCCGCAGAACGAGGTCATTTCCCCGTGAAAATTTTCCATCAAAGGAGAATTCTTTAAAAGACTGTTTATTACTTCCTTTTTTTGCTATATTTAATGGAAGATTTTTGTATAGCTTGAAGGGAAACAGAGAGCTTTGCATTAGTTGAACGTGAACAGTTGTAACAAGGGTGGGAGGTAGGTACAGAGATAGTCTAACTGGAACTCGGAAACTCCAATAGCACAGTGCGGCAGGACCAAGGCTCGCTTGCCTCCAAGTAAAGCTGGGTTTGGTGTTGAGGAAGCAGCAGGCCCCGTGTGGTTTATCTGGAGTGCGGTGTCCTTGAAAGAGGACGGACTTCAACTGCTTTTGAATACATCCAGTGCTTAATTTGAGCCGGTAATTTTCGGTGCTCAGCACTGACAATTAACAACACTGGCCCCTTATAACAGTTTACCACATGGTGGCGCTGTTTGTCTAATGTGGAGATGAGCACAACAGCAGTTGTGTGTTAATCCCACATACATTAAAAACAACAAATACTTGCCTCCAAAGCCATTCTTATAGATTTGGGAGCCTGAAATGGTATGAATTGTCAGACTTGTAGAAACGTGATGACAAGTAGTTGTGCTGGTACAATCACTATCAGGGCTGGCAGGGCGGTTTAATTTGCAATGCATCCTGGGTCCTGGCACTTATGTTTTACAAATTAAGCACTGAATACATTGTAATTTGGATTGGCTGGGGGGGGGGGCATTATGCAGGAACCAGCCAAACCCTTCCAGGACCCCTCAGCCCATGATGAGGGCCCCATTCAACCCAAGGCCAATTAACATCTGTGAGATATGGGAGACGCATGAGCCCTCTTCACATTCTGCCGGTGGGCGGAGGGGGGCTCAGCAGTTTGCATTATGCCACTAGTTGGTTCTGAGGCCTGGAACCTGCTTGCAAATCTTTGAGTACTTCCTTAAAATCAGAGAGTGAGAGTTCGTGTTTTCTTGATGTATGGGATCTCGGCAAGAAGGCTTTCCGGGCTTCTCAGGCACCCTGAGCCACCGAAGACTGTGAGCTTCTTGCTCTAGCAATGTGGGGTTCGGGTATGAAGAGCGTTATCTCCTATGCTACAGTGTTTAATTTATAAAAGTATATGTGTAAAGCCCCAAGGTATTTCACAGGAATCCACTGCAGCCGACACCACTCACAGCCTATTCTACTGCTTCCGAATGCCAGTGCATCTTACCATTCCACTCATACAAGTATGACATTGTGGACTTGTCCATGTTACCCCATCTGAAAAGGCAACCTGGAGGTGCCCGTTCCATCCTATTTTAAAGTATGTTATTGTGCTTGGCTCAAAAAATGATAGACAGCGCTACCATGTGGTAGACGCATGTTAATAATTGTAGGTGAATCGGAATAAGAGCACTTACAAACACTGGCAGAAATTATGCACTGTATGTATGTGTATGGTATTTCTATAGCGCAAGCCTAGCCAAAAGGGAGCCTCTGCAGGTCGATTTAAAAAGGCTCCCAGCATCCATGGGGCACTGGTTGAGGAAAAGTAAAACAGTTGTGATGTGCTCAAACTTTTGGTTCTTGAATTAATCTTGCCACAGTGTGAAGAGCAGCCTTCAGGGGTGTAGGTGGAGTTTGGAGATGCCGACCACTAAGAAGCAGAAGTATTTTTGCCCCTTTTTTAGGGATTCTCCAGGTAATCTCCCAAATGTTTTTATCAAGTTATCTTTTCAAATTCCAGTCACCTCTATCCAGAGCTTCGAGGTTCAATGTGTGGATATGCTATATTTCTTCTGCTGTGTACTGGTTGCTGTTGTCGTTGGCAATCTCCTGTGCCTCTGACTTCTTTCTTCTAATTGACAGTTTCCTCTGGCAGGACAATCTGTAGCTCTGTTCTGCAACACTAAGAATTACATGTTATGGAGCTGCCTCAGTAACCAATGCTGGAAAGGGATGTGTTGATCAGCATGGGTCAAAGGTGCATGGGGTATTGCTTATTGCTTTAAGAAGGTTTGCGGGCACCGGGGTCCATAGCGTGGCAGGATGGTTTGAGCTTCGAAATGATGGCAACTAGGTCATGTTTGATGATTTCCCAGAAAGATGACCAGATGCTGGTAGATTTCAGTGATGTGGTGTTAGGGATGGGCCTGTTTTATGTTGGAATATGAGGAGTTCAATGTTCTTTACTTTATCTTCAAACTATCAGACTAGGGGGCATATTTATAAGCCCCTTGTGCCATCGGAGCATCAATATTTTTGACGCTCCGGTGGTGCAGTGTGGTGGCCATATTTCAAGGACACTAAAAGCCACCCTGCATGGCTTATCAAGGCCTTGTAAATGTGGCCCCCTTTCACGCATTACGTTGCGTGAAAGGGACACTCCGTGGCTGTTGCTGTGGGTGTTCCCATGCAACACCCATAGATTTTGACTCATTCCCAGATTTACAAGGTTTCGTAAACCTGCGATTGCTTCAGATTCTAACGCCTCCCCAGAGGAGGCATTCAAGTGGTGCAACGAGGAGAAATACCTTTATTTATCCTTGTTTTTGGCTCTTTCTATGTGTGCTGCTTTCTGCAGCACACATAGCAGGAGGTAAACACCATCAATTATTGTTTTTGTGCAGGAAGGCATACCTTCCTGCATCAAAACAATCATCTCTGCATTGCAAGCCCCCTTGCACCATATCGCTTTGACACTAGGCAGCCAATTGGACACCAGTGCAGAGGAAAGCACAGGGATGTGTCGAATTGCAAATATGATGCATCCATGCACTTTGCTGAAGTGCTGCATCATTTTCTTGTAAATGTGCCCCTACATTGTTGCAGTTTTCTGTTCAGTGCTTGAGGGAAGTAGAGGTGAAGGGTTGCCTTTTGCTTCCTGATCACAAAATAGCTGTCTTGTACGGTTTCTGGTGAGTCCATTTGAGATTTTAGGAAGGAGGCTTTAGCTGTGAAGATGAGTTTCTTGTACTGCTGATGGACAACTTTTCAAGATTCTCCTGCCATGGACTTAGTAACCCTGAGAAATGTCCTCTTCTCCTTTAAGTCTTTAAAGTACCATCTGTGAGATTATTTGTTTTTATCTCTTCAGTGTACCATGTATAAGGGTTTCACTGATTTAGCATGGTCAGTACTCAGGTTCCACGATATGTGAGTTTCAAATGCAAGCATATCTATCTACCTCTAATTAAGTATCTATTTTTTTTGTCATAGGGGTTTCTCTGTGGGCATTGATTCATATAAGAGGAGGGAAAAGTTGCAAGTAAAAGGTCTGATCAGTATACTGGGATTGGGTGTCCTGCTTCTAGAACACCTTTCATGGCAACCTGAAGACCTAGGGTGGCACACTTTGAGGAGTAGGAAAGCTGCGAAGCTGTTAGAGATGTTTAATTTGCAAGAAAAAGGCAATTGGAAAACTGCTGAATCATTAGCATCTATTAAGTAGGGATTGAAGCAGAGGTAGTAGCATGACCTTATGGAGTTCTCACTGATGAGTTCCATTATTTGTGCAATAAATAGAAGATTGCTGCCTGGTGGGTAGTAGATGAGGTGGAATTTAGTGTCATTTGAGTTAGGCACTTCTATTTCTAAGGTCATGTAATCAAAGAAAAACTTTGCGTTTCAATTATTTGCACACCTCCAACAAATGTACTCTTCCTATCGAGGTGGGGCATTGAATTTTTTTGGTATATTTGTTAATAACCCCTAGACCTTTCCACTTTTAATCCTGTTCCAGAACACCGCACAATAAAGTTATAGGGTCTCCTGGAGACAGTTTTAGCTCTTTTCACACAATAACTTCTTTATTTTGCACTCTGCCCCTCATCCACTGAGATTTCCAGTCCCACTTTATAAAACACCTCAGGTCTTCTTCCATTTTTTGGAGAGTTGAAGCCACACTTGAGACCTTGGGGCCCCAGAGTGAGGAGGGAACCCTATGATGAAGCATGTCACCCTCAGGTGAGTGAGGGTTCACGTCCTTAAAAAAGGATTTCCCTTATCCTCAACAAGACGCTTAAGTTTCTAATTCTGACAACTGTTACAGAATTCTTCCTGCAATATCTTTCTTGACATTGATAATTTCACACTTTCCTTGAGAACGTACTTTTTGTGAGTTAAAATTTAGATAGTGAGTAGTACGCTCTCCTTTGGAGCTTTCTCCTTTTGATATTCTGTGTGAATTAATAGGACAATAAAAAATCACAACTTTTTAAAAGTGTCATTTTCAGAATTGTAAAGTAAAATCCTACTTTACTATTAAAGAGGACTTTAAATAATTTGTGACCAAACATGCCATTTCTATTTGTCCCCTTATTAAGTGTAATAGGATAACCCATTGCTAAATAATGGGTTAGGTAGGCCTTGAAGTAGTGAAGAGCACATGTAGGAGTTTTTCAATACCAGGAAATGTAAAACTTAGAGTAAATCCCCAAACGTTTAAATACTCTGCACCCTATCATATGGGCTGTTTAGGGCCTAATGTAGGGGTGACTTACATGTGTTAAAAAAAGGGAGGTTTGGGTCTAGCAAGAGGTTTATTTTGCCCGGTTGAATTGCCAGTTAAAAACTGCACACAGATTGCAATGACAGACCTGACATATGTTTAAAGGGCTACTTAAGTGGGTCACACAATAAGTGCTGCAGGCCCACGTTCTTTAATTTACAGGCCCTTGGGACATGTAGTGCCACTTTACCATGGACTTAAAAGTAAATTAAATGTGCCACTCATGGTAAGCCAATTTTACCATGTATATGGAAGTGAGCACAAGCATTTTAGCACTGGTTGTCACATGGCCAAATAGGGACATTCTCGTTTTCTGTACGTTAGCATGAGCATGTTACAGATAGTCCGCTGCTTTGCACATGTTACTACACAAATTTATTTTGCAAATGTCTCTTCTGACATTTTCACATGAGAACCGGTAGCTGTGTTCACATACGGCATGTTTCTAGGATATAGTCTGAACATTGTGAGCAACATTGAACAACAATGCCCCTTATTGTTCTGTTCTGGTCATGCCCTAGCACCTAGACAAAACATACATATGCAGCTGTTGCTTGGGAATGCATACTTTGGCCTTTTTGGAATACCTAAATAGGCAGGAGTGACTTGGAGAGGGACCTTTCCAGGGAGAAGAGCAAGACAGCACCTATGATGTAGGTCAGGCTTCTCCAACGCGTAGCTCGTGAGCTTCTGGTAGCTCTGCAATGACCTGTAAGTAGCTCTCCTGTGTACAGCCCAGTAGAAATTTGAAGATATGTTTCGTTGAATTATCAGAAAATGACAAAGCATGTAATTGAGATGAAAATGTATGTATTTTGACAACTCATTAGTTGATGTATGGAGAAAAATAGGTACATTTTAGACTATATTTAAAGCTGATATCTGAGTCAATGATGCAGCACTGGGAAGACTTATTACAAATATTATTACCTTGGTACCAAAGGCACTTCAGCTCTGGCTGATATGTATCACCCATTATGAATCATTCCACATTGACAAAGCATTTCTAACTGCCAAACTCAGGTGCTCAGTGCCCATACTTTTGCATATGGGGGCCACAATGTATAATCTTGCAAAGATCACTAATTCAAACTAATAATATTAGTAGCTAGGGATACATTTCATGAAATATAAGTAGCTCCTATTTCAGAAAAGATTGGAGACCCCTGATGTAGATCTACCATTTATAGAATGAGGTACGGGCCTGCAGATAACGCCCAGAGATCTTCTGATATATAATTGATGTAGCGGAAGCATTGGGGAATTTTTGTCAGCTTACCTATCCACACCAACCACTATACAATAATCTGAAGTGTAATTTTAATGACAGACCCATAAGTCATTATCACTCAGTTAGCAATATCAAAGGTCCTCCAGTGAATCTTTGGTAGAGCTAAAAAGGACTAAATAATGAAAGATGGAATGCTATTTCTCCACGAGGACCTACAATGAAGAAATATGCTAAACATTGGTCATTATAAGCATATCCAAATACCTCAGTAACTCAGTAATAAAGACAAACACTATTCTTTTCTATTAGTTGTTTTGTTATTTCATAATATGAATGGTCAAACACAAATACAATATAACTAGAATGTCATAAATTGGTTAATAGAATATAGAATAGATATTCAATAATCATCATAGATCATTCAATAAACATCAGAATATTAGGTATATAGGAGTGAGAGAGAGAAAAACATCAGTGAAACAAAAGCTGACTCACAAGATGAAATACTAATGCACAGTGTGCAATTAATCTGAAAGGCTAACCCCACGGCCGTTAGGGTATAGCGAAGGCAGTACCTCCAGCCGATGATGTACAAAGTCTCTAGGAAAGTCTCTTCTGAACAACAGGATCTGCCAGCCAAGTAATCAGGAATCACCACAGCATGCAGCATCCCACAAACACATGACAGGTCATGAGTCTTGTGAACAAGCCGAGGAACACTTTCCCCAGGGAATCTTTATAGTACGCAGCTTCCTTTCTTCAGCTAAAATGTTGCTTTCTCTCTCATCAGCAAGCCTCTCTATTGGTTATTCACGATGGTCCAACCTCCTTTTGACAGTGACTTAACTATGATTTTCTAAACACTCTTTGTCTAAAAATTGTACATCTTCCAAGAGAGGAAGAAGGAAGAACCTTGATAGATTTGTATACTAAATTTAGCAATAATTCCATTTATGCCATCCACAACCCTCGCCTAGGCAGGAAAGAACTCTAAAAGATTTTTAGAAACAAACTAAATATCTATACTTTTGAGGAAGCATGTCTGTATCAATTGAAGGCCAGTAGCACGGAAAAGCACATCCGCTAGCAATTTCTTGAGGCCTACTGTATTTTAATCAAAACAGAATAATTTCTAAAAGCCTACACTACTCTCATGAAGAATAAAAGCAGATTCTTTGTTGTTTATTTCTCTGCCATTAGGAAGACAGAATAATATTCAGTTAGCATTATTCTCATCATTATTCAACTAAGGAAATCAACTTTTGTGCCTTGTGCACATTTCACATGTTGTACATTCTCTTATAAAATATTAGTGAAAACCACATGTTTTGTTAATAAACATGCATTGGGTGAATTTCACCAAGCAGACTTTATTTTAAAAAGTCATGCTCCATAACGCACTTGGTGGGACAGAAGACGAAGGCCCTCACTAGGTGGGGATATAAGTTATTGGTCCATGCTGATTACACTTCCGGGTCTGGGGGAACGGCTGTTCTGGTAATGAGGTCCGTACCCCTCATGGTTCATAAAGTGTGGGCGGATTCGGCAGGGAGATTTGCAGGTGTGGAGGCCCAATGGGATGGTAGAGGCCTTAACATTATTTCTGTCTATTTGCCGCCTACTCTGGGTAAACCGGCTTTGGAGGGCCTGGGTGGGAAGCTGACGGGGCTACAGGACAGCACACAGATTATGGACGGCGATTATAACCTGACGTTAGATGACACGATAGACTGCCATCCACCGAGGTCGAAGGCGAAATCCAATAACCTAATGGCTGAATTTACAGAGGCACATCTACCAGTCCGGTAGATGTGGGTCGGGTGCTCCAACCCGCAGATAAGCAGTTTACCTTTTTCTCTAACATGCACCAAAACCTATCACGTATAGATTATTTCCTCACACACTTAGCTGCGGTAGGGAATTTTGCTAATTCCTGGGTTTTACTGAGGGTTATATCTGACCAATCCACGGTCTGGGTGGAGTACACCCACTGGGAAACACATACACCCACCACCATAGTCCTTAACCCATTGCTTTTACACATACCGGACATCAGAGAGGACCGTCGTACGCAAACGGAGAATTATTTTGCCGAAAATGTGGGCTCGGTCACATCCGCGAAGACAATATGGGAAGCATACAAGGTGGTCTTGAAGGGGCAGGCCCTATCCTTGAAGATGGGACACATTGCCAAGAAACGCGAGCTTTTGGTGCAGGTGGAAGCAGACCTTCTGGATCTCGAACGGGAACTTGCACAGAACCCCTCGTCTGATACCGCTCATAAGCTCCAGTTGAAGCAGTATGAGGATCGGATAAAAAACAGAGAGCACATGATGGTTAAGAATCATTATACCCAGTATAGAATATATGAAATGGGGGATAGGGCGGGCAGGACACTGGCTTGGTTATAGAGGTGAGAACAGGGATCGAGGTGGGTGCAGAAGTTGACGACGTCAGGTGGGGGCTCTGTGTCACATCCGCGGGAAATAGCAGAGGAATTTGCTGCTCACCTAGAACAGGTATATTCCCCCTCTACTCTTCACATGGCGGAGGACTCACGTCAGCTCCTCAGGGATAGTGATGTTCTGACCCTCTCGGAGGAGGATAGAGACACTCTGGATAAAGATCTATCTGACGAGGAAATTGGTAAAGCTATAGGGCGGATTAAATCAGGGAAGGCGATGGGACCCTAAAAGCCACTGCCTCTCGAACAATACCGCATTTGAAAGCCATGTATGAGGAGAGCTTGGAGGTGGGCTGGCTACCTGTGGATCAGAGGCTGGCCACGATAGTGGTGATTCACAAGCCGGGTAAACCGGCGGATATGTGTGGCTCATCTCTCTGATCAACATTGAGGCAAAAGTTCTAGCAAAAGTTCTCGCCAACAGGCTGAGGGAGGTTATCACCACGTAAGTCCACCTAGATAAATCTGGGTTTATGCCTGGGAGAAACACAGCCCTCAATCTACGACGATTACATAACATGATGGCCCGGAGGCCATACATTGAGGAAGATGCCGTGCTGTTGTCTCTTGATGTCTCTATGGCCTTTGATTCCATAGAATGGCTGTACATGTTTGAAGTTCTAGAGAGGGTGGATCTAGGCCCTAAATTTATAGCATGGGTTTGGTTGCTGTACACGGATGTTCTGGGTCAGGAGCGGGTGAATGCATATACTTCCAGGATGTTTAAACTGAGGTGGTGTACCAGGCAGGGATGCTCGTTGCCCACATTGATATTCGCCCTTCTGTTGGAACCCCTTACGGCATGGATACGCCGGGATATTATGGTACGTGGGATGAGGTGGGCAAATGACGTGGAAGACCGCATATCTTTATATGCAGATGATATACTGTTGTACCTGGCTTCCCCATGCAAATCTATATCCGTAGTTTATTTATTTATTTATTTATATCATTTATAAAGCGCGCTGTTACCAACCGGTGTCCTGGCGCTGTAATGATAGCTCCCCTGGTTTCAAGCCTCCTGCCTAGTGAGTGAAAAACCAGGTTTTAAGACTTTTCCGAAAGGCCAGCAGGTCCGTGCTCTGTCTCAATGCCATAGGTAAGGCATTCCAGGCGTTAGCCACCCCTTTTACAAAGCTTCTGCCCCCCCAGCGTGCCTTCATGATGCGAGAGGTCCTGATCAGCCCCATGTTGGCCGACCTGAGCTGTCTACCTGGTTTGTACCTTTGAAAATGCTGATGAAGAAACGAAGGGCCCAATCCATGGACCGCCTTGTAGACTATGCACATTGATTTGAACAGTATCCTTTTACGCACTGGGACCCAATGTAGTTTCCCCAGCTCCCGGGAAACGGACACGAACTTAGGAAGGGCCACAATAAGACGGGCTGCAGCATTTTGCAGGACCTGCAATTTATTAAGCAGCCCCTGTTGGGCCTCTAGAAATAAACTGTTACAGTAATCAAGGCGGGAGAGCACAAATGCCGTCACCACCGTTTTCTTACACCCATCCGACAGGAAGGGGAGGATGTTCCTGATGATTTTCAGAGACCAGTGGATGGAAGAGGTCAGCGCATTTACTTGAGGTTTGAAAGAGAGTTGGTTATCAATCATGACTCCCAAGTTCTTAACCTTCGTTACTGGAATGGGGGGTTTCCCATCTCTTCTGGCCAAATGTGCTCGACATCTTCACGAATTTCGGTAAATATTCAGGTTATGCGATTAATTGGCAGAAGTCCGTGTTGTATATGTTGTGGGGACAGGTCCCTAGGCTTCCGACGGGTTGCTCCATCGTAGTGGCGGAAGATGGGTTTAGATATTTGGGGGTTTATATCACGTTGGATCCCAATCTGTACTACACTTCCAATCTTGTCCCTCCGCTGACTAGTCTGCGAGCAGACGTGAATAATTGGTGGTCCCTCCCGCTCTCACTGATTGGACGGGTGGCGCTTTTTAAGATGCTGGCCCTACCTTGTTTTTTGTATATGCTTCAAAATTGCCTTACACAGTTCCTGATTCATACTTCAAAACGGTTGAAGGGGAGGTCAGTAGGCTATTGTGGGATGGGAGGACCCCAAGGGTGGCATTAAAGAAGCTGACGAAGAGTTGATATGATGGAGGCATTGCACTCCCGACCTACAGCTCTATTATTGTGCGGCACAGCTAATGACTGTCAATAGATGGATATACTGCCCTCCGGAGGACCCCACGTATGCGCTTGACCGATACCAAACTGATCGCTCCGGATATTTGGGGACCCCATATGTCAATGACAGGAAAAACAAGGGGCGATTCTTTGTGCCCCCTCCACATGTTAAAGGTTTGGTGGACAGTGAACTCGCGCCTGGGATGGACTGGCATCCTAACTAAGGTCACTCCACTTCGGAGTGGGCAAAAACTGGGTATGCTATGTTATCAGCCTGGGTTTGACAAGTGGGACTTTAGAGGTATCTCTGTGGTAAAAGATTTGGTAAAAAAGGGGGAGATACTCACATTTGAGGAACTCCAGAAACAATATCAACTGGCTCAGGTGGCGACGTATAGGTACCTGCAGATTCGCCATGCCCTTAGAGCGGCCTTCTCGTCTTTTACAGACATACCAGACTCCTCACTGCTCGAAGACAGGTTGTTGGACGGACCTTTGGACTCGAAAGCTAGTTCACTCGCACACAAGAAATTATGCAATAACCTTCCAGATACCTTTCCAAGACTCAGAGAGAGGTGGCAGGACGTTTTGGGGGTGATTAGTGACGAGGACTGGCAGGAGGCCCTGATGTCCCTTTGTGAGGCAGCCTCACGCATAAATTTAGGTGGATCCAACTTCGGATACTGCACCGCTCGTATATGACGGGACCGACTCTGGTGAAAGTAGATTCGCGATCGGATGATCTCTGTCTGAGGGGATGTGGAGCTGCCCAGGGTTGTGGGACCTGTGGGAGGGGGCCACGGAACACATGCATAACGCCCTACACAAGGAGTTGATCCTACCGCAATGACTGGGTTTGTTAAATATTTGGGAGGCAACTGACCTGACAGAAGTGGAAAAGCAGTTTGCGATGCTGGGTTTACCCTGGTTAAAAGGGAGATAGCGAAAGGGTGGGGTGTATCAACCGTACTGAGCGTCCATATGTGGGCAAAAGAGTTGGACAGATGCAAGCTGGCGGAAACGGAAGTGTTCATAGCAAGGGGGTGCCCCAAGAAATGGGACCGAAAGTGGTCGAACTGAAATAAGTACCAGGGAGATATTGTGGTGTCCCCAACGGTGGAATTGGAAATGCGTCAAAGTACAGGAGGTGCAGAAACTATGTAATGTATAAATGCGGTCAGGTAACTGTCCAGATCTAGAATTTGTGTAAGTTCTACAGTGATGTCCTTGTATGCACATGCTTTGCTGTTACTGATAAAAAACATTTGAACAAAAAAAAATCATGCTCCATCATAATCATTCTGCTTCCATATCAGGGGAGGGAGAATCGGCTACATTGTCTTTTTGTTATGACAGCTCCTTTCATGATATACAGACTAATTAATATGCTTACCATATTGGTGTTATGCATTTTCCTGCTTGTTGTGGCACGTACACGGCACGTACACTGCATATTACAGCACATTACTTAAAATAAATATTTTAAACTTGTCCGTGTTTCTTTGAGATCTTATTGTGGACAGATACAAGAATGTGAGCAAAAGGGTGCGTCTTGTAACTGCAATTCCTGAGAGAGTCAGGAGAGTTGTGATCTGTGATGTTTAATCACTTGTTTCTCTGTGAGTGAGGAGGAGAGCAAGTGAGGCACTAAAGCTAGTCGGTCCTCGACTCATGGGTACTAAGTTGATAGGGTGACTCTGTCCGTATATACTAAGGCCTCATAATCCCGCGCATAGTTCTGTGTTTGCGCAGAATCCTTGCCACATGGCACCACCAATGTTTGGTCTGGTACTTATTCATGAGACCCCTGAATATCGCTTTTGCTTGTCCATGATACCCTCTCACTGGTTCACGGAGACGTCAGTGGTGAGGGAGCTTCGCCTCCTGCATTTGTAAGGTACACCTATTTCTGTAGGTTTTTCAAGCTTGAAGTTTAAAAGGTATTTTGACCCTATTTTGCGCTACCATTTTGCTTGGTGATTACGACTTACTTAACTCAACACGGAATCCCCAATGCAAGGGCTAATATAACTTTTGTGGTTGAAGCCGATTCAGCATACAGCTTTGAAGTTTTTTATTCTTGGGTGACTTTTCCTGCGATGAATGCAGATGATTTGTTTCGCTCTTAGACAGCTGACGCTCCTCCAGCAGCGTATTGTCCATATGCATTAATTGAAGTTCCATTGACATCCTGGGAGCATACAATTTGGTTTAATATTGCCCTTCCTCACCCTGTCTCTTTTGTTCAAATGGGCCCCATGTCTATCAATGGGGCTACTTGACCTGTTTTAGATGGTTTTACACCGCATCCCAATTATCTCAATGTTACTATCGCAGAGCTACGAGTACTATATACACAAATGGGTCATCTTCATAGACGAGTCATACAGTTTATGACTTGTGCACTTCAAGCCGCTCCTGCTGGGGCAGTTCCTCTGGCACCAGGTCAGGGTGGAAGTCTTGTGATTACTCTTGCCATGATTAACTCTGTGATGCGTAAACATCCTCAAAATCGTGATGACTTGCCATTTTGCCTCGCACAGAAATTTGAGCAACTTGAGGCTGTTTTTCCACATACATTTCCTGTTGAAAAAAACAGGATCCTTATCATGAGTTTGCCGAATGGTGGTCGGATTCCTCCTTTAGCTGACTGCACAACCTGGGGCACGGTATTTGCTTCAGTGTATAAACGGTAATTTGGCACTCTCTACATGAGCGTTCTACTGAGCGTTCTGAAGAAGGTACACGATGAACACGGGGCTGGTTCAGCCCTGGATTTGGGGATGAAGTTAGTGGGCATGTTCCCTGTTGTCTCCAACATGATTCTGGCCAATATTAAAGGTGAAGCAGTTTGCTTACAAGTGCGTCAATGCCTGGCAGTGGTGGCAGATATTTATTGGGAAAAACAGTTGTCGATTATTATTGCTGATGTGCATATATCCTTGGGTAGCAATAGTTTCGGGATTCGGGCATTTACACTGGCACAGAGTAAACCCCCTCCTGAGAAGGAGGGTCATCCAGTCTTTCCTAAAAAGACTTGGAATTAAAATGCACAAGAGCAACAACAGAAGCCTGGTTCTCGTGCTGGTTCGCTTCCACTTGATGCTTCTGAACTTAGATATGATTTGCGAGACTGCTCTAAAATGAAGTCACCAGAGAGGTTTAAGGTTCCTGATCATCGCTATACTTGTTCCTTTCAGGAATCATCGGATCAACAATTCAACGGAGCAGGGTGTCAGGATCGCAGACAATGCGAGGTCTACACAAGCGAGTCGTTACCCGCAGCGCCAGTTTGACGTGAAAGTCAAGCAGGAGGAACCACCTCAATATCGAGCCGCGTTTTAGAAGAAAAAAGTTGCTGCTTCGACAGCAAAGTATGCCTCAGACAGTGAGAACCCTTCTCTTCGACAAGAGTTGGGCTGTAACCCTTCTCAACAGCGCAGAAGAGGTTCCCATAGTGCAGCAGACACTCCACCAGAGTCTGGAAGCAAAAGCAACTGACACTTTTATTACCATTGAAACAGCTGACACTCATGTTGCTCCTCCTGATAGGCTTTATGAAGTAAGCCTTCAAATTGAAGGTGATATTAAGTGCACTGTTAAAGCGGTATTTTGGGACAATCTCACATCTTCTTATGATATTCTACTGGTGGAGGTCGATTGGTCTCCCCCCTTTGTCCTCCCTTCCTCTAGGGATGAGGGGGTTATTCTTCCAAGTTTTTCACAATATGTCCCAGAGGAGACTAAAAATGATATGCTTTGGAGTGGGCCCTAGTCTTTGCTCTTGCTTTATATCACATTCAGACATGTTGGGACAGGGATTCACCAGTACATGCTATTCCTTTGCGTTCTACACCACACCCCAATATCCAATTAAACGTGTTGCTAAAGAGTCCACCCGTGAAATTTTGACTTAATTGGAATATCAGGGTGTGATTGAACCCTGTGTTTCATCAATGAATAATCCTCTTTTTCTGATATTGAAATCGGATGGTTCATATCGTATAGTTTTAGAATACAGACACTTGAACAGTCATGTTTATACCTTTGTGGTACCGAACACACATAGCTCTGCTTTAGGAAACAACATTGTTTCGAAAGAAATATAAAACTACGTTGGGTATTTCCAATGGTTTTTTTCAGTCACACATTGGCTCCTGAAAGCTGAGATTTGACTGAATTCAGCGCTCTCGGCAATCAAAGATGATATACGTGATTGCATATGGGATATTAGAACAGCTCAGGTGTCTTTGTGGCACGCATTGTGTTGATTTTGCATTAAATTTACCCCAATGCATTTTTGTTCGTCGATGACATATACTTGATGGACAATTAAATGTATCTGCATCTACTACGTGTGGATTGCATTATCAAACATTTTGCAACATTAGGTTACAAATTCAATTTTGCGAAGTCGTGTATTGTCTTTTTGGCAGTACTTTTTCTTGGTAATGACCTCAAAACAAAAGACCCCCCACTTCTTGGAGAAATGTGGTCCATGACAACCAAAATCTACCCTAAAACAATTGCAGTTGTTGCTTGTTTTTAAAAATTTTGGCAGGACTTACATTCCTGATTATGCCCAATGTATCAAACCACTATACGCATTGATACAATCTTTTATTTCCTCTTCCAGTTGACTTCCGAAACATCCCGCTGTGCCTAGATCTTTGCAATCTGATCTGCTTGCGATTCAATTCTTGTTAACTAGAGATAAGTCCACAAATTTGGTCATAAGGATTGTACCAGGTCCTTTAGGATTCACTTACGTAACTTTCAAAGAAGGGGACACTGTCCCCATTGCTTATAAATCACATTTGTATACTCCAGCTGAGATGCGTTTTTCTTCTACAGACGAAAGTTTAAGAGCCGTACAGATGGCGATTCTTAAGGAACGCTCTCTGACTTAAGGTAAACGCATTTTTATGGTTTCGTTGGTGCCCGCTTTAGAAGCTGTCACGAAGGCGAGTGTGCCCAATTCTAAAGCCTTGCATCCTCAGTGGATACAATGGGCAAGTTCATTGACGTTGGCTGATGTCAATTTTATCTTTGATCCTTCTTTGCAAACACAAGCTTTTTAATAATAAGAGCATGTTCATCCTCCTCCTTTATCACTACTCCCTCTTGATCAATAAAAATGTATTATTTACACTGACAGATCTGCATAGCCCGCCATTGGTTCTAAATATGCTTATTCTGTGGCCTGCGCAATTGTGGCAGGCACGATAGTGGACAGTGATTTTAAATCCTCGCTGGTTCACACACAATCCATTGGGGATTACACAGCACAATCAGCCCAGTTACATGCTTTGGTTCTGGTTCTTGAGTTTGCTGATCCTGATGTTCTTACGCTTGTGGTGTGCGATTCCTTTTACTGTGTGCAATCCTTTAATGACAACTTGCTTTTTAGCAACAAAATGATTTTTCGTGATTCTAAAGTTGGCGCAATTTAGCATAAAATGCTTTGGGTCCGAGTGGCCGCTCTTAAGGAATGTTTACTACTCACACATGTTATCTATACACTGGGCCATCAGCGTGTGGGAGCTAACGACGTTGGTAATTCTTTGGCTGATGAAGCCGCCAAATCCGCAGTAGCCACATGCTCAGTAGCAGCTGTTACTAGGTCTGTGACTAAAATGAATGATGACATTGTAGCAGCTATTGCGGCAACAAAGGAGGGAACACAGTTACCCCAGAAATTCCCTTTGCGTTACACTTATCATTTAACGCCTGATCAAATTCCATTTGTGACCATCCCATCTGTTGGTGATCGGTTGATTCCCAACGGGGACCGCAGACTTTCTTTAATTGTGGTTGCTCAGGAGCATGGCTTCTGCACATGCTGGAGTGACAGCGTCTGTTTTGCTTTTACTGCAACATTTTTGGTAGGGTGGATTATACCAGCATATGCGCAAATATATTCTATTGTGTGACATTTGTGAACAGATTAAACCTTCTACTGTTTCATGTCCACCTCATACTCAGCTTTTCATTTCAAATCAACCGTATGGTTGTATTTATCTAGATCAATGCGGTCCTTTGACAACACACAATGCTGTCAAATATATTTTGGTTGTAGTTGATTCATGCACTTGATTCCTGTGGGTATGGCGGCAACACAGTGCTGACGCTTAAACTGTTATAAAAGATTTGTGTGTCTTTTTTAGAGACATTTGCCAGTGGCACCTTCCATTCCGACCAAGGTCCTGCTTTTGCCTCTGAGGCCTATCGGGATGCGGTAAAGTCTCTGGGGGTGCAGGTACAATTCTTGTCTTCATATCGGCCTGAGGGCAGTTCTGTTGTGGATGAACCATGACTTAAAGCAATCTTTAACAGCGAGGGTATTAGGTACTGGTCGGGCTGGTTGACTCATTTTTATGGAGTGTAATGTGCACTTAATAATCTCCCAAGAAGATCTCTGGGTGGGCAGACCCTGCACGAAATGCTCTTCGGCATTAAAATGTTTGTGCCAGACCTTGATGGTTTAGACGTGGCGGTTGCCGCAATGTTTGACGTGAATAGCCATTGTGCTGTGTTACAGGATCTACAACAGAGTCAAGACACTCTTGCGAAAGGTCATTTGCCTTCATCAACGGATGCTGCAGTGCTGATCCCAGTTTCAGGCTGGCTTCCTAAAGTTGGTGGCCTGGTCTGAGAAAAAGTGGAGAACAAGAAAGAATTTGGTCCATCGTACAGTGCACCAGGTCCAGTCCTTGGTTTAAAAGGGACCCATACTGTGATTTTACCTCCGCTACCTGGTTGCAAGGAGAATCATTTTATTTCTATTGAACTTGTCAAGTTACACCATATGGCGATACTCAATACTATGCCTACTAGCATTCAACGGAGGGATGTTTCCCTTCATCCAATGCAGTCTGTTTCCTCGAATTCTCACCCAAGTACTGGTAAGGGAAATGGAGAGTACAATGGATTTATTGCCTGTTCTGCCATCTACATCTGCAAGTGTGGAAAATTAGTATTCTTCCCCACCAGTTGAATTTGTAGTTCATATTCCTGAAAGTACCATTCATTCACCTTCCAATGTGGAACAGCCCCCTTTGTTTCAACTGGGCTCCACTGGTTATTATTTGGACCAAGATAACTTTTCTTCAGATACATCTTCATTGTCCTTCACTGTGACAGATTGTGTTTTATCACCTGGTTAAAAAGATCTTAACTGGTCTCGCCATGGGCTTATATCTGGACTGTGTTGTCAATGGTTTTCCTCTTCATACGGGTAGGCTTTGTGACAATCTTTTTCCTTTTGATTGATGGCCACTATTTACCTGAACGCTCTGCTACTGATTTGGTTTACGGAGTTCTGGCCCCACATACTTCGTCTCATAGAATGAAATGAGATCAAAGCTAGTAAGCATTATGGCTTTTCCAGTTGCTGATGGCATTGTTTGGGATAAAGTGTCATTCGATGTGTATGGTCCTACAGAAATTTTGCAACTTCCATACGTCTTCTGAGTTTATTTGGGGGATGTTGTGTTACCTGGAATGCACTCTGATGATTGGGATGTCAACGCTGTGTACTCACTGTTTTCTGACTTACTGTATTACACTGTATTTGATACTGAAGACTAGTATTTAAATTCAGCAAATTATGCAGATTCATTATGTTACCAACATTATGGCCATCACTTTTTGCCAAGTCAAACACACAATGACCACAGTTTACTTACACACAATGGGAGCATTGCCCAACCCCATTTAAGGGGAGTTCAATTGCTCAAAAAAGGAAGTTTACTTACTTTACTGGCTATAATTTTTCAGACCTGAGATCATATTTTTACAAATTAAATATGACCACTCGCAACAAATGCATGCTTACCCACACCAAATTGGTTTATTCTTCAGCCTTTGTAACCGAGTTGTCCCTGTTAGGTTATGATTATTATATTGACACGATTGATTCAAACTCTATATGGGGAACTAAAACTTGGCAGGTCCAGGGTATTGAGGCCTTACCCCATGCCTGTTTAATACCATCTCAGCTGATATTTTTAAATCAGACAGTTCAGCAGACTATCTCCTTTGGTTTGATCACTGCCAAGAATTTAAATGCTCCATCAATTCAATCCTTGGCTGCCTATGACACATGGAATACACATACCAACTATACGATTGAGCATTTAACTGCTATGTTTCTAAATAGTACTTTTAATTCATCTTCTATTGACCCCTTGGGTTGGTTGCTGTGGCCCATGAACACCAATGCCTGCCATTTGCGTTTTACTAATGCCACAACAGGGTTCACTCAAAATAGACCTGACCCTCGTTACCTTCAATCACATACAATTATCACATATTCTGTTGGTAAATTATGTCAACAGTGGTTGGAACATTAAACGTTGTCATCTGTGAAGCAACATCTTTCCCTTTTTTTGTCAGGTGACATTGTTCTTGTAGATTTCTTTTCGGTCCAAAATCCCTGCGCACTAAGGGCCCGATGTAGGTCACCCAATACCGGTCGGTAACGGCCAAAATTACCGAATTTTGGCCGTTACCGACCGGTATTGGGCTTTTTAGATGTAGGTGGCATTTTTGTAGGATTCGGTATTTTACCGAATCGGTAATTTCGGATTCAGTAAAATACCGAATTTTTAACACACCGATTCTGTAAATTACTGAATCCAGGATGTAGGGAGCACTCAAGTTAGTGCATTCCTCAGTTAAGGATTCGTTATTTACCACCAACTACAAGTTGGTGGTAAATAATGAAAACCTTTGTAAAAGCATTTTTTTTTTATTTTCCATCAGTGCCATGTTGCAGACATACAAGCCCTTAGGGCATGTATGTCTGCAACATGTGCACCCATACACAATTGAGGGGTGCAACAGGGTGTCAAAGTGACACCCTGCCACCCTTCAATGTTTTCCCCTTTTTACCGAATCGGTATTTACGGATTCGGTAATTGACATTCATTCCAATGGGCCTCCAGGCCCATAGGCATGAATGGCAATTACTGAATCGGTAAATACCGATTCGGTAAATACCGAATTTTACAGATTCGGTAAAATTTACCGAAAAATGTCCTACATTCTATGGGCCAGATGTAGGTAAATACTATTTACCTATTCTTAAACACCGAATCATACCGATTCGGTATTTAAGAATAGGTAAATAGTATGTAGGTAATTTTTCTGTAAATTTTACTGAATCTGTAAAATTCGGTATTTACCGAATCGGTATTTACCGATTTGGTAATTGCCTTTCATTCCTATGGGCCTGGATGCCATTCATTCTTATGGACCTGGAGGCCCATAGGAATGAATGTCAATTACCGAATCGGTAAATACCGATTCAGAAAAAGGGGGAAAACATTGAAGGGTGTCAGGGTGTCACTTTGATACCCTGTTGCACCCCTCAATTGTGTATGGGTGCACATGTTGCAGACATACATGCCCTAAGGGCATGTATGCCTGCAACATGGCACCCATGCACATGCACATGCAAATGTTGCAGAAATACATGCCCTAAGGACATGTATGTCTGCAACATGGCACTGTTGGAAAAGCAAAAATAATGCTTTTTCAAAGGTTTTCATTATTTACCACCAACTTGTAGTTGGTGGGGGGGGCGCTAGAGGGCGCATGACAGAATGGCCGCCCTTGGGTGAGGCTCCTGTAGCCTGGATCGGTATCCTTCATTTATCCTGTTAAACCGGCTCTGAATCTAACTGAAAATAACCTGAGCGATAGCAAGTACTGTCCCCGGCACTCGGTGAAAATCTGGCTCCGATCGGACACTTGTATCGGCGCTGGTGAATACCTGAAGTTTTCCCCGGGTGTGCTGCTGGACAGAGGAAATCACTGCAGGCGGCGACGGCGCCCAGGAAAAGCCGCGGCATCACACGTGTGGAGCAGGCCGCACCTCCGGGCCTGTTGCTGGTGTGTGCTCGAGATGGCCCTGTGCCTTTAACTGCCGCCGGAGTCCGCTCGCGACCGGAGGAACTCTACCGCCACGCTTGACGGAGGTGAGGCGCGACGGAGCACAATGCTAATGCCCTGAATGTAGGATCACCCTTCAATGCGCGATTATCACGGGGAACTGCACGGCATCCATTGCGGCGGCCTGGAGTGAAGAGTGACCGGCTCGCGGCAAGCGTCCTTCATCGTGGAGCCTAAGTGTGGCGGGAGCTAAACAGCACGGCTCTTGTATGGACAGGGGGTGGTACAGCCCTTGGCAATTGCAGGCGGAGGTGGCGGCTGTTGTGGGTGCTTCGCCCATTGTGCAATTGGCGTGCAAAACCTGATGGCAGTGTTTAAAGCCTAGTGAATGCCCGTTACCGTGCCTCTACACTCATCCTTGGAGACAGTGGACCCTCCACATACCACAAGACACTGTACACACTGCTTATAGTGAGGTGCTTCTAATTAATGTGCTGCCCCTACTAAATATAGCCCGTAACTCCGAAATATACGCAGACTTGTTGGCAGAACGGTGGAGGGACTCGTCGCCTGGGGGTCGCTGCGCTGCAGGGTGGTGCTGCGCTAGCCATTGGTCGCGCCTCCCCGCTGGAGGTCATTGTGCCCCCGATGCAAAGCTCCTGTGGTTACCAGCTGGCGGGGCGCTGAACGGAGGCTCGCTCCCCCCCTCAGGCGACTTGAACGACGGTGAGGTCTCTGATCTTACTGAGGTTTGGAAGGAGATAGAAAACGCCGGTTAGGGGCAAGGTTGGGGAAACCAGACCTCCGTCAGCCCAAGCTCACATTTGATGCCACCAAAAAGGGGTTGAACTCCACCGTGGAAAACGGGGCACCATCCGGGATGGATCAAGCGACAGGAGGATCAGCTACCACCGAATTCAATACCCAACAACTCTTACACGAAATATGGCAAGGATTTGCGACGGTGGTAGACAAAGTAGACAAAATGTTGACTAGGATGGATGCCCTGGTGCATAAGATGGATCATTATGAAGACAGAATAGGAGAGACGGAACGACGCATCTCCGCGAACGATGACATCACGGCGAGTCATGCAGCGCAACTCACAAGAATGGACAACCTCCTCCGCACTATCGCTGCGAAAAACGAGGATTTGGAAGCCTGCAGCCGACGCAATAACATACGCGTCACAGGCGTCCCGGAGTCCACCAACACGGGGCGCATGGAAGACTACATCGAAAAGCTGTTGCTGACCACCATAGGCGCTGAAGCCTTCTCCACCCAGTTCATAGTGGAGCGGGCACACCGCTCTCTTGGGCCACAGACTAAACCTGGAGCTCCGCCACGACCCATAATAGCACGACTACTCAACTACCGAGATCGCGATGTGGCCTTGCGGGTGGCCCGTACTAAAAGAACTTTATCCTATGATGGCGTCTCCTTTTCCATTTATCCGGACTTCACCCCACTAGTTCAAGAGGAAAGGTGGAAATTTATCGCAGTGAAAAAGAAATTACGCGATGCAGAAATAGACTATGCCCTACTATACCCGGCCCGGCTTCGGGTGACACACCAGGGGCGGCAGGGCTTCTTCACTAAGCCACAGCAGGTGGAGGATTATCTAAAGGCACTGAAGAAAGAGCAACACAGACCATCTGGACGGAGACCTGCAAGCCAGGACGATCCACACGAGACTGATGAGGAAGCTTGAGATATTCTCCATGGGGTTTACCTATGGCTTGTTTGAAGACTAGAGGCTACTGTTGATAATCCATATTCGACACCGAGCATGGGGATGCTGATTACTCACTGTGCAGACTGGGTTCGAGAGTTCCGGTGGTAATGTATTCCAGGCCCCACCTATCCCTCCTTCACCGCTGCCCGACGGTCGTATAAGTTCAAGGCGCGGGAGGGGGGGGGTGGATGTGTGACCACCTAGAGTAGTTCCCCCTTGGGTATTCCCCCATGTTTCCTACTGTCGATCTATTGACGGTGATGTTGGTTGTGGGAAGAAGGGGTGGGGGGTTGGAAGAAGATGCTGGCATGTTGGGGCTGCTTCAGTGGGAGGGGGGAGGCGCAATAGTGGAGGGGCTGGGCTGTGCTGTTATACCGCCTGGCGCTGTTTGTTGGTCGTTGGATGTTCGATCCCCGGGGGGGATGGGGGAGGGGGAGGGGGGGAGGCGGGATTGTTTGGGGTTCTTCAACAGTGATTAATGACGGGGGATGTTGTTATGCTTCCAGGTCTGGGTGGTTGGGAGACCGATTAGCATCTAGATGTAATTCTGGGATTGTGAAAGGGATGCGGGTGCTGTCACATTGGCTGTTACTGACTCATGCAATTGAAGCAATGTTAAATGTTATCCTTCTGATATGTAATGACACTGCCTCTTATGATGATGGCTGACGGGTTGCTGTCAAGGATATCTGTGTTGACTTCGAATATAAGGGGCTTGAACGATGCCAGAAAAGGTAGAAATGTGTTAGCTTATTTGGACAGACATAGTATACATATCGCCCTCTTACAGGAAACACATCTAAGCCCCCGCACCAACCATACATTTGCTAGTAAGTGGGCGGCCCACCGTAGTTTTTCTTCATATTCTGCATATGCTAGAGGGACGGCTATTTTAATCAAAAAGTCAATACCCTTTGTGACGCTCGGTAAACTGCTAGATTCAGAGGGTCGCTTTGTGTTAATGTGGGGTAGGTTTGGCACGGACGGGGTCACGATAGTAAAATGCTATGCTCCTAACACTGATACGCCTGAGTTCTTTGCCAGACTATGGGGCAAGGTGATCGATGTAGGCTCTAAGCATGTTATATGGGGGGGGGATTTTAATGTAGCCCTGGTCCCAGGAATGGATAGATCGGAAGGTAGCCCCCAATACAATAGACGTGCAGGGGATGTGGTGAAAGGCATAATAGCGGAAGGAGGCTTGATAGACAGTTGGAGATTTACTCATGCTTCACATAGAGAAGGTACGCATTTCACTACACACTCCAACACGTGGGCTCGGTTGGATTATTGCCTATTGTCTCGCGGGCTGAGTGTGGGTCTGGGAAAGGTGTGCCACTTGCCGAGGACATTATCGGATCACTGTCCACTACTGGTTCAAATTACCATGCCCGCCTATGACAGACCGAGGGCCTCCTGGCGTCTTCAACCTACAGCGCTATTAGATGAGGTCTTTAAATCCGAATTAGGAGATGAAATCAAAGCCTTTTTTCCTAGGAATCGGGGATCGGTGGAGGATGTGGAGACGATCTGGGAAGCGTTTAAGGTCACGGTCAGGGGTCACTGTATCTCCAAAAGCTGCGGTGTTCTGAGGGACATTCGGGGTACCATCACGAAACTTGAACAGGAATTGAAAGAGTTGGAGGTGAAAATGTCGCAGGAAGCCCAGGGGCAGCCCTATAAAGACTTTCGAGATAAACTTACACAATATGAAGCGGAGGCAGCTAGGGAGGTTAAATTCAGGGGTAAACACTGGACTGCTAGGAGGTATTGTGAGGGAGAGAGGCCGGGACGAGCACTTGCAGGCCTCATACAAAATCGCCGATACAGCACACACATACTGGAAGTAATTACACCTGAGGGCGAGAAATGTCAAGACACTAAGAGTATCCTACATCTCTTTACAACACATTATAGGGGACTATATCGTACACAACGATCAGGAGATGCACTGTTTGATGACTTCCTCAGCGAGCTGGCATTGTGCTGGCTTAGCGACACCCACAGTCAATTTCTCAGTGCCCCTTTAGACCTAGACGAAGTGCGAGATGCCATAATGTCATTACCGAATGGTAAAGCTCCCGGCTTGGATGGCCTCCCAGCTGAATTTTATAAATGCTACGTGGACATACTGGCCCCGGTTTTGAAGGAGGTTTTCGAAGACGCACTAGAGACAGGGATATTGCCACGATCCATGCGAGAGGTGGTGATTACCTCCCTTCTGAAACCTGGGAAGGACCCATCAGACTGTGACTCTTACCGGCCACTCTCCCTCATCAACTGCGATGCGAAGATTTTAGCCAAAGTCTTAGCGACTCGGTTGTCCCTCTTGATGACCATGATAGTGCTCCCAGACCAGGCCGATTTTGTGCCTGGTAGGTCCACCACTCATAACTTACGTACTCTTTTCTCACTTATACGCACCATAGCACCAGAGGTTCCAGTGGCTGCCGTGTTTTTGGACGCCACGAAAGCGTTTGATTCAGTTTAATGGGACTATATGGTAACTGTATTAAACAGGATGGGCTTTCCAAGGTTGTTTGTCGACTGGATCAGATTGCTTTACACTAAGCCTACAGCGAGGGTACTGATTAATGGTGTGCTATCGGACCCGATTTCTATCACCAGAGGCACTAGGCAGGGATGCCCGCTCTCTCCTTTGCTTTTTGCTATTGTGATTGAGCCCCTAGCATGTCGCATCCGACAATTCCATAAGCAGAGCGCTTTTAAATGTTTCCAACGGCAGATTGACGTGTCCCTTTATGCGGATGATTTGACACTCTATGTTACTGACCCCCAAACTAATCTCAACCCATTGCTACGTGAATTTATAGTGTTCGGGCGCATGGCAGGCATTCAGATTAATTGGAGGAAATCACTGTTCTTTCGACTCACTTCAGCAGTGTCTCGATTTCAATTAGACTACCCTTTAGATTGGTGTAGCACGGACCTCCGTTACCTTGGCATACAAGTGGCCATAGACAAGGAAGATACCATAAGGTTGAACTATGGCACTGCAATCACAAAACTGACCGAAGATGTCACTCGCTGGCTGTCCCTGCCACTATCCATTGCTGGAAGGGCGTCACTTATAAAAATGGTTATCCTTCCAAAGTTTTTATACCTCTTTCAGAATATCCCATACTTCCCGGGGGCCTTTTTTTTTTAAAACACTAAGATCGGAACTGCTGAGACTATTCTGGTGTGGCAAGCAGCCGCGACTGGCATGGTCTGTTGTCACTCAACCGTATGTTAATGGAGGGTTTGACGTACCAGACTTCCTCGTCTATTACCTGAGCGCTCAGGCACAATATGCATACCACTGGTTTACACCGACCCCTTTTATGCCGCAGCTGGCTGTCGAGGACTGGATAGCGCGGCCCTTACCCCTGAAAGGAATTATACATGCTCCTGTGGAAGCCATTGAAACGCCTTTCACAACCGTGACCTGCACAATAGACGCTTGGCGTCGTATTCGCAAAATACTACGACTTCCGATGCTCTACTCACCAGAATTACCTCTTATATACCACCCCCAACTGACCTTGCTGCAGGAAGGTGGGTTTCACAAGCTGTGCCGCCGACTTGGCATTCACAAGTGGGGGGACCTCTTCGTGACTGGCCAATTTAAAAGTAGGGACCAGCTGTTTCAGGATCTACCACTTAATCCTCTCGAACTTTTCTACTATGTCAGACTGCGGCAGGGTATGAGGAGTATTTTGCCGCAGTTCCCTGAGGAGCCGGAGATAATGCTTCCTCTACACACTGTATTGACATCAGCGGATGGGCGTCACATAGTATCCCACACATATAGGAACATTAGCAACAAAGAGTGACCACACAGTGTAAAGCTCGAGCACAGTGGAGTGTAGACATAGGGACTGACATTGATGATCAACAGTGGGCCTATTGCTGCAACATAACTTCTACCATTTCCTCTAGCTGTAGGCTCAGGATTATACATTTTAAATTCTTGCAGAGAATATAGTATACACCAGTAAAAAAGCTGAGATTCCACCTAGCCGACAATGACAGTTTTGATAGATGCAGGGCGGAGGGTGCAGACTTCTTGCATTTAGCATGGGGATGTCCAGTAATATCTGACTACTGGACGGAGGTTCATACGGCGCTCCAAGAGATGGTGGGCGGGGTGGTAGATAGAGATCCACTCGTTATGTTACTGGGTTATACGTTGAAGGTGCCCAAGCCCGTTAGGAAATTTGTCAGTATTGCCTTATTACTCGCGAAGCGCAGGGTTGCATGTCGATGGGGGAGGGGGAGAGCCCCCAAATTTAAGGAGTGGTTGAATGATATTATTTACTGTCAGGATCAAACTCAAATTTATGCGGAGACACAGCCGGCTCGCAACAGACTTAAGGACATATGGGACCCTCTACGTGAATATCTGGTGAAATGCAATAGTGAATCGAACGATGGGGATCTAATGGACATTAATCCTTCTGCTGAGATATAAATCATGCTACTAATCGGGTGGTTGGGTTACAGTTCTTATCCTTTGCTACTGCACACTCTGAGCTATGATAGATATCGTGTAACAGTGATGTATCTACGTCTACTACTGCTAGTGCTACATCTTCTAAGCCCTGATATTGCTGTGGTGACGGCAAACGTATAGGATCGTTCTAGTTCACTGGACTTCTTACTGATGGCTGTCATGTAAAATGTTCTGCTTGTCTGGTCAGAAGACCTTTGCTGAATATGGACTCAACCCTGAGGTCAACATTAATACTGCTGAACTAACGTATGTAATGTATGTATTGCTGAGCCTGTTGCCTGTGATATTGTACCTGTATTGTAACTGAAAGAAATCCCAATAAATAAAGTTTTCACAAAAAAAAATAGAACTGTGTTGATCAACAATAAATACTTAATTTCGAAATACAAAAAAAACCAAAAACAAAAAAAAACAACTTGTAGTTTGTGGTAAATAACGAATCCTTAACTGAGGAATGCACTAACTTGAGTGCTCCCTACATCCTGGATTCGGTAATTTACCGAATCGGTATGTTAAGAATTCGGTATTTTACCGAATCCTTAGATTACCAATTCGGTAAAATACCGAATCCTACAAAAATGCCACCTACATCTAAAAATCTCAATACCGGTCGGTAAGGGGCGAAATCCGGTAATTTCGGCCGTTACCGACCGGTATTGGGCAACCTACATCTGGCCCTATTTACCTATTCTTAAATACCGAATCGGTATGATTCGGTATTTAAGAATTTTTCCAAATTAGGACATTTGGAAAAAGTTCTTGCTGTGGTTGACAACAGCATAAATCCTTTGTCTTCTCGAATATATACACTGCACAATGCTGGTGTCTGGGTGTTTTGTAACACTGCTGGTTTACAGAGAGTTGAAAATATGTTTCTGAAACGGTTGTTAACAGTGCCTAAAAGCACTGCAGTTACTATTTGTATAAATAAATTTGGTGTAACCCTACTATCTTTTCGTCTCCAGTTATCACCACTTCTGTTATGGCGTAGTATATGGGTGATAGAAGAGACTGTCCTAAATCGTGATATAATTACTGTCTGTTTGAAACTAGATTGTGTCAAGAAAATACCCTGGATTATGTATATACATTAGTTACTGGGGAAGCTGGGGCTCCCTGACTGTATTGACACCCCCGGTATTATAGTCAAAATTCCAAGAGTTAAACTGAAAAGAATGTTTATGACGTATAGTTATGAAGTCAGAGATCATTTAGAATATAGCAAGAAAAGAGTTGTTGAACACTCATTACTGGTTTGTTCTTTAGGTACTGAACCCTATCTCTCTTTCTATTTTAATCACCCTAAGATGTTTTATCTCATAAGATTCAGGATGGGTTTTGCCCATTTATTGGTTTCCTATCCGCGTGATGCACATTGTGAAGCAAAACTGGATTTGTGTCCTTGTGACTCAGAATCAACACAGAGCACAGAGCACTTTACATTGTATGTTTTTCTGTGGACTCTATACAACTCATAGACGCGCTTTTTTAAAACCACTGTTAAGAGTTTTAAATATAAGAAAGTGCAGGGCTGCGTTACAATATATTGGATGACATACCTTTTTAGTATTGAAGGTGTGACAGCCAGATTATGGTGTTCCACTTTTCCTGTAAATTCTATGGCCCAGATGATATGCTGTGAATGAGTGTCCCATTAAGCGTCAAAAGATTTTTTTCTCTCTCTTCCTCAGTTTTATGTTTTATACCACTGAGATTGCACTTTGAATTTGAGTGCCTTTTTGGCTTTCCACAGAGACGCTTTGACTCTGCTTACCTCTGATTTTTATTTTAGTCCAGGGCTACCGACCTGACCAAGACAAGGGTGTCACATGACCCATGGGGACATTGTTGTCTTCTCTACATTAGCATGAGCACGTTGCAGATAGTCCACTGCTTTGCACATGTTAATACACAAGTTTATTTTGCAAATGTCTCTTCTGCCATTTTCACTTGAGAATCGATAGCTGTGTTCACATTCTGCATGTTCCTGGGATTTAGTCTGAACATTGTGAGCAAGGTCGAACAACAATGCCCCTTGTTATTCTGTTCTGGTCAGGCCCTAGCACCTAGACAAAAGATACAGATGCAGCTGTTGTTTGTGAATATGTACTTTGGTCTTATTGGAATTCAAGAATAGGTAGGAGTCACTTGGAGAGGCACCTTTCCAGGGAGAAGGGCTAGACCGCCCCTACCAAGTAGATCTATCATCTATAGACTGAGGTATGGGATCTGCAGATAATGCCTGAAGATCTTCTTATACATAATTATTCTGTTTCTATACAAGGGGAGGGAGAATAGGCTACACTGTCTTTTTATAATGACAGCTCCTTTCATGATATACAGACTAATTACTACGCTTATCATATTAGTGGTATGCATTTTCCTGCTTGTTGTGGCCACATATACTGCATATTAGAGAACGTTAGTTAAAATAAATATTTAAAACGTATTCATGTCTGTCAGATCGTATTATGGACAAGTACAAGAATGTGAGCGAAAGGTTGTGTCTTGAACCGCGATTCCTGAGAGAGTCGGGAGTGTTGTGTTCTGGGGTGTCTAATCACTTGTTTCTCTGTGAGTGAGTGGTAGAGCAAGTGAGACACTATAGCTAGTCAGTCCTGGGCTCATGGATACTAAGATGGTAGGATGACTTAGTCTCTATATACTCAGGTGCCATAATCCTACGCATAGTTCTGTGTTTGTGCGGAATCCCTGCAACATGGTTAGCTGTTGTAAAGTGTCCTTAAGCTAACAAAAACTAATTTCAGCAAACAGGAGGTGATAAGGCAAAATGTTCATGCAAAGACCACACCAAAGGCTGCCAGACCTACCAATGCCTATTAATTTGAGAATGGTACTTAAGTCTGAGTTAGAAAGATTGTGTGCATTGTGCATCATCAAGCTAATTGAGGGTTCGGCGTGTTTGACCCCTATAGTATTGATGCGCAAATCTGATAAAACACAGATTGTGTGTGGATTTGTGTGACTTGAACTCTAACATCTGGGTCAATTGCCAGCCACTAGCTATTACCAATGCAATGTTTTCTAGTGTTAAAGGGGCTGTGTTTACTTCTCTTGACAACGCAGATGCATATCATCAAGTGGAGTTGTGTAAAGAGTCCAGATATCTAACATAATTTGTGACAAGAGAAGAGGCATATCATTATGTCTAAATGCAATTTGGGTTGCAGTCAGACTTTTGGTGTTTCAGATGTTGATAAAAAAGACATATCAGGAGTTTCTTATTTTTAGGATGATATTTTGATTTGTAGTAGAGGTATATGTGGCATGATGAGAGATTGAGGAGAGAACTGAATATTCTTAAAATGGTTTGTCATTGAGAAAGGATACCTGCAAATTCTGTCAAAATTGAGTGGAATATTTGGGTCTTCATGTGTCAGGTAGGGGTATGGAGCCCAAAATAAAGCTCTTGAAGTGTGATTGAGGTGGTGCCTGCAACTTAGGACAAAGATCATCTGAGGTCATTCCTTAGGTTGATTGGATATTATGCTAAATATTTTTGAGAATGTCACTAATAAAACTTTTTGTTTAAATGGCTTGCTCTAAAAAATGCAAAGTATGTTTAGGACTATAAGTGTGAGAATGTTTTTGAGTCAATCAAAAGAGATATTATATCTGCTTGCCTTTTGAAACCATTTGACACCCACAATGTGTGCAGTATCACCATCAATGCGAGATTAATGCCGGGTAATGCACTATCCTTAGTACCCCTAAAAATGAAAGAATACAGACAACACCACAGAAATGTATGTTTCCGGATTCGTACAATAAAGCATCATGTTCTCCAATTCTCCTGTCTCTTTCAGGAACCCCTGCATGTCAGCCCCTATCGGATTCAACTCTACAGAGGCTGCAGACATAGAGCAAATAGCAGGGAGTGGACAATAATGCCTAATACCCCAACCTAGATTCTATATTTGCTTGATGTTGCTCCATTCACGTTTACCACTGCTGTGGCGGCTTGGCAAAGCAGAGCCACCCTGCAGCATATACTCTGTCCAAGTTTAAGTGACGGTATGACCAGTCAATATAGACAAATGCCTTTTCTGCAGCAAATGCCACTATGGTTGTAGGATCTTGATCTTCCTTCATTTTGTTCAGCCAGACTTCTGAGCATAAGTCCCACCGCCCTTCCCAGCATGAACTCCGTTTGGTTCTTATGATCTATAGAAGTGATTACTCTATTTACCCGTATTGCCAATACCTTTGCTAATAGTTTGCATTTAGTAATGAGATTGGTTTATATATGGTGCATACACTTTTGGGTTTGTATTTTGGGGTATGACTGTAATCCCTGCATGTTGGAGATCCATTTGGAACTCTCCTTGCTTCTAAGCCAACAGGAATAAATCCAGCTGTTGGCCCAAGGTTTCTTCCCGTATTGCACTTGTGTCAGAGCTTCTTGTATTTGTTTTAGTTAGAGGCCAGCTTTTAAATTCCTTCTGTCCGTTGTTGCAAGGACCGGTACCTGCAGTCCCCCCAAAAATACCTCTTTCTTCTCTTCTGTCTAAGTGCATATAGTGCCTTGTAGAAATGAGGAAAGGCTCATAATCAATCCTCAATATTTCATTTGGTGAGACTCGTTTTGCAAAAGTGCCCATCAGACAATGATATGACAGTGCTGTAATATAGCGGACCAGGAGTTCCCAGTAGTCAGACCATTAAAGTGGGCTCACCAGACTAGGTCGCTGGTGTCAACTCAATGTGTGATCCAAGAACTTTTGAGATGATGTTGTCTAAGTAAGAGAGACTCTGGTTGAAGCTGTATTTTTCCCATTGATGTAGAGCATGATAGTGCAAGGGGCCAAGAAAACCAAACTGGACTGGGTAAACAAAGGGATGATGAGCTGAGCTAGAGATCTGAGTGAAAGGGAGTGTGAATAGAGGGCTGAATGAAGCTCATGCTTGATCTTGGAAATGTTCCTCTGAAGAAGTTTCAGGCTGCAAGTGCCTACTGTAAACCCCAGGAAACCCATAGTCTGAGAAGTACTACAGGACAATTTCTCAAAGTGGACTACACAATGAGGTTGTGGAGAAGGGAGATTGCCAAGTCAAATTGACTGGAGAGAGCAAGAAGTCACTGATTCATCAAAAAGATAATGGTTTAAATAAACATTGACACAAATGACCCTTAAGCATAGATAGGACACTCTGTGAAATACCAAGAGGCAATGTAGAGACCAATGAGGAAACATTGATAGTACCATTGTGTGGTAAATAAATAAATAATACCCTATTTTTGAATGCATAAATGAATAACAGATAGCTCAATAAATAAGAGTCAAGATTCGAGGTAGTAGGAGTTTGCAGGTTTATTACAGCATAAAGGACAGGAACAGGACCACCTGCACAGGAATAGGATGGCAAGGCCCAGCAGCGCTGCCGGGGTCAGGATCGGGACAAGGGAATAACTTTTTAATAACAGTGCATGAGCATATATACATAACGCAAACACATAGCATTACATTGCAATAGGCGTAGCAGTGGGTGGAGCAATAGGCGTGACGCGTAGCAGTCGCGAAAGATAAGGGTGAAAAGAGGTGTAACAGGGCGTATACATAGACATGTGATGCAAACGTAACAGAATATGTCATGAATGGGGCGGAAACCATGGAGGGGGCTACCTGAGGAGCCGGGACCTCTAACCTGATGGTGCGCGCAAACCAGCAATGACGTGTTACTAGGAGAAGCTGGGGGCTATGAACTCTGTGCTAGGAGCAGAGACTGAAGTCTGGAGAGTCAGGGCGACATGTACCTAAACAGTATCTAGTATCTGATGTTTAGAGAACATGTTGATATAAACTAGAAGTCAGGAGGGGAAAGGCTAACTTGATTCTAAGACTGGACCATGCATTATTCTACATGTAGTGCGTGATGGAGAATATTAAATGACCATTAAATGCAGTATTTCTCTAACGTGGAGACGTGAAGGCTAGATAATGACGGAAACTATCGATGCGATTCAGTAGCTTTAGGAATGCAGAGAAGGAGGACTGAACTGATAACTGGAATCATAACATATTCTTGGCAGACTCAGAGGCAGAGCCAGGGCGAGCCGGGCACTGCGAGGCAGGAAGTAAGTGAAGGGTCGAGGATACAGGTGGGGGCTGTATCGCTCCTCAGCGAGGCTTCAGGAGACAGGAGCTGAATCTGGTGTCCGGGCCCTTTTGAGGCCCAGAAACAGGGACTTTACAATGGAATAACGTGCACACCGAGAAACGTGGCAACGTAGCTTTACATAGGCCTGATATTCGTAGTATTCACGAGAACTGGAAACTGGCATACTAGAGGTGGACACAACTGTAATTGCGTCATTAATCGAACATAGGGAATGCATATGCATATTTAATCATGCACACATAACATATGATGGATGACACGTAGGGACACAGAACATGGCAAAATTTACTTTTCCACATTCCCTCCTTGTCACTACGTTTCCATCAGGAAACATCAATATTCATGATACCATCTATCATTTCATACAGTATCATTTGCTCGTCTCGAATTATCCTGGAACGGGATTTAGAACGGGGCTTGGGACTAGGAATACAAGAGGTAGCACAAATGCCGCAAATCGCAGGGCCACATTGTATACAGAGGCAGCAGCTGAATATGATCGCTACTGCAATACCTAGAAAGGACAATACTTTCCATCCCCAGGCGGAAATTATATTCCAGAACCAACCGGACCATGTCCAGGTGCCTGGATCTTGGTGTAACAGATGGGCAATTTTATGGAGTCTGGTTATAGCTGAATAAACAGACGGCGCGTTATTTGGAATGAAAATGCAGCAACTAGATCCGATGACTCTACAGGCCCCGCCCCTATCTGCCAGTATGACGTCAAGGACGAGACGATTCTGTAAAACGACAAATCTCATAGCAGATTGCTCTTCGGTTAAGTTACCTAAAGCAGAGGCAGTCTCATTTACTACAGCTTCGAGGGTTCTGGTTAACCTACGGATTAACTTACTATTCTGGATAGGTCCTATAAAGAAGAAGAAACCTCTGTTGAAATCTGTATACTGTTCTAGAGCAGTTTCAGTATAATCGACAATGGGGGACTCCCTTCTATGTTTAATGTGTACTAGATGTGTGTTTCTATGATAATCAGGTGGGGCTAGGAAAACTGGTGGCAGTAGGAAGGCAATGTAACAGGTTCCCTCCCAATCGAGGGGCAGACGAACATATGCAGTTTGACCACAAATAAAATAAGAATGACGTGAAGCTTTGAAAATAGATTTCCCACTGTCACTATACTTGACAATAGTAGTACAATCACTATGTCCTACGTGTACGGAACCATTATTTCGGACACATAGTTCGCCTTTAACTGGTAGTACTGAAATAGCAGGTAAGTCTGGAGTAGTATCAGACTGAACATTCCGGACCATGAAATTCGAAGAATAGTTACCTAAATTATACACTTCATTTTCTAGATCTAACCCGGTTCTGTGGGGAAGACCTTGCTTGTCTGGGAAACATGTACTGTTAAGAAAAGACATATCTGTTGAGGATGACGTTAACGTGGACCATGCTCCACACGAACCATTATGTGAAAAAGGATAAGGAAAAAGTGGCAGAACTCCCTTCGGTATCTGGAAAGGGGGGAGTCGACCACACACCCAACAATTAGTGGCATTGCTGGTCTGATGTGAGTAATGTAACATGCGGATAAAAGAATTATTTTTCATAGCGAGGCGGTAAGAGAGTTCATGAGGAGGCAGATCACTAAACGTGTGCTCTATTGTAGCATTAGCAGACTTATTTACATGAAGAACTGGGAAACACAGGTAAAATGCATAACTGGTGCAGGAAATCATAATGCTGAGAAACAATATGAAACATAGAAAAACGATACATCGAATTGAGTTTTGACTAACTCTCTCACTATGGGGGTCTATTTTATACATGTCAGAAACAGTCTAACCGTTTCACCTAGGGGAGGACTTAGACAATCAAACTGGCTGACTTATTTTACTAGACCGGAGTTTCAACTTATACTCCTGTTGCGGAGTTTTCTTTAACAGGGGAGGGTTTGTAGCAACGTCTTTTGCGGGACAGTCCTTGAGAACAATATTTTGGCAATCCTTCAAATCCTGGGAAATGTTCTTTGAGACGGGTTTCAGTCCATAAAACTTCTTTATATGTGAAAGGTGCACCCAGCCTTTGCGACCCTCCAACTTCACGGCTGTACGGGTGGCGAGGAGGACCTGTCGGGGCTCCTTCCAGCGTGGCTCCAGCGGACTTGAGCGGTCAAAATTGCGGACAAGAACCATGGATCCTGGAACGATTTCATGCGGTGCCACCTCGGTATTGTCTGGAAATGCGGCGGCAACCTGTGAACGACAAGAGTTGAGGGCAGACATCAAGGAAGCTAGGTAATCTGTCAGCATATTACTTGAGACATCGGTAATACTTCGGGGTCTAGGAGTACCCCACATGTTAGGGGGCGGCCGAAAACGACCTCATACGGGGACAGACCTGATCTGGAATGTGCGACCATGCGCATATAAAATAAAGCGACTGGCAGAGCTACTAACCAGTCCACACCTTTCTCTTTACATACTTTTGCAATACGGATTTTCAGAGTCTGGTTATGTCTCTCTACGAGACCGGCTGCTTCAGGATGGCGTACACAATGAAACTTCCACTGGTACCCTAACAACAGGGAAACATGCTTCATCAACTCAGATGAGAATGGCTGGCCGTTGTCAGAATATACGACTCTAGGGAGTCCATAGCGGGGGAAGAACTCACGAACCAACTGCTTGGCAGTGGTCGCGGCGGTGTAATCTGGAACTGGATATGCTTCTGTCCACCTGGACAAAGCGCATACAACTACAAGGACATACTTGAAACCTCGACATCGTTCCATCTGAATATAATCCATCTGGAGGACTTCAAAAGGGTGGTCAGGAGGTTGGAATCCACCTTGTTCCACCGGGACACTTTTACCTGGATTGAACTGGCAACATATCATACAGGTACGGACTTTCTGCTTGGCTGCAGCTCGTAAGTGCTTGTTGAACCAAATGTTCTGGATACTGTCTAACATAGCTTTTTCTCCTAAATGTGCTGGACTATGTGCGGTATTAATAATGACTTGAACCATAGAGTCGGGGAGAAACCATGTGGCTCTACCCTTCGTTAACCATCCTTGATCTGTCTGGACCCCTCCTTGTTCGGACCATTTCTTGATTTCTTCGGGAGTAGCATGTAACTGGATATCTATGACATCTTGTGTAGGGTCCTTAACTGTCATACATGTAATCGGATCTGGAGTGTGTGTCTGTGTCGGATTAACTGGAATGTCTGGAGTCTGTGCTGTAAGCTTGGCTGTGCGATCTGCTAGATCGTTACCCTGGGAAATAATGTCAGTAACTTTCGTATGTGCTTTGCACTTCATGATAGCAATAGATGTCGGTAAATGTATGGCTTTTAACAGAGCTTGAATAAGGAGACCATGCTGAATCTTGGTTCCATGAGAAGTCATGAAACCTCTCTCCTGCCAGAGCACTCCGAAGTCGTGTACAACTCCAAATGCGTAGCGTGAATCTGTGTAAACATTAACTTTCAAGTTCTTGGCGTGTATGCAGGCTTGTGTCAGAGCAACTAGCTCTGCTGCTTGAGCGGACAGGGTGTCAATACGGTGTGTTTCAATAACTTCAGTGTCAGTAGTCACTGCATACGCGGCGACTAGTTCTCCTGTACTTGTTCTCATACATGAACCATCCACATAAAGTGTCAGGTCGGGGTCTGGTAACGGAATATCTGTCAGATCTTGTCTTGGCTTGGTCATAATGTTAACTACTTCCACACAGTCATGTGTGGCCGAATTCGAAGTGACTGATGGTAACAGTGTAGCAGGGTTCAGGATGTTGCAGCGTCTGATTTCTATGTGTGGCTGGAACAGTGTCAATTCATAACCTGTTAAACGTGCAATTGTCAAGTGCTGAGTTTGTGTTCGGTTTAAAAGAACTTCCACGGAATGTGGAACTTGTACTGTCAAGGAATGTCCTAATACTATGGAATCACTTTGTCTGATAGCTAGTGCTGTGGCTGCAACTGACTTGAGGCACGCAGGCAGAGCCTGGGCTACAGGATCTAATGTGCTCGAAAAATAAGCACAGGGCTTGTATTGTCCTGCTTGATCTTGTGTGAGAACAGATAATGCTGTACCTTCGCGTTCAGTGACGAAAAGTGTAAAAGGCTTACTGTAGTTCGGTGTCGCTAGAACTGGAGCTTGGCATAGGGCTTTCTTTAACTCATTGAAACAGAGTGTATGTTCAGATGTCCAAGGGAGGACAGTCGATACGGCTGCCTCCTGTGTCGTTAACTGTATCAGTGGCTTGGCTAGAAATGCATACTGAGGAATCCATTGTCTGCAGTAAGAAGTAAGGCCGATAAAAGCACGTACCTCCTTCTGGGTCTTGGGCTGAGGAAGACTCGCTATTAACTGGATACGGTCTGGTGTCAACTGCCTACCCCTCTCGGACAGTAAGTGTCCTAAGTAGACCACTTGCTGGACACAGAATTGAAGCTTAGAAGGGGACACCTTGTGTCCCATCTCGGCTAGAAAATACAAGACTGTAAGAGATGCTCGCTCGCAAGCACGTTCAGAACGGGCTGTGATCAGGAGATCATCGACATACTGGAGCAGGGCAGTGTCAGTTGGCATGTGAATGTTGTCTAGTTGTCTCTTAAGTGCTTGACTGTAAATGCTAGGGCTTTCTGTGAAACCTTGAGGAGCTCGTGTGAACATATAGCTTCTTCCATTTAAACAAAATCCGAAAAGGAACTGGCTGTCTGGATGAATAGGGACACTGAAAAACGCGTTCTTGAGGTCGATTACAGTAAAGAACGTGGCTTCGGAATCAATGGCTGTCAATAGGGAAGAGATATCTGGAACGACTGGGTACTGAGGAATAATACATTTATTAAGTTCTCGTAGGTCAATCACTAATCGATATACTGGGGGTGCATTTGGATCAGTACGTTTCATGACTGGAATGATCGGGGAATTGCATACATTGGAGTCAGTTTCTACAACCACTCCTTGAGCCATGAGCTCGGCAATAATTTTGGATAAGGCTGCTACAGCCTCAGGTGGCAATCTGTACTGTCTGATTCGTGGTAACACCACACCTGGCTTGAGAGTCACACGATGGGGTGTGATTTGCATATAACCAACATCAGTTGGACCTTGCGCCCATAGATGCTGCGGAACATTAGACAATCTGGGATCAAAATCTCGTAATACATAGTGACCCTTAAAGTCACGTAGGAACAATCGTATTCCCTCTGGGGAACAGCATATAACTGCACCTAACTCTTTCAGTGTTTTAATACCTAATAAATTCTCTGGACATGACTTAGTAAGTAACAGATCAGTAGTGCGGGACAATGGACCTACTTCTAGAGTAACTGGCTTTGATATTTCATTTACAATGGGTTTTCCTGAAAATCCAAGGGAAACATTTCTTGAGCCTGAGAGCGGAGCCCCTGGAACTTCGGCGTGACTAATTGTGGTCCTACTTGCCCCTGTATCAATCAAAAACTTTCTGTCTTTCCCTAATACTTGACTGTGAACATAGGGACCTTCTTGATCTACAGGTATCTCGATGAGAGGCAAGCCTACCTCCCTCTCTAGGCTGTTTCATGAATACTGCTGGTACTCTGGATACTCAGACTGTGCATACTGGTACATCTGCTGTGTAACGTGCTGTGTTGCAGCGATGGGCTGCGGTGCTGTAACTGTCTGTGGTGCATTCTGTGGCTGAGGAATCTGTGAAACTTGTTCTTGTCTAGGCGGACGTGGTCTTTCTTTAGTCTTACCGGTAGCTATGTTGTGTTTCAGAACTGCACACTCGTTTATAAAATGACCTGGCTGTTTACAATAATTGCAGTTCCCTTTAACGGGAGCTGCAGGATGACTGGCTTGATTCGGACCCCTCTTCTGACTGTCTTGAGGAACAGATTGTGCAACTAGTACTTTCATTTTCGTGTCTTTCATACGTTTTCTCTCGTGTTCTTGTTCTTCCCTGATCCTATTCTGGTGGTATTGGAGCATCTGCAGCATCTGGGACGGGGTATTAGCTTGCCAGGTACTTTCGACTTTCAAAACTCGATTTTTAATTTGTGGACTTGAATTCTCGACTAATTTAGTAACAAAAAGGTGAGGGTATGACTCACTACTTGTCTTGAGGCCACTGTTAATGCTAAAACATTTCTCAAATCTGGAATAAAAATCACTAATATCTTCGTCTTGTTTCTGTTTACAGGCTGAGATTGCATCCCAGTCTTCTTTTCTAGTTGTCAATAATCTGGGTAAAACTTGTATTAATAATTCCGGTAATTCTTTACATTTCGCTCCAAGACCGGTACCTGGTACTCGTGCCTTGTCTTCAGCTTCTAGAACTGCCCAATCGATCTTTTTCTCTCCCACCTCCCATTCTTTTTCCTTGAGCTTTTCATACACCCCTGCGGGCAGCAGAACCTTTAACATTTTAATTATATCTGGATACGTGTATTCTCCCATACGGAGCATGTCTTTTAATTCTCTATGGAACCCTGCTGGATCTTTATCATGACAGGGAATTAATTTCTTCATCTCTAGGAGTTCCATCTTTGTAATCGGAGTGTAAACAAACACTCGTTCTAGTTCGCCACCCGTTCCTCTAACTGGGTGGACTTCTCGTAACGGATTCTGTCTCTCTATGTAAAATGGTTTACTTTCTGAGGGTGAGACATGAACAAAATGCGGATTCAAAAACGTTCTATATTTGTGACGCTGTTCTAGAATGACACTAATTAAATCGGTACCTAAACCTTTCCATCTATACTGGAGTAGCTCGTTCAGGATATCGTGTAACGGACCTGGATCAGAGTGTTGACCCTCATACAATGTAATGAGGTGCTGAATCATATACATACCCGCCAGTCGTTGCTCGGCTGGGGGCATTTTCAGAAACATTTGTGCCACTATTTCATCTGGAAAAGTGGTAGAATCAGTAGTCCATCGGACTGCCGATCGGGCTAGTTCTTGTTCATGCATGGTACTTAACTCACTGTAACCGATTCGTGATTTCAGAATGTGATCGGTAGCTTGAAACACTTGTTCTAGAGAACCTTGTTCTGGTGCTGGATGATGGAAAATAGACTTGTGTTCTAGGCGTAAATGGCGATCTGGAAATCTAGATTTTCCTACATACGCTATTCTGTCAGGATTCTCGTCGTCTAACTCTTCAGGATCAGAGTTACTTTCTTTCTCGCTTACTTGTCCTGCTTTACGCTGTTCGTGTAACTTTATTATTTCTTTACGGATTTTCTTGTACATACTCTCCATAGCACCGACGGTCTTGTGCTTACCCTCGGCTATATTATCACTCCACCTTGTCAGGGTTTTCATATCAGCCGGATCTTTAGACGGGTAATCTTGTTCTCTTATTAGACAATTGATCAGAAACTTTAATATCATGAGCTGGGTCTCAGCTTTCCTTTGAGACATGGCCTCGCCAATGCTTTCTGGATCATCCCCTGTACGGATGAAACAATATATTCTGTCTAGATCTTCTTTCATATTCGGTAAGGTGACTAGATACTCGGCCACCTTTCTTACGCGAATGAATATAAAACCATATTATCCTCGCCTGGGACTGGATCATAGCCGCATTCGGCAAGGGATTTTCTTATTTCTGCTACAGACTGATGTCTGGGCGTACGCTGTGACGCTTGCATATGTAATTCGGCTGTCGTTAAACGCTTGTGTGGCGGCGGGGTTTGAGGAGTACCTCCCCCTGCGGCCCCTAAACTAGAGTCGTCTACTGAGGCTCTTCGTCCTGGCAGAGTGGGAAATGGAAATGTAGGCTGGACTTGTATGGCGGGCTGGACCGGGGATACCGTAACAGGTACTCCGGTGTCTGGAGGAGCGGGAAGTGCCTGATTTACAGGGACTGGCGGAGCGCGAACAGGATTTGCATATTCTGGGACTGTGTCGTCCAAATAGGACGAAATAAAAATATCAGCTGCGGTAGGTTTGTGACGTAGCTTGGTCGGAACTAATGGTGGCGGGAAATTACTGGATGCCTCTGGGGTCGCTTTTGGCAAGCCCTTGGCAAGGAGAGGATACATACCCTTAATAAGGGCATGCCTCTGTCTGTCTGACTGTTCGGCTTTAACTTGTTCACCTATCTCGATTAATTCTTTTTCATGGGCTCGTTCCAAGGATTCTCTACTTAATTCTGACTTTCTGATTTCTTTTTCAGTTCTTTTATGAGCTTCTTTGCGCCATAACTCGATGGCATCTTTCTGTGACTGTCTGGCTTTCTTTTTCCATAATGTTTCTTCTACTCGCATGATGCACTCGGCATCCCATGTACCCGATACGGGCCATCTATACTTTTCTTCTAACTGTTTGGTATACTCTACCCATAAATCTAGATATAGTATGGCACTTATGCCATGCCTCTGATACATAAAATGACCTGGACTGTCCCTAGGCGGAACTGGAACTGCTGCTTCCAGCAGACCCTTTCTAGTTTTTAACTGACGTAACTTAGAAAACAAGGGCATGACTGGACTGTAATCTAGACACAATACAATACACAATGAACACGATACTTATTCCCCATTCATACCACGACATTAAAATACATGAAGAACATTTAAAAATAACAGTTCGAACGGAATACTACCTGGAATACGGAACACAGAATACATGAATTTTCTCGAGAACAGAACTGACTAGAACAGGAACTAGATGCACTGCTGAAACAGTACGAAACTTACCGGTCTCATACAGAGACACGTCAGGACCCGCATCCACCGAAGTGGACACTTCGTTTGTGGGTCTGTGTACCACCAACCCACGGACCAAAGTCAATTAAATTGACCCTGTCTAGATACTACCCCAGTAACGGTACTCACCGGGCAGCAAGAACGGAAGGCCTCAGACTGGACTGGACTGCCTCGACGTCGGACGGACGAACTTCGGACTTCTGTTACGGGTGGGCCTCCGGATACCTCGGACCTTGGACTCTCGGCTTGGGCTCTGGTCGGGACTCGCCGCGTTCCTCCACCGTCTCGTCTGGATGCTGGACCGCCTCCTCCGTCTCCTCCGTGGGCCTGAGGGATACTTGAAGCAGAAATATCTGCCGGTGCGCAGAAGAGTTCCGTCACGACTGCAGAGGGTCAGGGGGTCGGCGTGGCTTCACCGACGCGTGGGGAAAGGGCAAGTCCCTATTCGGGCGCCATTATGTGGTAAATAAATAAATAATACCCTATTTTTGAATGCATAAATGAATAACAGATAGCTCAATAAATAAGAGTCAAGATTCGAGGTAGTAGGAGTTTGCAGGTTTATTACAGCATAAAGGACAGGAACAGGACCACCTGCACAGGAATAGGATGGCAAGGCCCAGTTTATAAAATGACCTGGCTGTTTACAATAATTGCAGTTCCCTTTAACGGGAGCTGCAGGATGACTGGCTTGATTCGGACCCCTCTTCTGACTGTCTTGAGGAACAGATTGTGCAACTAGTACTTTCATTTTCGTGTCTTTCATACGTTTTCTCTCGTGTTCTTGTTCTTCCCTGATCCTATTCTGGTGGTATTGGAGCATCTGCAGCATCTGGGACGGGGTATTAGCTTGCCAGGTACTTTCGACTTTCAAAACTCGATTTTTAATTTGTGGACTTGAATTCTCGACTAATTTAGTAACAAAAAGGTGAGGGTATGACTCACTACTTGTCTTGAGGCCACTGTTAATGCTAAAACATTTCTCAAATCTGGAATAAAAATCACTAATATCTTCGTCTTGTTTCTGTTTACAGGCTGAGATTGCATCCCAGTCTTCTTTTCTAGTTGTCAATAATCTGGGTAAAACTTGTATTAATAATTCCGGTAATTCTTTACATTTCGCTCCAAGACCGGTACCTGGTACTCGTGCCTTGTCTTCAGCTTCTAGAACTGCCCAATCGATCTTTTTCTCTCCCACCTCCCATTCTTTTTCCTTGAGCTTTTCATACACCCCTGCGGGCAGCAGAACCTTTAACATTTTAATTATATCTGGATACGTGTATTCTCCCATACGGAGCATGTCTTTTAATTCTCTATGGAACCCTGCTGGATCTTTATCATGACAGGGAATTAATTTCTTCATCTCTAGGAGTTCCATCTTTGTAATCGGAGTGTAAACAAACACTCGTTCTAGTTCGCCACCCGTTCCTCTAACTGGGTGGACTTCTCGTAACGGATTCTGTCTCTCTATGTAAAATGGTTTACTTTCTGAGGGTGAGACATGAACAAAATGCGGATTCAAAAACGTTCTATATTTGTGACGCTGTTCTAGAATGACACTAATTAAATCGGTACCTAAACCTTTCCATCTATACTGGAGTAGCTCGTTCAGGATATCGTGTAACGGACCTGGATCAGAGTGTTGACCCTCATACAATGTAATGAGGTGCTGAATCATATACATACCCGCCAGTCGTTGCTCGGCTGGGGGCATTTTCAGAAACATTTGTGCCAAAAGTGGTAGAATCAGTAGTCCATCGGACTGCCGATCGGGCTAGTTCTTGTTCATGCATGGTACTTAACTCACTGTAACCGATTCGTGATTTCAGAATGTGATCGGTAGCTTGAAACACTTGTTCTAGAGAACCTTGTTCTGGTGCTGGATGATGGAAAATAGACTTGTGTTCTAGGCGTAAATGGCGATCTGGAAATCTAGATTTTCCTACATACGCTATTCTGTCAGGATTCTCGTCGTCTAACTCTTCAGGATCAGAGTTACTTTCTTTCTCGCTTACTTGTCCTGCTTTACGCTGTTCGTGTAACTTTATTATTTCTTTACGGATTTTCTTGTACATACTCTCCATAGCACCGACGGTCTTGTGCTTACCCTCGGCTATATTATCACTCCACCTTGTCAGGGTTTTCATATCAGCCGGATCTTTAGACGGGTAATCTTGTTCTCTTATTAGACAATTGATCAGAAACTTTAATATCATGAGCTGGGTCTCAGCTTTCCTTTGAGACATGGCCTCGCCAATGCTTTCTGGATCATCCCCTGTACGGATGAAACAATATATTCTGTCTAGATCTTCTTTCATATTCGGTAAGGTGACTAGATACTCGGCCACCTTTCTTACGCGAATGAATATAAAACCATATTATCCTCGCCTGGGACTGGATCATAGCCGCATTCGGCAAGGGATTTTCTTATTTCTGCTACAGACTGATGTCTGGGCGTACGCTGTGACGCTTGCATATGTAATTCGGCTGTCGTTAAACGCTTGTGTGGCGGCGGGGTTTGAGGAGTACCTCCCCCTGCGGCCCCTAAACTAGAGTCGTCTACTGAGGCTCTTCGTCCTGGCAGAGTGGGAAATGGAAATGTAGGCTGGACTTGTATGGCGGGCTGGACCGGGGATACCGTAACAGGTACTCCGGTGTCTGGAGGAGCGGGAAGTGCCTGATTTACAGGGACTGGCGGAGCGCGAACAGGATTTGCATATTCTGGGACTGTGTCGTCCAAATAGGACGAAATAAAAATATCAGCTGCGGTAGGTTTGTGACGTAGCTTGGTCGGAACTAATGGTGGCGGGAAATTACTGGATGCCTCTGGGGTCGCTTTTGGCAAGCCCTTGGCAAGGAGAGGATACATACCCTTAATAAGGGCATGCCTCTGTCTGTCTGACTGTTCGGCTTTAACTTGTTCACCTATCTCGATTAATTCTTTTTCATGGGCTCGTTCCAAGGATTCTCTACTTAATTCTGACTTTCTGATTTCTTTTTCAGTTCTTTTATGAGCTTCTTTGCGCCATAACTCGATGGCATCTTTCTGTGACTGTCTGGCTTTCTTTTTCCATAATGTTTCTTCTACTCGCATGATGCACTCGGCATCCCATGTACCCGATACGGGCCATCTATACTTTTCTTCTAACTGTTTGGTATACTCTACCCATAAATCTAGATATAGTATGGCACTTATGCCATGCCTCTGATACATAAAATGACCTGGACTGTCCCTAGGCGGAACTGGAACTGCTGCTTCCAGCAGACCCTTTCTAGTTTTTAACTGACGTAACTTAGAAAACAAGGGCATGACTGGACTGTAATCTAGACACAATACAATACACAATGAACACGATACTTATTCCCCATTCATACCACGACATTAAAATACATGAAGAACATTTAAAAATAACAGTTCGAACGGAATACTACCTGGAATACGGAACACAGAATACATGAATTTTCTCGAGAACAGAACTGACTAGAACAGGAACTAGATGCACTGCTGAAACAGTACGAAACTTACCGGTCTCATACAGAGACACGTCAGGACCCGCATCCACCGAAGTGGACACTTCGTTTGTGGGTCTGTGTACCACCAACCCACGGACCAAAGTCAATTAAATTGACCCTGTCTAGATACTACCCCAGTAACGGTACTCACCGGGCAGCAAGAACGGAAGGCCTCAGACTGGACTGGACTGCCTCGACGTCGGACGGACGAACTTCGGACTTCTGTTACGGGTGGGCCTCCGGATACCTCGGACCTTGGACTCTCGGCTTGGGCTCTGGTCGGGACTCGCCGCGTTCCTCCACCGTCTCGTCTGGATGCTGGACCGCCTCCTCCGTCTCCTCCGTGGGCCTGAGGGATACTTGAAGCAGAAATATCTGCCGGTGCGCAGAAGAGTTCCGTCACGACTGCAGAGGGTCAGGGGGTCGGCGTGGCTTCACCGACGCGTGGGGAAAGGGCAAGTCCCTATTCGGGCGCCATTATGTGGTAAATAAATAAATAATACCCTATTTTTGAATGCATAAATGAATAACAGATAGCTCAATAAATAAGAGTCAAGATTCGAGGTAGTAGGAGTTTGCAGGTTTATTACAGCATAAAGGACAGGAACAGGACCACCTGCACAGGAATAGGATGGCAAGGCCCAGCAGCGCTGCCGGGGTCAGGATCGGGACAAGGGAATAACTTTTTAATAACAGTGCATGAGCATATATACATAACGCAAACACATAGCATTACATTGCAATAGGCGTAGCAGTGGGTGGAGCAATAGGCGTGACGCGTAGCAGTCGCGAAAGATAAGGGTGAAAAGAGGTGTAACAGGGCGTATACATAGACATGTGATGCAAACGTAACAGAATATGTCATGAATGGGGCGGAAACCATGGAGGGGGCTACCTGAGGAGCCGGGACCTCTAACCTGATGGTGCGCGCAAACCAGCAATGACGTGTTACTAGGAGAAGCTGGGGGCTATGAACTCTGTGCTAGGAGCAGAGACTGAAGTCTGGAGAGTCAGGGCGACATGTACCTAAACAGTATCTAGTATCTGATGTTTAGAGAACATGTTGATATAAACTAGAAGTCAGGAGGGGAAAGGCTAACTTGATTCTAAGACTGGACCATGCATTATTCTACATGTAGTGCGTGATGGAGAATATTAAATGACCATTAAATGCAGTATTTCTCTAACGTGGAGACGTGAAGGCTAGACAATGACGGAAACTATCGATGCGATTCAGTAGCTTTAGGAATGCAGAGAAGGAGGACTGAACTGATAACTGGAATCATAGCATATTCTTGGCAGACTCAGAGGCAGAGCCAGGGCGAGCCGGGCACTGCGAGGCAGGAAGTAAGTGAAGGGTCGAGGATACAGGTGGGGGCTGTATCGCTCCTCAGCGAGGCTTCAGGAGACAGGAGCTGAATCTGGTGTCCGGGCCCTTTTGAGGCCCAGAAACGGGGACTTTACAATGGAATAACGTGCACACCGAGAAACGTGGCAACGTAGCTTTACATAGGCCTGATATTCGTAGTATTCACGAGAACTGGAAACTGGCATACTAGAGGTGGACACAACTGTAATTGCGTCATTAATCGAACATAGGGAATGCATATGCATATTTAATCATGCACACATAACATATGATGGATGACACGTAGGGACACAGAACATGGCAAAATTTACTTTTCCACAATAGCCATAGCAATCTGAGAAAAGGATGGTGTTCTGTATTTATTGAAACTGAAAAATAGGCATGCTTTATGTCCAGTTTGATCATCCAGTCACCTGGCACAAGAGTAACCTGCAGGAGGTGCATTCCCTTCATCTTGAATTGGTGTTCTATGACCCTGTGATTGAGGGAGCAGAAATTTATGATTGACCTTAGCCCATTTAGTTTCTTCCTGACATGGAAAACAGCACTGACGAATCCTCCTTAACAGGAAGTAGGAATAATGTCACTTTTCTTTTTTTTTATATTTCTTTTTATTAAAACAAGGCATCAACAAAATACAGCAGTGCATATGACAGAAGAGGATCGCTCACAAATGCAATATATAGTGCAAAAATATTAGCGATGGGGAGGGGGAAAGGGAGCCCAGGGTACAAATGACAGGTAGATTCATAGGTAAGGATCATGGGGAAAGAGGAGCGTCAAGTTCAACAATTGCAGGTGGTGTACAAATATCCCCTCTATATTGGTTCCAGGGCCCCCAAATACTATTCCATTTTCGAGGGCGACCCCTAGCCAGGTAGACAGTTTTTTCACGGAACATACACCAATCCATACTTTCTTTCCATCCGTCCATCGTAGGCGGCCTTGCAGACCCCCACAGCTGTGCAATATTCCGCTTTGCAATCATGACCTCAAGAGTGACCCATCAAATTTGTGCAGCGTTTAGGTCTGTGGGCTCCCAAATATTTAATAAACATCTCCTAGCTTCTGGCAAGAGCTGCACACCCGTCACTTCCTGCATAACAGCATGTACCCTGTTCCAGTAATCCACCATATATCGACATTCCCACAGTATATGGAAAAGCGTTCCCACCTGACCACATCCACGCTTACACAAGCCATCTTCCGAGAACCCCATTATAATCAGCCGAGGACCGGTAACATAAACCCTGTGTAAAGAATTTTAATTGGAAGAGTCTCAATCTCGCCGGAATCGCGACTTCCTTAGGGGAAGAAACCGCAGAGTGCCAGTCTTCATCGTCTATTTCAATACCCTCCTCCGTCCATTTGTTTCTTAATTCCACTAATAGATAAGCTCTGTGATTTATCAATTTTTTATAAATGAGTGAGATGGTCCTTTCTGGTAGGTGCCCATCTAGTATTCGGTCTTCTAACGGGGACGATTTTGGTATAATTTCCCCCTCGGGGGATATCGACTTCAGAGCATGCCGCACCTGTGCATAGCGAAAATATTCAGTTTCATTCAACTCATATTCAGTCTGTAGTTCCACAAATGACTTCATTCTTCCCTTCGCCCAAACATCGCCCACAGTAGAAATCCCTATCAAGTCCCATCTCTCAAAACTTTTCGTGTTCCACAACCGGCCCAACCTATCCGAACCAAATAAAGGGGTAGCCAGAGTCAAACGGTTTTTCCATCCCAATGAACAGGTAACATCGTGCCATATATGTACTGCCACTCTTGTCGAGCCCGTTAAACTTTTCTCCACAGATCTATTATAGCGCTCTGTTGTAATTACCACCAGGGAGCAGCCATCTATCCATTACATAGCCCGGATCCACATTGGACCCATAGGTTCCATGATTTATAGCTCCCAACTGAGACGCCCAGTAGTATCTTTTAATATCGGGGAGAGCAATTCCCCCGTCGTACCACGGGAGCGTCAGTTTAGCCAGCCCTATACGTGATCGACCTTCCCAAAGCAAACTACGCTGCAATCCCTCCACCTCCCGAAAGTAACTAGCTGGTATCACATCCAGAGTGTTTTGAAGGGCATAGAGGAACCGGGGCAAAGACATCATTTTAAACAGGGCCGCTCGTCCCAACAGCGACAGCGGGAGCTTCTTCCAGCCCGCCAAGTCGCTTTTCAATCGGGCCAGTGGAGGAAGAATGTTCTTATCATATCGAATTGCGGGATCGAGTGAGATATAGATCCCAAGATATTTAAATCCGTCCCTAGCTCTCTGTATAGGACAATTACGAGGGAGGACAGGGACCTCGCCGCACAACACGTAGAGATAGGACTTTGTCCAATTTATTTTCAATCCCGAGTTCCTACCATAAGAGGTTAAAACATCGCAGACTACGTTAAGGGAATTCTTGGGCGACGTCAGATAAAGTAATATATCGTCGGCATATAAAGAAATTCTATCTTTGAACTGCGGGGACCAATGGATACCCTTTATCGAGGGCTCCCAACGGATCCAAGCCGCCAGGGGCTCTAGAGCCAGCGAGAACAGAAGGGGAGATAGTGGACATCCCTGTCTAGTGCCACGCCCAAGACAAAATGGCGCCGAGACCTGATTGTTCACAACATCTCGGGCCAGAGGTTCGGTATACAGGAGCCACACCCAGCTAACAAACTCAGGACCAAAAACGAATTTAGTTAAAACAGTCCACAAATATGGCCACTCCACCGTATCGAAAGCCATCCTAGCATCAAGTGACGCTAGTATGGCCGGTTCTCTTGCGGTATGCGCTCTAGCAAGAACTCCGTGTAATCTGCGCATATTCAAAGCCGTGTTCCTATGAGGAATAAAGCCAGACTGATCGGGATGTACCAGTTCACTAATAACCTTGATCAACCTATTGGACAACACTTTAGCCAATATCTTAGGTTCCGAATTCAGCAACGATATCGGCCTGTACGAGGCACAACAAGATTTTGGCTTCCCATCTTTGGGTATAACTACTATCGAGGCCACTCTCTGATCTTGGGGTAGGATCCCATGCTCTCGATCTTCCAAAAACATATCTCTCAGATACGGGGCAATCCTGTCCGGTCAAAGCTTATATAACTCGATCGGAAGACCATTGGGACCCATTGCTTTCCCAGAATTCAGGGAGCGCACCGCTAAAGCAATCTCATCCACCGTAAGCTTACTATCCATGAAATCGCAGTCCTCCTCAGTCAAACAGGGAAGCTGAATATCCCTAAGCAATTGGCGCAAGTCTGCCTCCGGTCTATCTGAGACAGAGGTATACACATTACGGAAGTAATCCGCAAAACCATCCACTATCCCTTGTGGATCAGTTATACGATCACCCCCCTCATTCTCAATCTCAGGACCTACCCGATTTGCACCATCCCTCCTGTCCAGCCAAGCAATCAGCTTACCAGCTTTATCACCTACATCATATAAACGCCCCTGTTGTTCTCGACTCAGGGCCTTCGCACTATCAGTGACCAACGTCCTGTACTCAAGCTGTTTAAGTTGCAAAGCATGTAGTTTAGCACAGGCAGTCCCCTGCTCCAGTTCCAATTCAACATTAGCTATGTCCCATTCAATCCCCACCACCTCTTCCTCTGTCTGTTTTTTAACCCCTGAAATCAGGGACAAGGCTTGACCTCGAATCACTGTTTTGAAGGCCTCCCACAAAGAGACCGATGAAGAAACCGAACCCTCATTGTCCTGAAAATAGTTTTCCAACGCTTTCAAAAGTTTCTTGCGAACCTTAGGATTACGCAAATACCAGGGATTTATAGGGGCGATCCTACCACCAGTACCCAGGGTCATTTCGAATCTGATCCAGAGCGGCAAGTGATCCGAAATTCCTCTAACCAGATGTTTCAACTCAACAATATACGACGCCTGGGCAGCTGGTACTAAACTATAATCAATGCGCGAGAGACTACCATGAGCGCCGGAGTGGAAAGTATACTGTCGCTGATTAGGATGGAACAATCTCCAGCTATCTATCAAGCCCAAAGCCTCTAGAAAATCAGGAAGTCATCTATGTGTCCGTCCCCTGTCACGGGGCGGGGATCTGTCCATGGTGCCAGAGACTACCGCATTGAAATCTCTACCCAGAATCAGCAACCCTCTTGGGAGATCTAAAACAAGCTTACCCAGCTCAGCATAGGTAGTGGTTTGCAGACCCGGGGGGACATAAATCGAAACAAGGGAGAGAGGGTATCCCTCCCAACGTCCTGATATTGCTACATATCGACCCCTATTATCTGCTGTAAGGGAGTCAACCACAAACGAAAGAGATTTTCTAAGGAGGATCCCAACTTCCCTCGACCCCGAAGTAAATCCGGCATGTGCCACCAGACGGTAGCCTTTTCTATGCATCGCCTTACAAGCATTTCCCACCAAATGAGTCTCCTGAAGTAGAACTACATCAGGAGAGTACCTTTTGAGGAATTGTAGAACCACACTGCTTTTAATTTTATCCCCCAGCCCATTCACATTCCAACTCAATACTCTCAGCCCCATACCCCCATCAAAAAACATAAAAAAGGCCCAACCCTCCTCCAGTCCTCGTACCATCATGAAACAAATCTGGTATACAATGCCTTGGAAAAACTCAAAAAACACAAAAACAAAACAAAAAAACAACATCCCCCTCACCCCCCCAGTGAGCGAACAGTTACGCCACCCCACCCTGCACCCCTGCTCACGACTATCCAGCCACCCCAACTCGCAGTATGCCTGTCGCCCCAACATCTAAACTACACTACAAAAAAAGCTAAATATGAGGAGGAAACCCTCCTAAATTACAGTGGTAGAACATGATATTATAACCATAGTCCGTTCCCCAAGTTCAGAGTTTTCACTGCAACAGTACTTATTCTTGTTCCTGTGCACCCCCTCCTTCATCGCCACTCCGTCTGCGAGGTTCCTCTTGAGCAACTAGAGTGTCCAACCAGTCCGCCGCGTTTTCGGGCATATCAAAAAAATAGACCTTCTCGCCATGTTCAATTCTCAACTTGGCAGGGTACATCATAGCGTATTTGAGTCCCTTGTCACGAAGCTTCCGTTTAACCCCATGAAGCTCATTCTCTGCTTCTGGACTGCTTGTGTGAAGTCCGGAAAAAAACTGATGGATGAGTTTTCGTATTGCAAAGGGCCTTTAGATCTAGAGGCCTGGAGGATCGCATCTATGTCCCTGAAATTAAATATTCTCGCTATCAAAGGTCGAGGCGGCCCACCAACACGAGGCCTACCTCCGGGAATCCTGTGTGCTCTTTCAACAGTAAAAAAATGTCCAAGACCCTTGGGCAGAAGATGCTTTAGTACCAACAAAGAGGTCCGCAGACTGCCCCTCTGCTTTTTCCGGTACACCAATAATACGTACATTGTTCCTCCGGGCCCGCCCTTCAAAATCCTCCAGTCTACGGAGAGCCAGGTCATTCAAGGCCATCAAATTCCGGACTTCAGTTTGCAATTCCGTGACATCAGTCGTAAGACTGGCAGTCTTTATGTCCAGAGATTTCACTCTCTCACTAGTTTTCGTGAGGTCTGCCCAAATCAGATTCACTTCAATAGATACAGTGTCCAATTTATGCGCAAGAGTCTCCATCTTTAGTCCGAGAGTGGACTTGACACCATCAATAGCGGCCATAACATCTTGCAACGTCAGCTCCGGTTCCAGGACAGAGGTGTCTTTAAGTCCTTCTTGAGATTTTCCCAGTCCACTCGGCGACCCCTTCGTCTGAGCATAGCGGTCCATGTTATTAGATTGGGTATACCTTCCCCCTCTGACGGCTTTCGCTTGTCGCTTATCTCCCTCCGGCTTGGTCGCCATTGTTAGACAAAGCAACGTTCACCGTCCGGTTCAGGCGAAACAGCTATCGAAACTCCCAGTAGTCCGACCAGCAAAACGCCCTTCGTTGTCAAATCTTAGGAAAGTACGTTGGCCTCTCGTGGCTACGTAATATTCAGTAAACGATGTGGCGCAGTAATACTCCACAAATGCCAATTCAGAGGGCGGACATCTGTTGCAGTTACGTCAGGGCAAGGCACATTTGTCGCCGATAAGGGTCTAAGATGATCTAGAGTGGACCCAAATGAATCACAGGCGAAATCGAAAGTAAAACCAACAGGAGAAGCGGAGCCGAGCCAGTCACTTCCGGTGCCCAAAGCCGATGTTGTTGCATTACCACTCGGGCACAGTGCCAACAAAATCACCGGTCGTCCGAGGGGAACAGGCCTCAAACTCTACGATTGTGTAACTCCGGTTTCCGGGGAACGTTCGAGACGCGGTTTTCGGCTTTCGAGTTTCCATCGGTTCCTCTGCAAGAAGCACTCCACAGTAGTCAGGATAAATTACAGGATATATTCGGGGGGCTACGAGGGTCTCGGGAGCCCTGAGCTCACGCGGCCATCTTGGATGCGCGCGAAGCTCCTCAATGTCACTTTTCTTGAGCATGCCTGATGTACCATGGTTGATTCATCAATGGAAAAGGTATTGGGAAGTGGAAGCTTGTGCTGGAGAGGTTTAGCTAAAGGTTTATGTGATCAACCAGTTCAGTGTTAAAGGCCCATGAGCCCACCATTTAGGGAGGAATTGTACAACATGACATTTGAAAAAGACAAAAGGTTGAATGGGGAAAGGAGACTGGGCAAGACTTATCTTTGAATGTGGGAAGAGAAAGAAATTGTTGTTGATTGAATCTGCAGTTGCTGGGCCAGATGATATTTGCTTGACCTAAAACAGCAGTGGAAAAAAGTATAGGATGGGGAGGAGTTGGAAAGAACTCGCTGTGTGGCTCAAAAGCAATAATGACCAAATTGGCTTTCTCAACAGTCAGAGGAGTGTTCTTGAAGTTTGCTCACAGAGACAAAAAGGCAGAGTTTGTGAAAAAAAACTGTATGACATTATGCCTGTGCCTTGTCTACAGTGATACAGGTAGACCAAAGAGATGTAATAAATTGATTGCTGAAATGAAGACTATCAGTTTCCCTTCAAATAGTTTCAGAAGAAAGCTCAGCCTCTGACATCTGTAGCAGTACCTCTCTGAACATTCTAAGGCAGAGAAGAGTAAGAGAGCAACACCAGTTTCATCCTATGAAGTGATAATGTACTGTACGTATCTGTGAGTGGCCTTGTCCTATTTGGAAAGGGTCAGAATGGCATCAGCAGAATATTGGCAATAGAGAAGATGACATTTAAAAAGTAAGCATGCCAAACAGAGAGTTTTTCCAAAGCTGCACTTTTAGGGTAATGTATGGCTGGATTCACAGATAGCATTGCAAAGTTCAGAATGAGAAACAAGCTGAAATGCACAGTAAGGGGGCTGGGCGTTCCATAGCTGCTTCGGACATGGATGCTCTAAGAAACAAATTTACACAGAACGTGTAAAATAATGGGTAAGACGAGTGCTAGCTAGAAGTGACGCTGAGGTGGTTGAAGTGTAATTGGGAAAGACACATTCCTAAGCAACATAATTAAGGGACAGGCCACCAGCATCCCACATACAAAATAAAACCAGGGAGACGCTCAACACAGCATTAAATAATTAGTGGAGTTGGTGGGTGACTGTAGTAAGTCTGAAGGTAAGACTGCTGGTGGGCACCTCATGCAACAGAAAAGCACAGATACACTTTGGGCCTGATCACAAAGGTAAGTTTACACTTTATGTAAGTTTAGGATTGTTTGATATTCACAAAGGTATTTTACTAGTGGTATTTTTATGGCAGCGGAGTCTCAGCACATAAAGGGTTGGGACAGTCCTTTCTTTCTATGTGCTGAGACTATGCAGTCATAAAGACACTACCAGTAATTGACTTTGTTACTATCAAACAATCATAAAATTATACAAACGTGCAAGATTACCTTTGTGAATGAGGTAATGGTCTCAGTATAAAGAGCTGCCAAAAAGCACGTGATCTCCTTCTGAATGATTCAAAAGGAGGCTAGAGAGCTGGAAAAAAGTGAAACATTGGGAATGCAGGTAGTGCTTGACCATATAGAAAAGGCAGAAAGAAGGAAAATGCACACTAAGGGCAATATTCCACCAAGGATGTGGATGTGGACAGTGTTGGGAAGGGCAGTAGAGCAATGAAGGCAATGAAGGCTGAAATAGATAAACTATTAGCAAGAAGGTAACTCATTTCTAAAAGCTTAGGAAGAGAAGATGTGTTTTATCTGAAGGATGAAAGCCTTCAGATATGTTGCATCTTAGCAATGCACATTGGATTAACTGAAGGACTTTTAGGAGCACACAATTACATCAAGCACAAAGTATACACAGTTGGTGTTTCTGAAGACATACATTAGAAGCTTTAACAGAGGATATCTGTTTCAATCCTAATGTAAATGCCAGTGTGTTAATTGTTTTATAAAAAATCAATACAGTCTACATTTGGATCAATACATATTAAGGGACAGAAGAAGTACTTGAAGATGAAAATAGTGAATTGTAATCAATAAGCTGAATACTAATGCACTGACTCATGTAGTTGACAAGCAATATACAACAATGCTGCATATTATGACTTTTTCATTAATGCAACAGCATGATGACCACAATGAAGCTCAAACTGTAACTGGATAAGCCAAATGAAACATATTTCGCTAGTGAAGGTGGAGAGGACATTGTAAAGCAAGTACAATTGAGGTGAGTCTTAAATATGTTCCAAATAAAGAGTCTCAAAAGACTGAGGCCATTTTACCTGATAATTAAGTGAAATTATTCAGTGCTACCAGTAGTTAATTTGTGTGGGAAAGAAATGTGCCGGGGCTCCAGTCGGAAACCACAGGCTCAAATTAAGCACTGATTGCTACCCAGTACCAATGCTTACTGATAGACCAGGCACAGCAAGCACTACAACACAAACCAATATGCAGTACAAATATATTACTTTAATGCGGGCTGACCGTTGCTGCTAATAGTTTCGTCACTGCAATTCAGGAGAATAATCAGCAAGCCATGCCTACAGTGTGCCCAATAAACATTTCAGGAAGCACTACTAAAAAATGTCATAGTAAAGCACACCCAATATATGCTATGTGTAGTGCTATAACATCATTAATGGCATTCTTACGCTTTAGAATGGATGATAATTTATCAAACAGAAATGTATTGACTGGTTAATACTGATGCTTCACGCATGGGTCATGAGGCCCAAGTGACACCTGAAAAAATATATTGAAAGTGATATTTCAACTTGTAGGAGTGCTTCTAATGTCATTTTAGTCAAATGAAATTTGACTCAACCATTTTAAAGGAATTTCTTGAAACGAATTTGATGAATATCTAAGTTGTAATGTGCTAGTACATGCAAAAGAACTTTGTAAGAGTTATGCAGAATAGTTTTATGTTTAACCATTGGTATTACTGATGCAGCTGTGAATTTGGGAAAAGAAAATCTATGTACTTTCATAACATGTAATGCTCTGTTTTACATTAAAGAAACAACATTAGTTGTGAAACAACTTGGCAATAAAGTATTTCTGATGAAAAAAACATTTTCAGTTAATTACTTTCATACTTCAGTGTCTTCTACATGTTGTTGTAAGACATTTTGAACTTGGTAATACTCGTAATCATGCTTGAATGAAATTACTACTGAAAACTAAGTGGTAATCATCATAATATGCATTTGTCTTTCCGTTTCTGCTTGTGCATCACCGTCTGTGTCAGAAGCAGTGGACATGATTGTTCAGGAATCCAAGGTTATCTTTATTTTGTTCATGCCCTAATGCCTTTATGTCTTGATGTATGCAATATTTAAATTTCCCTATAATTGCTGATACGCTGTAGAACCAGAGTTAGCAGCGAGGGCTTCAGCAAGTAAGCATTGTCATTTGCAGAACATAAACATAGAGAATAATGAAGTTTTCCTTTGCTAGTACTAATACATATGCTTGAATGTACTTTTGAAGCTAAACAAAATGTTCTCAAGATAATTAATTCATTGTAAAACAAGTTTTCACTGTATTGAGCTTTGATCATTGTCTCATGCTTGTACTTTCAGTCCATTCATTCATTCATTGATCTTTATTCAGAATCACATGAAACCATAAAAGAACACAGCACAAAATCAATTAAAATCAGCCAGTTAAAAGCATGAATAAAATGCAGATACAAAACATCCATTGAACAGCCAGCCGGAATATACATCATACAGCAAATGAGGTTTTCTTTGAGTTTACTGCACCAGATAAAAACTGAGCTGGGTTAAGACAAGTCAATACATCTGGTAATAGCATTAGATAAAACAGGGAACAACAAACTTGTGCAAGCTGTTTATCAACAAGCAATGGAATAATAAAAAGACTTTTATAGAAAGTGCAAACATAGTAAGGTGCAAAGTGTCCTGGACCAAATGGTTGTCACAGCAACAGGGGATAAAAGTAGTTTCATATGAACTTCCCCGAGGAACTTCTAGTAATAGATGTATTAAGTACAATCTAAAACGCATTCGCAGAAACCGATGGTGATCAGACAGATTAAACAAAATATATGGTTCTATTGAAACGGTGGTCTGCAGTGGCAAAAATTCTTTAACAGGCAGCTTTTCCTTGACCAATGGTATCCTCACCCAAGACCTACAAGTTGTAAAAGCTTTTTTAGACTAAGAGTAACATTCCTTAATGAGAGACGCTGGTTGATAAAAAAGTTCAGGATGACCAAGATTAATAAAACAATCTTTTACATAATTAATCTAATGAATACCCCTAGCTCAGTCAGGCACTAAACAGTCTTTTAACAATTGGCTTAGCTGTTTGGCTGGGCGTACCCACACTAAGGCCTATAGGAGTTAACATCAACATGTCTTCTAAAAAGTCAATCCCCAATTCCTCATGGATAATACAAGAAGATACACTGTAGGAGAAGAGCTCCCTTAAAAACTTGTTCTCCAGAACTTGCAAGGAAGACCCATTAGGATACCCCTAATCCTTGCTGCTATAAGCAGCCCCAGAAACACACTTCACTCTATAAATGTCGACCAAGGATTTGACATGCTTGTTGCCCAACCTAGAGGCAAAGTTAGACACAGAAACAATGCTTCTAGTAAACATATGCCCTCTAGCAGATACCAAGGGGACCAGGACAAAGATTATTCAAATAGCATGTCCAAATAAAGGAAAACATAAACACAACTAATACAGTAAGTCTTTGTCTTGGTGGACTGCAGAACTATAACCATTACATGGAATTAAGAAAAGTTTATGCTTAAGTCAAGACTTTCCATAAATACTACAAATTGGTTAAGCAAAGCCTCTAGCCCCAATGCAGTATGTGATATAAGAAGAACGTAATCTGTGTGTAGCAGAACTGGGGCCAGTAGAGAAACTATTTTGGGCATGTCCCTATCGAATTCAATCAGCCACTTTTCTAAGCACATATCATGAAGTGTAAATAAAAATGAGGCTACAATGCAGCCTTAACAAACACCTGATTGTGTTTAAAGTGCTCTGTGCATTCACCACCCTCACTAAATCTCACAGATGCTGAAAGGTTAAACTGAAGCCCTTGTTAAACAAGCATTGGAAATGCAATAGGTCTCGCATTAGGAAAGTTTGAGCAATTGGTATTGTAAATGACACTTTTTTTTATTTATGTGTTGGTTTTGAAAATAGCAAAAGTAATAGCTTTATCAGTTACGATGTCAATAGTTTTAACTTTCGCAAATGTGACACCTATAGCTTTTGTAATGCAATGTGTGTTGTATTTACGTGACTTAGATGTATTGATGTTGCAAATAACAATGCCTTTTAATTTTGTAAATAATAAATACTTAAATAAAATGTATTGTAATTTTTAATGGCAATAGCTTAAACGTTTGTAAATAACTTTTGTCAAGATTATGTTCAGTGTATTTTATTGTGACGAAAATCCAAGAACATTGCATTTGCACCTACACACACACACAGCCACACACACACACATATAGATGTGGTGGTGGTGGATCTGGGGGAGGATGTGGTGGTGGTGGTGATGGTGGATGTGGTGGTGATGGTGGTGGATGTGGGGCTGGATGTGGGGGTGGATGTTGTGGTGGATGTGGTGGTGGTGGATGTGGTGGTGGTGGAGGTGGTGGATGTGGTGGATGTGGTGGTGGTGGATGTGATGAAGGATGTGGTGGTGGATGTGGTCGATGTGGTGGTGGAAGTGATGGTGGTGGGTGTGGTGGATGTGGTGGTGGATGCGGTGGTGGATGAGGTGGTGGATGTGGTGGTGGTGGTGGATGTGGTGGTGGATGTGATGGTGGTGGATGCGGTGGTGGTGGTGGATGTGGTGGATGTGGTGGTGGTGGATGCAGTGGATGTGGTGGTGGATGTGGTGGTGGTGGGTGTGGTGGATGTGGTGGTGGATGTGGTAGTGGATGCGGTGGTGGTGCATGTGGTGGATGTGGTGGTGGTGGATGTGGTGGTGGATGTGGCGGTGGATGTCATGGTGGATGTGGAGGTGAAGGTGGATGTGGTGGATGTGGTGGTGGATGCGGTGGATGTGGTGGATGCGGTGGTGGTGGTGGATGCGGTGGTGGTGGAAGTGGTGGTGGATGTGGTGGATGTGGTGGTGGATGTGGTGGTGGATGTGGTGGTGGATGTGGTGGATGTGGTGGTGGTGGATGTGGTGGATGTGGTGGTGGGTGTGGTGGATGTGGTGGTGGTGGTGGTGCTGGATGTGGCGGTGGATGTCATGGTGGATGTGGAGGTGATGGTGGATGTGGTGGTGGATGTGGTGGTGGATGTGGTGGTGATGGTGGATGTGGTGGTGGATGCGGTGGATGTGGTGGTGGTGGATGTGGTGGTGGATGTGGTGGTGATGGTGGATGTGGTGGTGGATGCAGTGGATGTGGTGGTGGTGGATGCGGTGGATGTGGTGATGGTGGATACGGTGGTGGTGGTGGATGCGGTGGTGGTGGTGGATGGGGTGGTGGATGTGGTGGTGGATGTGGTGGTGGATGTGGCGGTGGATGTGGTGGTGGTGGATCAGGGGCATATGGTGGTGGTGGATGTGGTGGTGGATGTGGTGGTGGTGGTGGATGTGGGTGTGATGGTGGTGGATGTGGGGGTGGATGTGGTGGTGGATGTGGTGGTCGATGTGGTGGTGGTGGATGTGGTGGTGGTGGAGGTGGTGGATGTGATGGTGGTGGATGTGGTGAAAGTGGTGGTGGATGTGGTGGTGGATGTGGTCGATGTGGTGGTGGATGTGGTGGTGGAAGTGATGGTGGTGGGTGTGGTGGATGTGGTGGTGGTGGATGCGGTGGTGGATGAGGTGGTGGATGTGGTGGTGGTGGTGGATGTGGTGGTGGTGGATGCGGTGGTGGTGGTGGATGTGGTGGATGTGGTGGTGGTGGATGCGGTGGATGTGGTGGTGGATGTGGTGGTGGTGGGTGTGGTGGATGTGGTGGTGGATGTGGTGGTGGATGCGGTGGTGGTGCATGTGGTGGGTGTGGTGGTGGTGGATGTGGTGGTGGATGTGGCGGTGGATGTCATGGTGGATGTGGAGGTGATGGTGGATGTGGTGGATGTGGTGGTGGATGCGGTGGATGTGGTGGATGCGGTGGATGTGGTGGATGCGGTGGTGGTGGAAGTGGTGGTGGATGTGTTGGATGTGGTGGTGTATGTGGTGGTGTATGTGGTGGATGTGGTGGTGGATGTGGGGTGATTGCGGCTTGCAAGCTTATTTCGCTCACTATTACTCTTAAATTCACTTGGCACCAAACTGGTGAACTAATTAAAAGAAAGTCGTATTCAGCGGTATGGCCGGTACTTTATTCCAGCAAAGTGGCAAGCCAGTACACACCAATGAGTTAGTAAAGCTAAAAACACACCATATGGTACAATTGCTGGCTGAGCGAGCAGAAGTAAGCCAAACAGCTTTCCCGTAGCTAAGGAGAGCTGAGCTCTTTTTGTAGCAGCACGCATAAGAAAAGTCCCGTATTTTCACCAAAACACTCTCTGATAATGATCAGCCGAATTCAGAAGGCTTCCTGCCCTCATATATTCCCAAGAGAGCAGTAATCTTATAAGGAAATGCTGTCATCACACCTAAAGCTACAGAGGGAGAAAGGAAGTGCAAAACTACACTATAGTGCTTAATGGTAAACAACAGTCGAAAGTGCCTCTGCGCTGACCCGCTGTCTTTCCTGTACACAGTGTTGTGGTGTTAGTCTTTCTGCAAGGGCTCTGCTGTTGGGTTGGTAGAGCCATGACATGACCAATTGCATAACAGTGCTGAAGACTCACCTGAAAGAAACTACATTTATGGCCAATAAACAGATTGTGCAGGGGCAAAATAAAGTCACTCAGTCGGGGGGAGCTATTGACTGAAGTTGGCTGTTCCCACTGTCCCGTGCTATATGCTATTGGGCATAAATAGGAACACACCAATGGATGAGGAGAGCTTGCTGGAAGACATTCTTTGTATATTATAGTTAAACAAACAACAACAAAAGGCCAGCCATTAAAACAAGGAGAAACACGAGAGACGGCCTGCGGCCGTCAAAGTGAAAGTACGGCCGGCGGAGGGCATTGCTGTGGGGAGGGGGGAGGAGAAATAATACACGGCGGGCAGGGGAGGGGGCGGAGCGGGGAGAGCGGCATGAGGGTGTGAAGCAGCAGGGGCCTTTGAAGTGAAGCTAAGCTTCACTTCAAAGGTGTGGGAGGAGTGCTGCTGGTGATTGACTGGTGATTTGATGATGTGCACGTGCATTTTAGGTCAATGCGCTTGCGCATTGACCTAAAAGCGCACGGGCACAGCATCAAATCGCCAGTGGAATCGCCAGTTAGGTAAACTCTCGATAAGCCCCTATATATCTCGCTCCCGCTCAATGCGCATGCGCATTGAGATAGGTCGCTCGACCTAAAAAGGATGAGCTGGGGAACTGCACCCATTTCCATTTTGGAGGGCCAAAGCTTCTTCCTGTTCACTGTTAGACCGGGCATCATTGGTGTGAGTCTTCCTTCCATTTTTGATGGATTGCCTCCTCTCTTTTGATATGTTTTTGCTGGATTTATGCTTTGGGCACTGTGCCACTGCTAATCAGTGCCACAGTGCAAGTGCTCCCTAAGTTAAATTAATGTACTAATTGGTTATTCCATGATTGGGTTATTTGATTTATCTGTCAGCCCCTAGTCTAGTGCACCATGTGTGCCCATGGCTTGTAAATCAAATGCTGCTGGTGGGCTTGCAGCACTGGTTGTGCCACCCACAGAAGCAGCATGTAAAGTGTGTCTCAGGCCTGCCATTGCAAGGTGTGTGTGCAGTCTAGCACTGACATGTCGACTTGGCCAAGTGCACCCACTTGCCAGTCCCTAAACCTTCCCTTTGCTTCATATTAGACACCCCTATGGTAGGCCCAAGGGCAGGGTGCGTTATAGGTTATGCTCTGATGTGTGCAGCATGTTCTAAATAGTGAATTACAGCAATTTTCGTGTTTCACTATTGAAGGCTACCTGTTCTCATAGGCCAGAATGAGCAGCTAGAATAATACAATACATCTTTTAGTAACGTTTATTTTAATATTCTGTGTTTGCAAAGACCACTTTTAGATAGTAGGTATTTGCTTGCCTAACCATTTGAGCCTGCCTCTGCTGGGTTGTGTATTCCTTGTCTGGGTTTGTGAGTGACAGGGCTGGGGATTCCAGGAGACAGGCTGGGGCAGCCCAGTGGTGAATAGAGAGATCTGCATCTAGATGGGAGGGAGGAGTTGCAACTGGGACCTGAATAGGGCTGGGCCTTCCCTCTACAATGCTGACTCCACCCACCGCCTGTGGCTTTACTGATGTCTCTGCCCTGCACTGTGAAAGGAGAGGAGGAATCATGTCAACAAAGTGCTCAGGAACTGGTTTGGACTAGGCAGGGGCCTCTCTGCCTTCAGAGAACAAAGGACTTTGGGGTATAAATAGTGGGACCCTGATCCCAAGAAATTAGATCACTTCTGGAACCAAAAACCTTTCTGCCAAGGAGAAGAACCAAGGAAGCTGCAGGAGTTTGGACTGCCCCTCTGCCAGTGTGCTGCTTGCTGGCTTGGCCTACAGTGGTTGCTTCATTGCCAAGGGAAAGGAGAAGGAACTTTGTAAGAGCTTTCATCTACAGAATATTCTTCAAGGGCTTAAACTGTGCTTGCCTCCTGCTGAAGTCTCAGGGACAATAGACTTCACCTCCAGCTCCCTCCTGAATTTCCTTGCTGGGAATTCTGACTCTAGTCACTTGCGTGCCGCTGGGAGCTGGAAGCGCGATGCATCGAGAAGAAGCGTGTCGCCGCCGCAGCTGAAATCATCGTAACGCCGGAGAAGCAAGCCTTTGTCGCATCTCCCTGGAAGCGTGTGTTCATCGAAGCTGCCTGCAGTCGCATCACCTGAGAAGCGTGACGCCATCGAGAGAGTCGCCATCGCATCACCGGAGAGACGTGTGGCAGGGCCTTTCACAGCTCCAAAGTACAGAGTCGTCGCAAGGCTACCAGGGCATCATCGCATCGCCGCATCAAGGGCGCCATCTTCTCGCATTGCAACCGGATCATAGCATCGCATCAAGGCACAATCTTGCGCACCGCAACGGTCCCAAAGGCCGAGAATCTATGCATCACCTCTGCACCGGTAAGGCTCACAACGAGTTCCCTACTCTGCGCAAGCATTGAGGAAGGACGCAACCGTTCCTCACCACAGCCACAGCTGCGTCCACTTCAGCTTCAGAAGAACCATTACCCACCACCACCCGCAACAGGTTCCTCACAGGAGCTGGAGCAAGATCACCGCAGAGCAGCTCACCACCTCCCTCAGCCAGAACCCACCCGCCAGCACAACCGACCCCAACGAAGCAGCCCGCAACTTCACGCAGTGGCTGACCGCCTGCGCCGACGACCTTGCGCCACTAAAGAAACCTCCCAGCAGACCCAGAAGCAAGAAGGCCTCCTGGTTCACCGACGAACTCAAGGACTCCAAGAAGAACTGCCGCACCCTCGAGAAAGCCTGGCTCCGCGACCAGACCACAGACAACATGACCGCCCTCAAACACGCCACCCGCAAGCACCACCAGCTTATCCGCACCACCAAGAAGAAATCTCTGAAGGAATGACTGGACAACAACACCCACGACAGCAAGGAACTCTTCAACATCGTCCAGGAGTTCTCCAACCCCAGCACCGGCAACAACGACATCACTCCTTCACAAGATCTCTGCGACTCTCTCGCCTCGTTCTTCCACCGCAAGATAGCCGACATCCCCAACAGCTTCGACGCACCATCCACGCACCCTACCATCGAACCAACGCCCCCAACCGCCACCCTCCGCACCTGGACCACTTTGACCACCGAAGACACAGCCCGCACGATGAGCACCATCCACTCCGGATCTCCAACTGACCCCTGCCCCCACCACGTCTTCAACAAGGCCGAATCCACCATCGCACCCCAACTCCGGAACATCATCAACACCTCCTTCAACACCGCCACCTTCCCGGAGAGCTGGTAGCATGCCGAGCTCAGCGCCCTACTGAAGAAACCAACAGCGGACCCCACCGACCTCAAGAACTTCCGCCCCATCTCGCTCCTCCCTTTTCCTGCCAAAGTCATCGAGAAGACCGTCAACAGACAGCTTGCCGCCTTCCTCGAGACGAACGGATCCCTCGACCCCTCGCAGTCCGGTTTCAGAGCCAACCACAGCACCGAGACCGCCCTCATCACAGCCACCGACGACATCCGAGCCCTGCTCGACAACGGGGAAACAGTGGCACTCATCCTCCTAGACCTCTCTGCAGCGTTCGACACTGTCTGCCACCGCATCCTAGTTCAACGCCTAAACAACATCGGTATCCAAGAGAAGGCACTGGAGTGGATCACCTCGTTCCTCACCGGAAGAACACAGAGAGTCCGCCTCCCCCCGTTTCGTTCCGAGGCCACCGAAGTCATCTGCGGCGTCCCGCAAGGATCATCACTCAGCCCCACCCTCTTCAACGTCTACATGAGACCTCTTGCAGCCATCGCACGCCAGCACAACCTCAACATCATCTCCTACGCCGACGACACACAGCTGATTCTCTCCCTCACCAGAGACCCTGACACCGCCGGAACTAGCCTACACGAAGGGATGAAAGACGTCGCCGAATGGATGAAGAACAGCCGCCTGAAACTGAACTCCGACAAGACGGAAGTCCTCATCCTGGGACCATCACCCTCCGCCTGGGACGACTCCTGGTGGCCCCCCGCCCTGGGCACCACTCCCAAGCCAACAGACCACGCACGCAACCTGGGCTTCATCCTGGACTCCTCCCTCTCGATGACTAGACAAGTCAACGCCGTCTCCTCATCATGCTTCAACACCCTACGCATGCTCCGCAAGATCTTCCGCTGGATCCCGACCGAAACCAGGAAGACGGTCACCCAGGCACTCGTCACCAGCCAACTGGACTACGGAAACACCCTCTACGCCGGAACGACAGCCAAGCTACAGAAAAGACTCCAACGCATCCAGAACGCCTCCGCCCGACTCATCCTGGACATCCCCCGACGCAGCCACATCTCCGGCCACCTGAGGGACCTGCACTGGCTCCCCGTCAGCAAGAGGATCACGTTCAGGCTCCAAGTACCTCAATGACCGCCTGACCTTCTACACGCCCACCCGTCAGCTACGTTCTACTAGCCTCACCCTCGCCGCCGTACCACGCATCCGAACAGCCAACCCGGAGCCAGATCCTTCTCCTACCTGGCCGCCAAGACATGGAACTCCCTCCCCATCCACCTTCGGCTGACCCAGGACCATCTCGCCTTAAGGAGACAACTCAAGACCTGGCTGTTCGAGCAATAGCAGACCCCTTACCCCCAAGCGCCTTGAGACCCTTCCGGGTGAGTAGTGCGCGATACAAATGGCATGATTGATTGATTGATTACCATTGCCAACTAGAGACCCACAGATCTAACATTCACCTTATCAAATGCTGTGCTAAGGTCCATAAAGGCAAGATGTAACACCCCTTGTTTCACAATGGTATACTTAGTAGCAGTCTAATATAAATTAAGTTAGGAGCCGTACTGAATGTCAGTTATAACATTCTGCTCCAATGCCCAATCAGCAAGCCTGTTCAACAAAATGCGACAAACTATTTTGACTGGGAAGCTAATTAATGAAACGTGCATATAACATTTCGGGTTTGAGCAGTTTCCCTCTTGAAAACAGAGACTATTACAAAAGTAGACTGATCACGGCAGACGGGTTACTCCATCCAAACCGTGACATGTATCCTGCCCGCCAAAATATAAATCCCATAGACTATAATGGAATTTATATTTCGGAGGATGAGATATCCATTATCCATCACCAATGTGGCAGAGTAACCCATCCACCGAGATCTATCAGGCCCCAAACTTGAGGGATACACACTCTCACTACTGTGTTCACATATGACATTAGAAGAAGAGCCCAAAAAATCTACGTTGGAGTTAAATAAGTCCAACGGGACCCCATCAGGGCCAGAAGCCTTGTTAACAGGGAGCACACTTATAGCATTTTGGTCTTCATCTAGTGTAAAATAAATATAATCTAGAACCTGAGTTTGCGTCCTAGCAGTAAAACATAAGGAGGGTGTATCCTATATAGATTAAAGTGTTCAACCCAAACACCAGTCTCCCAAAACTTGTCAACCCCTCCTAAAATAGCTTGCAGCCAACAACTGTTCCCAAGCATCATCTCTTATAAGACTCTCAGCATTTTGCAATCCAATCATGGTCTCCAGGGAAAGCCTTGACTGCCTCTAAAAGAGAACGGTGAACCTAGAGCAATTGGAGTCAAACTACTTAGGAATTTATGGCATTTGAAATAAATCTTGCGCTTCAGCATACAAGATATGCTTCGACAGATTACATTAAAATAATTCACAATATCTATGTCAATAGTAGTGTCATTGAAACAAGAGTCTATCTCAGATTGACAGTCCCTAAAACATTCGATTTTGAATAGCCAAATCATATGGCATTAGCCTCATATGAGTAGATCTGTGGCTATCGTTAAATGATTTTGAAATAAGCTATTGAATCAACACCCAAGCCTAGCTTCGTTGATGATAAAACAAATTGGAAGGTGATTTATTATTTTGAACCAGCTCTGACTAGCAGTATTTAATCACACGCAGCACACATGTGCATGCACACTATAAGTCAATAGACACACAAACAAAAAAATATAGACTCGCAATACCACAACACCTGAATCACTATGCAAACTAGAACACAACAGTAATAATCACACTGAGGTTACTATAAAAAAAGAAACTAACATCAGATGCACTTGACACAAAAAGTTGAACAAGCCAAACTCAGAACACAGAGAACTAGCAAAAATACTAACACAACATCCTGAATTCACATCTTTTTTACAAACCGAATACTGCACTCCTTTCAAAAACATAACTATTGATATTCATGAAGTCTTCTAAATTCACAACTGCCGCTCGGAGACGTTTCTGCCCTATTTATTTGTGAACCAGTTTGGGAGCTTGTTGCGGAGACGCTTCCCTGTTTATTTGTGAACCCTGCTGGGAGCTTGATGCACGAGAGGAGAATAGCGCTGGGGAAACTTCCTTGACATCGGGACCGGACGGGACTGCGAGGCCCACCAGGCTGTGCGCGGACCAACAGCACAGCTGCTGCCTCTTCCCGTGTCCCCTCCCCTCTGCCAGCACTCCTCATAACGCCTCGCGGCCCCCGCTCCGCGGGAGCCGCTCGGAGACGTTTCTGCCCTGTTTATTTGTGAACCAGTTTGGGAGCTTGTTGCGGAGACGCTTCCCTGTTTATTTGTGAACCCTGCTGGGAGCTTGATGCACGAGAGGAGAATAGCGCAGGGGAACCTTCCTTGACATCGGGACCGGACGGGACTGCGAGGCCCACCAGGCTGTGCGCGGACCAACAGCACAGCTGCTGCCTCTTCCCGTGTCCCCTCCCCTCTGCCAGCACTCCTCATAACGCCCCACGGCCCCCGCTCCGCAGGTGCCGCTCGGAGACGTTTCTGCCCTGTTTATTTGTGAACCAGTTTGGGAGCTTGTTGCGGAGACGCTTCCCTGTTTATTTGTGAACCCTGCTGGGAGCTTGATGCACGAGAGGAAAATAGCGCAGGGGAACCTTCCTTGACATCGGGACCGGACGGGACTGCGAGGCCCACCAGGCTGTGCGCGGACCAACAGCACAGCTGCTGCCTCTTCCCGTGTCCCCTCCCCCTCTCTATTCACCTTTATAGCACCTGGTATTACAACGCGCGAGCGGAACGCGCGTGCGGGACGAATCCCGGAACAAAGCCCAGACTAAGGGCGGACCCTCTGCGACCCTCAGAGCACCGAGGAGACTGGACTGGGCCTATCCCTGTACATTTCACGTACGTGCACGTATTTGAGACTGATTGAGATTGGGTTGTTTATTAATTGATTGATCACTGTGGTTGCTTTTTTACTAATGTCTGCATCAACGCCTAATGTTGAGTCGCCTGTGTTGGACAAACAGGGGGTACCGCTGACTAGAACTTTGGATAAATACTTTACAAAATCTACCCCTGATACAACCAAGGAAGCTGCCCTGGCGGAGCGGCGAGCTGAACGCCGCCGCTCCGTGGAAGGCATGAAAAGTAAGCCAATTTCTTTGGTATCCCTTTCCACTATAGAGACAACTGATATTATTCCAATAGGTGATGCTCCAATACTCACATTGAATAGTCAGACCTTGGAAACAAGTAACGTTGTGCCAATATTGAACTCTTCCCCCGAAGTGGTTGTGAATGGATTGTCCACTGCAATCGAACCAGACACTTCAAGTGCACTAAAGGCATCCGACTTGGCCCATGCAAAAATTGTTAAAAATAGAGCAAAAAAACCAATGCCTTTGCCCAGGATTTGTGGCCCACCGCCGAACAAAAAACGGCGGAAAAGGGGGGATTTGAAACAACCCAAGCTGAGCTGTTCCGATTTTGGCAAAAAGGCTACAACTGCTGATACAAAATCTAATACAGCTCAAACAGTCATGGATGGAGTGCATGCTACACCTCCCTCCTTATTAAGTTCGTTTACGAACAAGGAGGATAGCATGGACACTAGTATGCTTGCCATTGTACCCAATGAGGACCAGGGTTCTGTAACTTTGCTAAGTTTAGAAAACTTACTCTGCATCAATTATAGAGAGGTTGATGGAAATAGAGTGTAGATTGTGCAAAATCGAACAGGTTCTGGGGAAGGAGGATGTAATAACTAATACTGTACAAAACAAAGCATCTACTTTAGTATTGAATGATGCAACACAGAGTATATTATTACCCTCCAAATCATTGACAACAGCTTCTATTCCTATTCCTTTGTTACAATCAACCGTCCTGAAGCCCCCTGGGACTATAGTACCAGTGGAACAAAACCCACCCTCTAATTTACCTCCACAAAGAAACCAGGACCAGTTGCCGTCTACTAGTATTAATAAAACTCTTAATCATGTGGCTAAAACAGCCTTGGACAGACCATCTAAGGGCATAGGGGATTCTAGGTATACAAGGGGGGAATCTAGAAGAACTCCACTCCCAGAACTACCACCTGATGCAGTACCCTATGTGGTAGTCCTAACAAGGGTGCCAGTATTGGAACAGAACAAACAGGAGGGCTTCGCGCAATTGAAAAATAAGATTATGCATTGGCTAAGACTTCACAGGCCAATCGCTAATCACATCAATGGCGAAATCATCCATGTTCGACGTCTCCAATGGTGGGGGGCAGACCTAAAGACATTGACGGTGACGTGGTGGTCGTGAACTTTAGGGACCTAAATGCTGTCCAATATATTTTAAATTGGCCAACAGATAGTTCTAACAACTCTATAGTCCCCAGACCACTAACATATTTTTACCCTAGGTCTGTGGTGTTTCCATCTCAGCACCAACCAATACAGCATACAACTTATATCAAGCCATCCAATTATCCAATTGCACAAGATTTAGGGAATAGTCAATATAAATTGGGCCCTCCCATATTGCAGAAGGCCAGGAACTTGCAGTTTGTACCCTATTCTGTGACAGACCCAGAATTCCCCGCATGGAGCCATGTACCAGCTAGAACTCAGAATGGTCTGAACAGAGGGATGGGTCATCTCATACCATTTACTCCCCTAGAGACTTATAATAGATTCGATATTTTCAGTGGTCTAGAGGATTGTGATTGATGGTTTTTGTATAGGGGGGGCGAGGAAAGTGAAATAAGAAAATCTACCGTTGAGGGTGTCATCAATGAAACTAAAGCAACAGTGTCTTCTGAGCCCCCTTTCGAGAAATTCGGATCAGGGGAGGTAACAATCCCAGGAGAACGATATATAGAATTAGATGCACTAGTAATACCCCATAGTACAACGAGGGAAAGGCTATTGCCTGATGAATTAGCCCTGGCAGTGCATACTGTGGCACCTGTATGTCCCAGAGAGGCACCAAAGGCCCACCTAGAGACCCCATTTGGAAATGGGGAACCAGTAAAACTAGTCTGCTGGAACATAGCCGGAGTCGCAAAAAATCTGAGGGACCCGGATTGGGCGAGCTACATTGAATCTTTTGATTTCTGTATGCTACAGGAAACTTGGGCAATTGATATACCGCACAGAGTGGGGTATAAGACATATGGAATTGGTGCGATTCCATCTAGAAGCGGAAGGCCTTCGGGGGGACTTTTGACTTGGGTAAAAGTAAACTTAAGGGTAAATATTGAGGTGGTGAACACAAACTCTATAGATATACTATTCATAAAGGGGGTGGTGATGGACAGACTATCTGAATTAAGCAGAACACTCCTACCCAGTCAAAAGATCAGGGCTTGATCCATCACCGTTTTTTAGCTCACTGCACCATCCCAGCTCAGAACCTGGCTACATGCAAATTAGTCTGACCCTGGCCCAGTGCATCATGGGAACAGGGCAGACCAAACTACCAAGCCAATTCTTTACTTGAAAGGAAACAAGCTTCCGGGGACCAGTTTCTGGCATTACAGCCGTCTTCGGCCCGGCTTGCTTGAATCCTGATGGCGCAGTGAGCAAGGGACTCACATCTGAGCATACCCTTCCACACTTGTGGTGGCCAAAACGATTCATAAAGGGGGTGGTGATGGACAGAGTATCTGAATTAAGCAGAACACTCCTACCCAGTCAAAAGATCAGGGCTTGATCCATCACCGTTTTTTAGCTCACTGCACCATCCCAGCTCAGAACCTGGCTACATGCAAATTAGTCTGACCCTGGCCCAATGCATCATGGGAACAGCGCAGACCAAACTACCAAGCCAATTCTTTACTGGAAAGGAAACAAGCTTCCGGGGACCGGTTTCTGGCATTACAGCCGTCTTCGGCCCGGCTTGCTTGAATCCTGATGGTGCAGTGAGCAAGGGACTCACATCTGAGCATACCCTTCCACACTTGTGGTGGCCAAAACGATTCATAAAGGGGGTGGTGATGGACAGAGTATCTGAATTAAGCAGAACACTCCTACCCAGTCAAAAGATCAGGGCTTGATCCATCACCGTTTTTTAGCTCACTGCACCATCCCAGCTCAGAACCTGGCTACATGCAAATTAGTCTGACCCTGGCCCAGTGCATCATGGGAACAGGGCAGACCAAACTACCAAGCCAATTCTTTACTGGAAAGGAAACAAGCTTCCGGGGACCGGTTTCTGGCATTACAGCCGTCTTCGGCCCGGCTTGCTTGAATCCTGATGGTGCAGTGAGCAAGGGACTCACATCTGAGCATACCCTTCCACACTTGTGGTGGCCAAAACGATTCATAAAGGGGGTGGTGATGACCAGAGTATCTGAATTAAGCAGAACACTCCTACCCAGTCAAAAGATCAGGGCTTGATCCATCACCGTTTTTTAGCTCACTGCACCATCCCAGCTCAGAACCTGGCTACATGCAAATTAGTCTGACCCTGGCCCAGTGCATCATGGGAACAGGGCAGACCAAACTACCAAGCCAATTCTTTACTGGAAAGGAAACAAGCTTCCGGGGACCGGTTTCTGGCATTACAGCCGTCTTCGGCCCGGCTTGCTTGAATCCTGATGGTGCAGTGAGCAAGGGACTCACATCTGAGCATACCCTTCCACACTTGTGGTGGCCAAAACGAATCATAAAGGGGGTGGTGATGGACAGAGTATCTGAATTAAGCAGAACACTCCTACCCAGTCAAAAGATCAGAGCTTGATCCATCACCGTTTTTTAGCTCACTGCACCATCCCAGCTCAGAACCTGGCTACATGCAAATTAGTCTGACCCTGGCCCAGTGCATCATGGGAACAGGGCAGACCAAACTACCAAGTCAATTCTTTACTGGAAAGGAAACAAGCTTCCGGGGACCGGTTTCTGGCATTACAGCCGTCTTCGGCCCGGCTTGCTTGAATCCTGATGGTGCAGTGAGCAAGGGACTCACATCTGAGCATACCCTTCCACACTTGTGGTGGCCAAAACGATTCATAAAGGGGGTGGTGATGGACAGAGTATCTGAATTAAGCAGAACACTCCTACCCAGTCAAAAGATCAGGGCTTGATCCATCACCGTTTTTTAGCTCACTGCACCATCCCATCTCAGAACCTGGCTACATGCAAATTAGTCTGACCCTGGCCCAGTGCATCATGGGAACAGGGCAGACCAAACTACCAAGCCAATTCTTTACTGGAAAGGAAACAAGCTTCCGGGGACCGGTTTCTGGCATTACAGCCGTCTTCGGCCCGGCTTGCTTGAATCCTGATGGTGCAGTGAGCAAGGGACTCACATCTGAGCATACCCTTCCACACTTGTGGTGTGGAAGGGTATGCTCAGACGTGAGTCCCTTGCTCACTGCACCATCAGGATTCAAGCAAGCCGGGCCGAAGACGGCTGTAATGCCAGAAACCGGTCCCCGGAAGCGTGTTTCCTTTCCAGTGAAGAATTGGCTTGGTAGTTTGGTCTGCCCTGTTCCCATGATGCACTGGGCCAGGGACAGACTAATTTGCATATAGCCAGGTTCTGAACTGGGATGGTGCAGTGAGCTAAAAAACGGTGATGGATCAAGCCCTGATCTGTTGACTGGGTAGGAGTGTTCTGATTAACTCAGATACTCTGTCCATCACCACCCCCTTTTTGAAATTATTTCTATAGATATACTGGCATTAAAAGTCACAATGTGTAAAGGGAAAAAACTATTTTTAATAAACATCTATAATAGGCCTTTACCCTTATCAAGTGTATCATCAACCTTAGCCAAATTAGATAACTTTTTAAGCGGACTAGATCCAAGGGAGGATCTCATTATTGTGGCTGGTGATCTAAATTGCAACTTTGAGCCAGTTTTGGGCCTTAGCGACATTTTTGCCGAGGAAGATCAGGCGAACAAAATTCCTATTTTGGAGAACGTCAAACCAGTTAAATGCTCAGCTCTGGCGCTTCAATTGAATAAATTATGCACGGAGTATTGTTTGAGGGCATGTAACGGACGGCTATCGTCTGACTGCTTGAAGAAACCAACCTTCTGCAGGGCTAACTATAAAAGTAATCTAGATTTTGTGATCGCTTCCATACCCACTTGGTCGTATCTTCTGGACCTCGACGTAACTGAGAGGCTAGAAAGTGACCATTTCCCCTTAAATCTTACAGTAGATGCATCCTTGTTTAATGATATAGCCCAATTGCCACCACTACAGGGAAATAGTGGTGATTTCGTCGAGATCCACATTAGTAATAATAGGAGAGCACTAAAGTGGCCTTTTATACTGGACCATTGTGATATCCTCAGAGAAATCTATACACTCTTTGTGGGGACCTTCGAACCATATTTAGGCTTAACGCTCGAAGAGGTAACCGAAACCTCTTTTTTGCTAATACACCAAAAATTCTTTACCGATCTTAAACTATTAGTCACTAAAGTGCCTAAAAAGACACAACAAAAGACCCAGAATTTGTCTCACAGTAAACCCTGGTACGATAGATCGTGCAGAGAATCCAAAAGGGAACTTCTAATGGCTGTCAAATCTAAATCCCTGTTGGATATTCAAAATGCAAGGAACAAATATAAATCTATTCAGAGGGCTTCCAAAACATTATGGGAGGAAGACAAATGGGCGGCAATGCTGCTGGCAGCCAAATCCCACGACAATGTGGCCTTTTGGAGGCTAGTAGCAAATGGCAATAACGTCGGTAGAGTGGTCAAGGACGTCTTTTTGGACGAACAAACCTGGGTTAATCACTTTACTAATCTATATAAAAGGTATGATGACTCCGATATGGTTATGGATTACCCAAGCTATGAAACATCAACAGACCAGCTTGTCTTTACATTAGGGGAAACTGAGCTGGCAATAAGCCAAATAAAATCGGGCAAAGCTCCAGGTCTCGACAATATCCCAGGGGATTTATATAAGCATGACCTAAAAGTTTGGGCACCCTATATCAATCACTTGTGCAATACGTTATCTTGCACTTTAGAGTTCCCAGAAAGTTGGAAGGGAGCAGAAATCGTTTTAATTTTTAAAAAAGGAGATAGGATGGACCCCGGTAATTACCGGCCAATTAGTTTAATGGATATCCTCCAGAAAATTTACTCACGACACATTCTATTGCGAATGAGTGATTGGCTGGAGGAAAATTCAATTTTAACCAAGTTTCAAGCCGGATTTAGATCTAAAATTAGTACACTAGATCAGATTTTTAGATTTTGTTGCCTCTATTGGAAGTACGTAAAGATCAAAAGGGGTCATTTATATGTTGTATTTGTTGATTTGAGGGCAGCTTTTGATTTGGTACCTCGCAACCTTTTATGGCAAACTTTGATTGCAGCAGGTCTGCCCAACAATCTAATAGTTCAGATTAAAGAATTACATGAAGGGAATTTTGCGCGAATTCGATGGGGTCCAAATGGCGAACTAACCCAAAAAATCCCTATCGAGCGCGGTGTTCGCCAGGGCTGTGTTTTGGCCCCCATGCTTTTTTCGCTTTTTGTAAATGACATTCCCTCATACCTAGAGAGATGCAATAATGATTCACCAAAACTGAACGGCGCAAGGGTAACATCACTACTATTTGCTGATGATACTATCCTGATTTCCCAAACTAAAAAAGGCCTCCAGACACTGTTGAATACTTTTAGTGAATACTGCAGTAAGAAGGGGCTGGAAATTAATGGGAAAAAGACCAAATGCATGAGCCTAAATCCAGCAAAATCAGATAAGGGTTGCTTAACTTTAAAAGGAGTAAAACTCGAGTCGGTGCCTTATTTTTCATACCTGGGGGTGTCACTTGATTCGAGTTTTTCCTGGAAAGCCCAAATAGAAAAAAGCAAATTGATATTTGCCCAGAATGTAAAACCAATTCTTAAGGAACAAAGCCTGAGCACCAGTAAAGCAGTGTCTCCAGTGATTGAACTCTTTAAATTTAAAGTTCAATCAGCGGTCCTATATGGTGCAGAAATCTGGGGCCCGGGATCCAAGGATACCTTTAGTGTCTTGGATAACAACTTTATGCGAAGCCTGGTAAGGGTCCCTAGAGGGACTCCATTAGTACCTCTGCAATTCGATCTAAATTTCAAAAGGACTGATCACCAAGTGGTGATCCGACCTTTGATGCATTGGGTCAGATTATGGCACGTTCCCGAACTCCAAGATTACAGAGATGGGCTAAAAGAAATTATGGCACTGGATAGTCTAAAAGTAATCCCATGGCTTAGGCATGTTAAAGTTTGGTTCAGTAACATTGGTTTGAAACACTTCTGGGAGAATCCTGAACAACTACCCTCAAATCCGAAACTAATATTAAAAAGGGCCTTCTGGTCCTTTATAGTGAATAGGACTACAAGTGCTATCAATGGTGGGACGTTAGTTTCAAACTTTTTAAGTTTTAAGGATGTCCCACTTTTCGAGACCTTTATGGATGAAATAGAGCCTCCAATTGCCAAAACTTTGTTTTTAAAATTTAGATACGGGAATCTTTTAATTAAGACAACTTTGGCACGTTGGGCTAGAAATCTAGAATCGTCATCCTTAGCAACTGATGAAATTTGTTCCTTGTGTCATCTAAAACAGATAGAAAATGTACAACATATTCTCTTTTTTTGTCCTGTGTATGCCCAGGCCAGGAAAAAATGGATTAAACCAATATGTCTTTTGTTGGGCCTTAGGTCATGTTCACAGGCATTGAGAATCCTGACAACAAACTCTTTGCAAACTATAACATTTAGTGTCAGTAGATTTCTACATAGTATTTTCCTACAAAGGAAAAAATTGGGATATCAGTTGTAATTTGATCCTGTTTCAGGTTTAGAAATAATTTATTTACTGATTTAGGCTGAAGTCCATCCTACGATTTTAATATTGTCTATTCCTGCTCCGATTGTCTTCCAACATAAAATATATTGTTTTAAATAATGTTTTACTATTTAAAATGTAATGTCTTTTTCTTTTATTTACAACAAGGGGTGGTGATGGACAGAGTCTCTGAATTAAGCAGAGTACTCTCACCCAGTCAAGAGATCAGGGCTAGATCCAACACCGTTTTTTAGCTCATTGCACCATCCCAGTTTCAGAACCTGGCTGTATGCAAATTAGTCTGTCCCTGGCCCAGTGCATCATGGGAACAGGGCAGACCAGACTACAAAAGCCAATTCTTACACTGGGAAGGAAACAAGCTTCCGGGGACCGGTTTCTGGCATTACAGCCGTCTTCGGCCCGGCTTGCTTGAATCCTGATGGTGCAATGAGCAAGGGACTCACATCTGAGTATACCCTTCCACGCTTAGGGTGGACAAAATTATTTACAACAAGGGGTGGTGATGGACAGAGTCTCTGAATTAAGCAGAGTACTCTCACCCAGTCAAGAGATCAGGGCTAGATCCAACACCGTTTTTTAGCTCATTGCCCCATCCCAGTTTCAGAACCTGGCTGTCTGCAAATTAGTCTGTCCCTGGCCCAGTACATCATGGGAACAGGGCAGACCAGACTACAAAAGCCAATTCTTACACTGGGAAGGAAACAAGCTTCCGGGGACCGGTTTCTGGCATTACAGCCGTCTTCGGCCCGGCTTGCTTGAATCCTGATGGTGCAATGAGCAAGGGACTCACATCTGAGTATACCCTTCCACGCTTAGGGTGGACAAAATTATTTACAACAAGGGGTGGTGACGGACAGAGTCTCTGAATTAAGCAGAGTACTCTCACCCAGTCAAGAGATCAGGGCTAGATCCAACACTGTTTTTTAGCTCATTGCACCATCCCAGTTTCAGAACCTGGCTGTATGCAAATTAGTCTGTCCCTGGCCCAGTGCATCATGGGAACAGGGCAGACCAGACTACAAAAGCCAATTCTTACACTGGGAAGGAAACAAGCTTCCGGGGACCGGTTTCTGGCATTACAGCCGTCTTCGGCCCGGCTTGCTTGAATCCTGATGGTGCAATGAGCAAGGGACTCACATCTGAGTATACCCTTCCACGCTTAGGGTGGACAAAATTATTTACAACAAGGGGTGGTGATGGACAGAGTCTCTGAATTAAGCAGAGTACTCTCACCCAGTCAAGAGATCAGGGCTAGATCCAACACCGTTTTTTAGCTCATTGCACCATCCCAGTTTCAGAACCTGGCTGTATGCAAATTAGTCTGTCCCTGGCCCAGTGCATCATGGGAACAGGGCAGACCAGACTACAAAAGCCAATTCTTACACTGGGAAGGAAACAAGCTTCCGGGGACCGGTTTCTGGCATTACAGCCGTCTTCGGCCCGGCTTGCTTGAATCCTGATGGTGCAATGAGCAAGGGACTCACATCTGAGTATACCCTTCCACGCTTAGGGTGGACAAAATTATTTACAACAAGGGGACAGACTAATTTGCATACAGCCAGGTTCTGAAACTGGGATGGTGCAATGAGCTAAAAAACGGTGTTGGATCTAGCCCTGATCTCTTGACTGGGTGAGAGTATTCTGCTTAATTCAGAGACTCTGTCCCTCACCACCCCTTGTTGTAAATATTTTTGTCCACCCTAAGCGTGGAAGGGTATACTCAGACATGAGTCCCTTGCTCATTGCACCATCAGGATTCAAGCAAGCCGGGCCGAAGACGGCTGTAATGCCAGAAACTGGTCCCCGGAAGCTTGTTTCCTGATCTCTTGACTGGGTGAGAGTATTCTGCTTAATTCAGAGACTCTGTCCCTCACCACCCCTTGTTGTAAATATTTTTCTTTTATGGCATTAAAGCCGAAATAAAGAATTAAAAAAAAAAAAAAAAATCACAACTATATTTTATTGTATTGTATTGTATTTAATATTTAAACCGCGCATCTGTCACCCTACGGTATCCTGGCGCCATGACACAAACAGTTAACATACAAGACTTAAGTAAACCACAAAACAACAGTTGTGACACGTTTCAAAAACTATGGCACACTTTTCAAATTCGTAATTGCATTCTACAGAAACGATTAGTAGAAGATAGAAATATCACAGTGAACAATGACATTAGAATGAACATGAATAATGGAAGAAATTAGAAATGTGTAGAAACACCAAATACAACATGAAAAAGTTGTTATTCTTTACACCAACAGATCTAATTCAGCACATTAGTGCTCAATTAAAGGCAGAGTTTGGTTTTCTAAAAGAAAGAATCCTTTGAAAATCTCACATGTGTCAAAGTCTCCTAAATTTGCTCTTTATGTCACTGGATGATGTACTACTAACTCTTTGAATGATCAATATTTCATTAGGAATAAAGGCATTCTCCTTTGTAAAAGATGCTCTGTTTACTATCCTAGAGATATTCCGTGCTTCGGTTTTCCCTCATTTCCTGAATAACATAACGCCATGTTTTTGTTTAATTCAGTGTAGGTTCTGCTTCATATCCAATATTAGTAATCCTCTTTATCCTGTACATTTGTGTGCAAGTTAATCCCTCCTGTGCAATATTGGATGAAAAAACTTTCTATGAAGCATGACATTCTTGTCAGTATTTTTTGTGCTCACATTATTAGTTAAAGTAATAAAACAATGGTCTATATTTAAACAAAAAAACACAAAAGGATTTAGCCCAAGTCGATAAAGATTAGTTTGTAAAGAAAAACATAAAAATATTCACAAAATTCAATTTGCTTTTTCACAGAAGGCATAAACATGCAAATTGAACCTGTATCAATCAGTAAAACAAGGCATTGCCTCAGACTAAGGCTCTGATTACGAGTGCCCCAGAAATGTGAGAGAAAATTATCCCACCAGATAATATCCAATACCACAGGCTTAGGGTACTTATTGAGGGAGGTATTATTGCCTGTTATGAATGTAACCCTTCAAAATGGGTCATAACATCCAGATTGTGGTACTTTCTAAACCAGACCTGGTGGTCCTGGATTTGTTCTGCCATTCCCAGCTAGTATACCAGCAGGTTTATTACAGGAGGTGTACTTTATATCACTCAGTAATTACCATGTGCAGCAAATACCGACAATGCCAAATTCCAATCCATTTTCAAACAAGGGTTTGTAAAAGTTTTCGAGTTGTCCAGTCCACTCTTAATTGGGGCATTAGTCCCCAAGGACTCCACACTAAGAAGGACACCAGGTTATGACTCTGTGCTTTGAAGCACAGTCCTGGAGTAGAAAACCTAACTGAGGGGCCCATTAGGATGGCGGACGGATCGCCACTGCCATGCAGGCGGTGGCGATCCATCCGCCATCCTTGCCCGTCCGCCACCTATTTCCCCCCCACCATATTACAATGGCTGGGGGAAGGCGACCGCGGCGGAAAAGGTCTAATATGGTGGCGGTGTCTATCAGACACCGCCAGCCATATTAGGAATGGCTGAGGGGAATGCCTTTCAGTGGCGGCAATGCCGCCACGAAACGGCATACGGTTCTTGCTTTGGGGGCCCGTTGCGGGCCCCCAGGGTGAAGAGGGGGTGGGGGGTGCACATGGGGGGTACCTATGGTACCCCCCTGCGTTTCACAGTACAACATGTCAGGCACCGCACGGTACCTGTCATGTTGTGCTGTGAAACACACAACATGCATTTTTGACATTGCGGCGGACGGTGCTTTAAGCACCGTCCCCGCAATGTTAAAAATGCGGGATGCACCCGCCACAATGGCGGGTGCATCCTAATTGGGGGCACGGTTCCTCCGCCCTTGTGGTGGACGGTACCTGCCTCAGACGAATATATGACGTTACAACGAATTCCGTTGCAACGCATGCCTTTACCACGCATGCGTTACAACGGAATTCGTTTTCCACGCATAACCTTTACCTCGGATGCTTGCGTGGTGACGTCATACGTCGTTAAGAGAAAGCGGAAGTTTATTTTCCGATTTCTCTTAAACGACGCTGATTAAATAGATAACCCGACGTGACTTCAGGTGAGATTTTTTTGGGGGGGAGACCCCCCCAGGCCCCCCTTTTTTTACTTTTTACCTTTACCACATATGCCTTTACTACAAAACTCGTAGTAAAGGTATGCGTGGTAAAGGCTTTCGTGTTAACCACGCATGCGTGGTACTGCATGCGTGGTTAAGGATTTCGTGGAAACGGCTTCGTTGTAGAGGCCGTTTCCCGCCCCAGACAGGATGGCGGACGGACAAAGTCCGTCCGCCATCCTAACCGACCCCTGAATTAGCAACCAATGGGTCGGACACCAAAAAGAGTAACAGTCATATAAATGTCCACATACACATAGACATACACATAGGAAACAGACACACCATAAACAACCCATATGCAATCACACTTTAAAGATGATATTCATTAAATAATAAGATGTATACAATGCTCAGACTCATAACAAATCATTGCAGTGAGAGAAATGAGTTATAGTCTTTATCACAACATCAAAAGGGTTACAGAAATACATAATAAACAATATTAACAGTTATGCATTAATTTACCAGCTCTAATGGTTCAACTATGTTCAAGACCAACACCGTACATTTGCAGTGATTTTGAGAGCTATTATGATATGACAAGATTAGATGAGTAATGCACGTCAGATGAGAGACAGCAGTAAAACAAGGTTAAATGATTTTTATAAACTTCAGACTAGCAACATCATGAACAGAGTGTTAGACATTTTACAGGTAAAGAAATCAACAGAAGCAAAACAGATACTCAAATTGACCAACAGTGTCACAAGAGAGAAGCAAAAAGCATGCTCAAACTATCAAATAGTACAATAAGACACAACTGAAATGTCAAAATGTAAACATGCCATGCTCAATATTATTAATACACTTACAATGTACTTACATACTCAATACAATGTTTACATGCTGTGAATGGTAAAGTCATTCACATACTTTACACAATAATGTATACCTAAATGTTTTAGCCTTTAACTATTGTTCCTCATAATTTATTTATATTTATTTATTAACAGCTTTTATAAAGCGCGAACGAAGGCCCAGAGGCATCTCGGCGCTAAGATATCTGTAGTGTTTAACCAGAGAAGGGGAGGCTGAGTTTACAGATTAAAAAGCCAGGTCTTAAGTTGTTTACGGAAGGACCAGAGAGAAGGGCTTGTTTTAATCGAGTGCGGTAGAGCGTTCCAAAGTTTGGGCGCTGACACAAGAAATCTTCTGTCTCCCCATAAAACAGTTTTGGTACGAGGTACCACAAGTTCATGTGAACTAGAGGAGCGTAGAGTTCTGGGGGGACAGTAGGGGATAAGATTTTCAGTGAAAAAGGCTGGTCCCACATTGAGCTGAGCCTTGTAAACTATACAGAGGGTTTTGAATTTAATTCTGTTTCTAATTGGGAGCCAGTGTAGATCTCTGATGGTTTCTGACACGGATTGGTGTTTGGGAATTCTTCCTAGAAGCCTAGCGGCGGCATTTTGGATAATCTGCATTTTGTTTAATACTCTTTCTTGGGCGTTTAAAAAGAGAGCGTTGCAGTAATCTAATGTAGACAATACCAAGGAACTAACCAAGGTTTTGCCAGCTGTCTCAGGGAGGAAAGGCAGAATTTTTTTGATCAGTCGTAATTTATGAAAGGCAGAGGAAGTGATCTGATTGGTGTGAGGGAGAAAAGTAAGACGATCGTCGAACAAGACTCCCAGATTCCTCACCTTACTGACTGGTTCAGGCGGGGGGCCCAGTGATAGCGGCCTACAAAGGGAGGACCATTCCGGGGTCAAGTGTCTGAAAATGACTACTTCCGACTTGTCGGAATTTAATTTCAGACAATTGGCGGCCATCCAGTTCCCTATTGCCAGCATGCCCAGATTGAAAGCATTTGCTATTTTATGACCATCCTTCCTGACGGCAAGGACCAGCTGGGTGTCATCTGCGTAGGAGGTCAGGCTCATCCCATGTGCACAAATAACGTTGGCAAGGTCCGACACATAAAAACAAATTCCTTCAAAATATATCCTTGTTAATATGGATATGGATACGTTTATCGATAGAAATGAACTATTGTCCTTACTGATAGAAGCACCGGTTCCCAACTCCACATCTATCTTGACACGCAAGTATGTAGTCAGGCGAGCCCTGCAACCTAGGCCCGGGACAACAGATTGATGGGTAACAGGTGGGCGGGTGCACAGCTAGCCGGCAAACAAGCGGGCTGGAAACCCTTGATCAATCCTGCAGATAGATGGAGGTGAAGAGGATGTGGCTTAACTGCTAGGGTGGCCGACTTTGAAGCTGGGGAACCATGTTCGAGTCTAGTGGGAGGTTCAAGCAGCCTTGACTCTGGGCAAATCACTGAATCGTCCCGTGCCTAAAAACAATTAAAAATGAATGTTTCCATCTGTAATGCAACTGGTGCTCCTGTAAAGCACCCTAATACCTTTAGGTCGATTTTGCACTATTCAAAAATACAAAACAATAAAAAGATGCAGCATCTTTACAATGGTCAGGGGAAATTGCTCCTAATAAAGCACACATGGCTCATGGGGGTACACGTGCTTCTAAAGAGACCATAAAGTCAGAGGCCACATGAATTAGGAACACATTGCCAAAAAGGGCTTTGCAAACGCAGTGATCATCCCCCACCCCAGTGTTGGACATCTGGAAACATACACCACTGGCTACACTGTGTCCATTCAAGGTCCAGACCCACCTTCAGTAACCATTTGACTATTGGTTCATGACTCTAAGGGACCAATTAAGGGTTGACAGAAACATGTATTGCTTGTTGTAGAATTGTATGTAAGATGTATGCAAACCCAATGTCAATTGAGGCAGTACTCAGACCTTGACCTGTAACTGTTCTCCCGGCCTCAATATTTAATTTAAAAAACTGTTCCTGATTTGTCAAATGCCTCTTGTCTTCTGTTTTTTAAGGTAAATTGAACTCCAGCAGCATTATGGTGACCCAGCAAGGAGCGAATGGTGCCTCGTACCCGACTGCATCTGAATGAAGGTGACCTTGCCTGGATGGATTCAGGTGCTCAACAAAAAAGGTGGGCAGACACCACAATTGATTGCAAGTTCTCCTGAATCCAGGGGTGGAGGTCAGTCCTGAAGCAGCCATCACAGAGGGTAAGAGACTTCATTTGAACTTAAAACATTGTCTTTGAAAGCATTTTGTGTATGGCAAACTAGGGAAAAGTGTGGAAAGATAACCCGAGTACCCTGCCACTGACAGGTTCTGGCATATTACCTATTTTATATGTTCCACCTGTATCAATAAATAATAAGACAGCCTCAGAAGCAATCCTGCGGAAGGCACCTTTTTTCAAAAGTCTGCGCGTTAGGAAAGGTGAATATCCATTGTATAGCCCTTTATGGCTCCCGGGACACTTTTTTTTGTTGATTCAGCTATCCTGAATGGGCAAGGTTGTCACCTCAGTCTCATAGTTTGTTTTAGTTGAAAGAATTTTTCAGTGCTAAGCAGGTTTCGTACCACTGTTGGCATCTAAAAGAAGTGAGAGCTGTTGGTTACTAGGACCTCTGGGTGTAATACAGAGCATACGCCGGACCCTGGTTGTGACATGGCGTAATTCGGACTTTAGGAAAAACTTGGACCAAGAAAACTGGGTTTTACTTGTGTGTGGCCAAGAGGAGCCGGTGTTTTCCAAGTTATTTTGTTTGGTATCTGTGACTACCACCGTTGTCTAGGAGTGGATGGTGGGAGTCTATCCAGCTCAATTAGGAAAATGTACAATGCTAGTATTCTTTTGCTAGAGGATACATTTCAATGAACAACTAAGTTTTAATTTTTGGCAAAGTAATATTTTTTCTATTGATCATTGATGGAATGTATTATTGTATGTGCTGTTATTGCATTGATTGTGTGTATTGTGTATACATGGATTTCATGCTGGCTTTGCTCCAACCTTATGCATATTCGCTTTGTGTTGGTAATACTACATAAGCAGTCTTTTCTTGTCCCATGGAAATGCATGTTTGAACTGTTTTATGTAAGAAATTGCATGCACTGAGCTCATACTACATAAAATTGTAAGAGTGCACCACGTACAAATTGCCCCTACGATTTCACAAACAAACCATTAGGAAAATGTCATTTCAAATGTATTTGCGAAATTACTAAAATTGCCATGGATTTCCCACTCTGGCACCTGGAAACTATGTTCCACAAGCAGATAAAAAAAGACTAAATACGTTTTGCAAAGAGTTGCACTTACACATGAAGGCACACACATTTTCTTGGCCCAAGGAGGGAATATTTGACATTAAAAGAGAGAGAAGAGAGAGGCATTATTAGATTTATCTGTCAGGGAAGATCGTGGCAGAAATCGATAATGAGGGTGGGGCTTCAGGATTTGCTGAGGAGGAAACCTAGGGTTAACTCGAAAGCAAAGCCAGGTCAATGAAAGCAGCGCACAGTTCAGACCAAAAGAGGCAGGCCAGACAGCATGAGTCAGAGAGGGATTAGGCCAAGGGTGTAGGACATCGCGCTGTCCTCATGAGGGAAGTGGAGAGAGGTATAGGGGGCTGTGCTAGGACGAAATGAAAGTAGATGTAAGTCTAATAGCAGGGCTCAGAGTCACTCCGATTGCTCATCAAAGGAGGGCTGATGACGAAATCAGGGCTCAAGACAATCTGCTGCACACCCACTCGTGAACGCTGGAGGAACTAGATGGCACCTTTACAGGCACACTAGGAGAGCAGCGACGAGGACACGTGCTGCTCCACACAGGTAGCTGGCGAAGATAGACCTACCCCCAGAGAGATAATGGCAAAAGAGGAAATCATGAGTTGTGTGTACCTGTTGTGTAACTTGTTAGCAGACTGGACTGAGGAGAGAGAACAATATGACCAGTCTTGGCCTAGTGAAGGATAGTTTGAGCCTGAGGACATTGCAAAAGTAGAGGATCCATTGAACATGAAGGAGGAAATCACAACTGGAACTTTCCCCTACATGCAGCAATGCCTTGTGAGTTGGGAATGACATGCTCACTTAATCCACTACCTCAAGAGGAAAGAAGAGGAGAGAGAGAGAGAGAAGGCAGAGAGAAGCTGGGACAGAACCAAGGTACTGCAGCAAAATCGTGTCAAACAGCCAGGTATCAGTGGTCCTGGAAAGATTGGCTGTAGCCGCATTGGCACAGAAAGTAGTGGCACTGATGGGGTACTTCTGCAAGGGTTCAGAGGGGACCCAGTATGCAGCAGAAGGATCTGAGGCTGTAATACGGAAAAAGAGGGCCACACATCACAGAACTCCCAGTGGTGGAAAATTGATGCAGTTCCTCCTCAGGCTCGAGACATAGACAGGTCATGGGGATCCAATGTCCGGAGGTTGGGGAACACACACATACCCACATATGCTCCATACTATCATTTACAGGAAAACAACACTGTAACAGTGCTAGCAAATAACATGCCATACAGCTTCTTGATAGACACTGTGGCAACCAAGTAATTCTTAAGGGAAGGGATTTTTCCCTTATCCACAGACTTCATGGACACTCAGGGGATTTCAGGTACAGTGGTGAGGGTCCTATTAAAAAACAAAAAAACTGGAATTGGATGTAGGAGGCAGTCATGTGACGGGACAACTGTTATATCATCCCTTGTTCCCAACAAAACACTTGGAATGAGATTTAATGGCCAAACTAAACATGACTATTCACTGCTCTGATGATGGGATGTAGACATGCTCCACCCCTGGGGTTCCACATCATGTTCATAAAATGCCCCCACAGCCCAGGTGGACTAATGAGGGCATCCCCCAGCGACCCGACTGCCTTCACTAATGCAGTCCTCGCGATTGTCGTTAGTGCATCAAAATGTTTGGGACAGAAGTTGCAACTGCCCAATGAATTCATATTCTGGCGGTAAAGACACCATGGCTGGGAACCCCAAGAGGAACTGTTGTTCCACTTAGAGTCAGTTGAAAGATAGCTTTACTATGGAGTCTTGCTGGACTCCAACCAAGAAACCATGATTTGGTCGTTTATCATCTTTGTAAAACTCGGCCTCAGTGTATGGGATGTAAAAGATGACCATTTGTTTGGGGAGAGCCCAGGATCCTCAGAAATTATCTTCGCAGACTCAATTGAGGTTGGGGTAGAGCTGCGAAATAGTGCCCTAATGCCATGGCAGAACTGACAACCTTCTATGAACAGGACTTGTCAAAAGTACCGCTGTAACTGTGGACAAGGGGCTGTGAAGATAACGTTGAGAGAAGGGGCTCCCTCACCCAGATAGTGCCAATAACCACTCTCTAGGGAAGCTGTCAAGGGTATAGGTTCCACAATTCAGGCATTGTTTTATCAGTGGGTCCTCTAAGTGGGAGTATCCCACTCCAATACGCAAATTTTCCCAGTCAAAAAGAGAAGAGGGAATGTAGCACCTAGTGACATTGTGGTTCCGAAATACCCCATAGTACGAGACCTCTTCATAATTTTAACTACTATACCAGTGGACTCAAGCCGATTTTCTGTAATAAATATCAAAACTATGTTCTTTAGCATCCTACTGCAGCCCAACAGTCAGTACCTGACAGCATTTACATTCTGAGGGGTGCAGCTGCTATTTTGGATGTTACCACAAGGAAACTGTGAGTCCCCAGGTATTTTCAATCGAATACTGAGGAGGGACATCACTAACTTCCAGTCGAGTAGCAACCTGATACAATACGCGGTTGACATTTTGAGATGCAGCCTCTCTGAAGCAACATGTCAGTTGGACACGAGAACTCTCCTTATTGTGCTTGCCAAGAAGGGTTGCAAAGTGGAGAAGGCGAAGTTGCAGTATGTGCGGCAGAAGGTTAACTATTTAGGCCAACTGATTTAAAGAGCTGGTCGAAGGGTCACCCCAGAATGTGCAAACTCTATTAGAGCTATGGCACCACTCCAAACAAAAAGGAGCATGCAAACATTCCTTGGACTTTGCAATTACCTTCAACAGTGGGTCTTTTACTACAGCACGCTCATCGCCCACCTATTAAAGGCCGGGCTAAAGGCAAAAACCAACATCGAGAAGCTGATGTGGATGCCTGAGGTGCATGATACCTTCTGTAAATTTAAAACGGAGATGTACACCCGACTATAGTATGGAATTTTTCCTATTTTGACTCAGTGATGGGGGAGTCATGTCAGTAGTCTTGACACAGACATATCCCTTACAGACACCTCCATAAGTGGAGTGGAAACCTCCACTATTGGGGTGGACATCTCCATCTATTGCTGCAGACTGGACAGGAAACAATACACAGGAACAGGAATGCTACCATTTTGTGAGCTATTCTTCCTCTTGTCCCTCCTATGCCCAACAATACCACCTACATATTTGAGGGGCAATACAAGAGAGCCCCAGATTTACTGATGAAGGGTTACACATTATTTGCAAGGTTGACTTCCAATAGTACCTTCTGCTCTATAGGGGTCCCAGGACCAAGCTGAGTACTACAGCACAGGCCCAGATTGGTCGGGACATTGCCATGTGCTGCAATTAACATGGGTGCACACCAGAAAAGCGAACAATTGCAACAGGAGCTGGAAGTACATTATTGTTGAGCACATCTAAAGGCACAGGATGTATTGGGGGTATCCTCCCAACCACATTTGCTTCACGCCTGGTGACACCACTGCACATGGCCTCCTTCAAAAAGCCTAGCAGAAAATTCACTCTTTGCTGGGAGCATTAAAGCAGCAGAAAGCCTGTAAGTTTAATAGTTATCTTTTAATCAAAGTGCGTTTGTGTTTAGAAAGTGTCGTCGAGATATGTCTCCAGTTTACTGTGTGTTTATGCTCTTGTTCATCAGTTGTTCCTTTTGCTTTTGTTGCCCTGAGTGGGAAGGGTATGCCCAGACGTGGGTACAGTGCTCACTGTGACACTGGATTCAATCTAACCTGGCTTATGAGGGGTGATTTCCTGAAACCGGTCTTAGGATGCTTGTTTCCAGTCCAGGGAGGGCCTGGCAGTTCGGGATGGACTATTCCCATCGGGAGCAGGGTCAAGACTGATTTGCATATAGCTGGGTCCAAACTGGGGTGGCATAGTGAGTAAAATAAATTAAGTATTAAATACAGAACTGCGGCTGGGGGTGAATATTTGATTTGTTCAGCATTCCATCCATCATCTGTTCTTTTAGTTTTTGTCAAGTGGGAAGGGTATTCCCAGATGTGGGTCTGTGCTCTCTGTGCCATAAGATTCAATTAAACCTGGTTAATGAGGGGTGATACACTGAAACCGGTCCCAGGATGCATTTTTACCAGTCCAGGGAGGACCTGGCCTGAAAGTTGGGGCAGGAATTTTCCCATGAGGAGCAAGGTCAAGACTGATTTGCATATGGCTGGGTCCAAATTGGGTTCGCATTGTGAGTCAAAAGCAATGGATTAAGCCCAGATCTATGACTGGGGTGAATATTTCATTGTTCAGCATTCCTTCCATCATCTGTTCTTTTTGCTGTTCTCCTCCTAAGTGGCAAGGGTATGCCCAGTCTCAAATGTGTAATTTATGATCGCGGTTCCCATTGGCTGCAATGGCATGGGCATTTCCGGTGTCACACCGCAGGGCCCAGGCGGTCCGCGAATTGCCATTTTTCAATTGTGGCCAATGACCGTGATTGGGATGTCGGAGCACGCATACAGCAGCTATGGACACATCATGCGGTATCAATGTCAATGGCCAATTCTCATCATGGAACACTAGGCACTTACAATGACTTATGCCACCTCATTGCTAAATTCAATGCTAGTGTGACATTGAAGTATTTAACTGTGTAGATTGATTAAATCATTTTGATAGTTGATCTGCTTACACACTGTACTTATTGTGTTAAAAATGTGTGCTCTGTCTGACCTATGCAAGAAGGTGTGGGAGGTACAGCAGCTACGTAGAAGTCAGCAGTGTTGATGTTTCAAATATGCGCTGTATCAACTACTCTCAGGGCTGGTGACACAAGATGTCGGAATGTACCAATTTCCATTCACATAGTCAGAATCTGTTTTGGAGGTACTCAGTATATACACACTGAACACATGTACAACTACTTGAGATCAAGGTTTCTCTGCATGTGAGTTGTGCATTAAGCTGTGCTTTCAGTCCAGTCATTGTTGGTGCTGTGTCAGTCAAGAAGTAAGATGTTTGACACATCTCATAGGGAATTGAATTGACATGTGTCCACTTTCATTTTATGTAGGAGATGCCCAAATGTGCATTGTCCATTCACAGTGCTGGTGGACATAGAGGATGAGGACATCATAAGGAAATTCTGTAACAGTAACAGTATCACAAATACACAAACAAAACACTTAATATCACACTCTGTAAAATTTCACAAACTAGTAGTTGGACACATTGTTATTTATTCACAATGCGCATATTCATATTTCTTTATAACCAATTTTTTAACATATTTGTTGTAGTGCCCCAGGAGAGGGAAAGTGAGGGACAGTGAAGGTAGGGAGGGAATGTGCAAGATAGGTCATTCGTGACATAAATAACAATATATGATTCTTGAACAATCAATATGTCTGGCTTCAGAGCCCTGAGCCAGTATAATGAATGAGTTATAAATACTCATCATTTAAAAAGGAAACCATAATGACGATGCTACAAATTAATGAGTAGGATGGTGGTTGCATCGACTGGTAGATGGTATTAGCTGTCGACGTTTCGACCCCAGATATACTGCTAGGTATACGTCACACCTTAAAGTAGGGTCTTCATCAGGACAAAAGGTCCTGGGGGACACTGGTTTCTCTACAAAATACAAGAAAAGGAGTGTATAATATTTACAGTGAAAATAAATTGGAGTTTAAAACAACACAGGCGCCCAAGTGCGTCTGGCATGGACCAATAGAAGAAAAAGTATTATTCACCATGGAAGGTTGGGCTGATTAGCTCACAACTGAAACAGGAAGAGCGGGGAGCATCAATAGATACAGTTAAGATTATCAGGATCGATATTTAAGGCGTTCTCTTGAAAAATAACACTTGTGAAAGGTGTCAACTGATCACCAGTATTCTATTAGAAGAAAAAGGACATGAAAATATATCAGTACTATGTCCCTTAATGTTCCATATAAAAATTCACAGTGATTTATTTAAGACGCTTTAAAATTATTCCGATCGTATTGTAAATATCACATTTCAAAACCCATTGAAAAATAGTTGCTCCCTCATGAACATTGGTTGATACCGAGGAAACACAGGGGACTGTGGGGATAGGCTAACAATAAACTAACTGGTAGAGATCTGATGTCACCATCTCAGATTCAGTAAAACATATAAAACAATATGAAAAATTTGCATACCTCAGCAGTGTAAAGTCGTGTCTTTGCTGAATGATTTGAACAACACCGCTGTCTTATCTCTAAAAAAACGTATAAGATGCCCAATAAGTATTTATAACTCATTTATTATACTGGCTCAGGGCTCTGAAGCTAGACATATTGATTGTTCAAGAATCATATATTGTTATTTATGTCACAAATGACCTATCTTGCACATTCCCTCCCTACCTTCACTGTCCCTCAGTTTCCCTCTCCTGGGGCACTACAACAAATATGTTAAAAAATTGGTTATAAAGAAATATGAATATGCGCATTGTGAATAAATAACAATGTGTCCAACTACTAGTTTGTGAATTTTTACAGAGTGTGATATTAAGTGTTTTGTTTGTGTATTTGTGATACTGTTACTGGGACCCTTTATTCTGTACCACTCTGGAGCATGCATGGCTTGTTGGTGAGTATGCAGAGTCAAGTAGTGTGCTGTATGTGTGACATGCCCTTCGCTGCTACTATTTATATTACAAAATGTGTCTGTGTATCTCACACCTAGGTGACTCGACGTATCCCAACTGGCCTTGGTTGCTGATCCCACCAAGGAATCCCAGGATCCCTGGTGAAGTCCACTACAGTGATGCACATGGGAGGACATGTCGTGTGGTAGAGCATACTTTTGGGCTTCTGAAGTCTAGATTCTGGTGTCTGGACAAGAGCGGAGGTCCCCTTCTCTTCTCTCCCCAAAAGGTGTGTCAGAACATAGTTGCCTGCAGCATGCTCCACAACCTGGCCTTGCGCAAAGAGATCCCCCCTGCTTCTGGACCATGATGAACAGCAGATCCCACACCCTGCAAACCCACACATGTCCAGTGACGACGATAGTGGAGAGGAGGAAGGTGTTGACCTGTGTCAACAGCTCATAGACAACTACTTCCCTTGAGTGTAATTGACATTGTACAACAGTGACATTGTCTGTTGTCTTTGATGGCAGTTACAAGGCCTAGAAGAGCTTTTTGACTGCTGGCTGTTCAGTCAGTGAATAATACTTTTATTTGATTTCGTTAAAAATCATAAAAGAGTGGATAAAGCACTTAGTACAAAATGGTTAAACAATGGGGGTTAAAAAGGTACAAAAGATTAAAAAGCAATGCTGTCATGTACTGAATCATCATCAATAGTTAGTACACAAAGTATACATTTGGAGTCGATGCAATTAATTTTGAGCAAAGCAAGGCAGTCAGTGAGCAAGAAGTCGGGAAATAATATCAATGCAATTGAGAAAGGTCCAAGCAGTCTTATCGAAACCACTCCAGTTCATTCATTTATGTTGTCTAATTCTTTGGCTGCCATTTTCAGAACGTGATGGCTTTACAAGTTAGTTCGATTGACCAGCCTCCAAGGCATTGTATGACTGCGGCTCTGCATGTCCGTAGCTGGTTTTTTCTCAAAAGCTTGCGGAGGGCCATTTTCCGAATTTCTAAAAGTGAGGGGCAGATGCATAGGAGATGTAAAAGACTCTCTTCTCTTTGTCCACGCAGCCTGCATTCTTCTGTGAGCCATCCGTGCTTCCATTTTGGGGTTAAATCTTTTGTGGGGAATGACCCCAGTCGTAACATCGTCAGATAATGCTTTTTATGATGTGAAAAGTGTTCTGACAAATATGGTTGTGGTTTAAGCTTCTGATAAGATTGAATCGCTGTCCAAGCGTGATTTTTCTTTGAGAATGCAGTTTTGTCCATTAACTGCAAGATTTCTTTGGTTGCACTGTTTACTGCATTTTTAAAACCAGAATAGGAGTTGTTTGTATACCATGCCTGTTGGAGGTGTAGGTCTTTAAGTGATTCTTTTAGAACCGTGGCGATGGAATTATTTAGCCTCGCTTGCTTTTCGATTTCTTCCCAGCAAGAGTGGGCTAGTATATTATCTTCTGCTTGCCTCATCCGCCAATAGTATTTGACAACTGCCCCTTGTCTGGCTAGTTTCTGGTTTTTAAGCCCGTATTCCAGTTGAATCTGGGCCTGAGAGATGTGGTGGGGGATTGAAAACAAACTCTTGAAAAAAGCTTGATTGGGCTTGGTTTAGGGCGGCTGCATCTTTTGTGTACATTATTTCAGACCCATATGATATTGCTGGTATGAATTTTGCTGCAATTACATTCAGCAGATGCCCTGATGAACAACCTTTTAATTTCCTGTCTAAAGTTGTGAAGGCGTGGAGGAGTTGTTTTGCTTTCATTTTCCCTTGGTTCAGCTGTTGTTTAAAGTTGAGGTTTTGATCAAGTTGAAACCCTAGGTATTTGTAAGACTCCACCTGGGATATTGGTTTGTCACCTAGGTTCTAGATGAATTTGCCTTTTGACCCTTTTTGATGTTTTTTTGAGAAGCACAGCACCTTGTTTTTTTTAGGTTTATTGTTAATTGGGCTGCGACGGTATAGGATCCTAGTTGGGTCATTGATCGCTGCAGGCCTATCGGTGTTTGTGATAGAAGGACAATATCGTCTGCATATTGAAGGCTGATGATTAGTGTTTTGCCCAGTTTTGGGGGTCAGTTTGAACTTGTTGAAGGTTTTTCTCGAGGTCGGCGGTGTAGATGTTGAATAGGCAAGGGGCCAACACACATCCTTGTTTTAGGCCGTTTTTTGTTCGGATCTTACCTGTTATGCTGCGCCCGTCTCCTCTTTTTAATTGGGCCCACGTATATGAGTAAAGGTTGATAATTGCCTCCAGAAGTTGTGTTGGTGCCCCCCAGCTTTGCATTTTGGCCCATAGCTTTGCCCTCTGTACTTTATCAAATGCTGCTTTAAGATCAATGAAGCATGCGTAGAGGGAACAGGATTTTGCAATGGCTTCATTGACTAGGAGTGTGACCGTGGAGATGTTAGTGAGGGTGCCCATTCCAGCCCAGAAACCAGTTTGCGTGTTTGGCATCAGATTTGTGTGGCTCACCCAGTCTGCTAAATCTACCAGCAGGTTTGAGGCGTAAATCTTGGCTTCAACGTCGATAAGTGCAATCAATCTGTAGTTAGCTGGGTCTGAACGAGAGCCCGATTTACATATGGGATTTAGGATGCTTCCTCTCCAGGATTCTGGAACCGTGCCTGATGATAGCGTGTGTGTGAATAGCGGAGTGAGGATATCAGACCAAAATAAAGGGTTGATGTAAATAGTGCGTTTGGCAATATCTTAGGTTTGGCAATCTCTTGGGTCCTGGAGCTCCCTCAGGCATTACGTTTTTTATGATTTTAAGGACCTCCTCTTGTGAAATCTGTGGAGGGAATTCTGGCAGTTCTATATTTGATATGTCATGAGCTATTCCTGCAGTAGAGGTTCCGTAATTTATAGCTCCCAAGGGTGTGGTGTCATTGTATGTTTGTTAAATGTATGCTTTCCAGGTGTCCTCCATTACGTTTGAGTTGAAATGTCGGTTCTTGCCGTTTGATAGCTGGTTAATTATATCCCAAAAGAGCTTGGAGTCTCTTTCTTTACTTGCATGGAGGAGTTTTGCCTAGAGACATCTCTTTTTAGGTCTTTTCTTAATTTTGATATTAGCGAGAGTATGTCCTGAGGGGATTCTGGGCCTTGAGTTCGCAATTGCCTTATATATTTATTCAGTTGATTTTTTTGTTTCCTTACACTGTTGGTGAACCACCCTGCCCCTGCTGGTCTACCTGCTTTATGGCCATTTCCTTGTTTTGAGAATTCTTTGTTTAGATCTTGAGCAAAAGATTCCCAGGCCTTTATACATGATGGTTCGAAACTCTCCAAAAGAGCAGTGCATGTGGCCATGATGTCACCAATGTTTTCCTTTTTCCAAATTAAACGTCTCAGGTTGTAACATTGCGTTTGTTGGGACATCGCTTTATCTGTTATTGAGTTAGCCATGCTTAGGAGTAGGGTAAAGGTTTGAAGATGGTGGTCCCTTTCTGACCTTTCTTTGATAGCGAAGTTAAAGATGTATGGGAGGATGTCCAGGTCTATTTTTGTATATTCAATGATTGAGCATGTTTTGTGTGTATCCCTGGTATATGCTGGGAGGCTCTCTGATGTTACTCATCCATTTAACATGCCCAATGATAGTTCTTCCAGCAGGGATACGCATCTATTATCGTGTGCGTCACGTTCTTTGCTAGGTCGAATATGGCCTATTCGACTTTCTTTCCCACCATTTAGTAAGTTCATTTTAAAATCTCCGGATAGAATGATATTGGCGTGTGGGTGAGCAAGTTTAAGAGTGCCAATGTTGCTACTAGGGTATCGATATTTGATCTCTTTTGTTTGGATGATGGATGGATGTAGACATTCAGTATTAGTAAGCTGAAGAGGTTAGAGGCGTTGGTTTGATACATACCATCCATGTTGAGTCTAGATCTACTTCCGAGGCCTGCCATGAGATGTAGTTTGAGACGTAGATTAAAAGGCCTCCTTTAGCTCTTCCGTATTTTGAGTCTTTCTTGGCCGAATTAAGGTATTCTTTGTATCCTACTATTGGAGAAAAATTTGTCTGCAATGTCTCGTGAAGGAGGAGTAGGCCGTGCTGTTTGAAAAATTCCAAGAAATGCGGATCTTTTAGTTTTGAGCTTAGGCCGCTCACGTTCCAGGAACAGATGTTACACCCGTTGTCTGTTGTTTTAGCTTTGGTAGAATTTGTTCATGACTTACATTGTTGGGTTCCAGCTGTATTCAGTTTCCTTTACCCAGTATATTTGACTGCTTCGGGGTGGGCGAATGTTATGGTAATTTTCCTCCCCGATTGGTTTGTGTCCTTTGTTGGGCTATGTTGTTCTGGGCCTTTTGCACTCGAAACATGCCCTCTGGTGGATTTAGTTGTTGTCACAGGGTTCAGTAGCAGGGGGGGAACTAGCTTTTTTAATTCTATATCCCATTTAGCAAATGAAACCTGCTGCTGCCAGATCTGCTCTGTGATGGAATTGTCGGAGAACGTTGCTGTGGTGATTTCTCGACCAGATGAGTCAGGATTTGGTGTAACTCCTATACTTTCAAGGTTGCCCGTGTCGATATGACGCAGAGAAGTAAGTGCTTTGAGCAGTTTTAATAATACGCTTCTATTGAAGATATTGTGAGTTCCCCTCGATACGTAATAAGGGATGAAGTGCAGCTTATTGTTGTAGTTGTTAATGATGTCAGAAGAGACCAGCCCACATTTGTTGTATATGCTCTCTTCAGTTTGTTTTTCCCCCGCGGTTTGTCCCGGGGGGATCGAGTGAAAATTCTGAGCATTGCGTGCATTGTTTTGAAGTTGTGTATCATTGTTCATTGCAGTCGTTGGAGCACCGCTTTCCGTGCGGTTCCTGTATGTTATGTCGGGGGTTCTCCTGTCCTTACTCTCTCCCTCTTTGGACAAGGTTACATCATTTAAACTGGTTTTAATGGGTTCTGTGATGTTGCGTCCGGGAGTTGTTTTAGGGATTTGTGTGGCCTGATATGTTGTATGCGGTTTCTCTTTCTTTTCAACAGGCTTGAATATACTGTATACGTTTGCTGGCTGCGAATGTTCCATTATAGATAGGTCATGGCTTTTTGAGGTGGTGGGCTTATTGATAGATGGGGTCGTGTCGACCTCAAGGCTTGCTTTCTCAATATTTGTAGTTATTGCGTCGTCTTCACTTTGAGTCACCTCTTCCTCCTTCGTGGTGCTGGTTACCTTCGGTACCTGTCTTGTTTTCTTTCCCTTTCTGGCATTTCTCAGGCGTTTTCTCTACCGCTTGGATAGTGGAGCTGTAACATTTGTTTCATTTGCAAGTTGCTCATTGCAATGATCTTTTAGTGGACTGGTCGAGGTGCCTGGGTTGCCTGAAGCTGTTTTTGATTGTGATGTTTTTGTGCTTTTAGGTGTTGAAGCTAAGTTAGGCCCCACTGCTCTTTCATTTTGCTCTTTTAGGGGACTAGGATGATCCACTTCCTTCTGTGTTTCTTTGGCTTTCATTGTTGGTAAACTAGTTTTGGCTGAGGTGTCCCTGGCGACCCCCAGTAGTTTGGACATTAAATTTGGGACAACGGCTAGTTGGTCTATTATTTGGGTGCAGTGGCAGTGAGTCATTAGGTAACTTGTTTCTCGATCTTGCTGCACCCTCATAATCATCTCATTAAAGTTTTGGAGCTTTTGTTCCACCCCCTGAACGTAAATGGCTAGAATATTTAAGAGATCTACTTGGGCATCTAACTTGTCTGCATGGTAAGTCATGGCTTTACCGATGGTGTCCCGGGTGTTTAACAGATGCGGCCAGACTGCATAGGGTGGTGGGCTGGCAACCTGTTCCTGCAGTAGTAGATGCTCCGAAGATGTAAAGTCCATAGATAACTGCAATTTCACATACTTTCTCCCTTTTTTGCAACAACGGCACCGTGGGATAATTTTCGAGATTATTTAAGTTAAGGAGTGAGTCTTCGTGTTGCTTGGAAAGCGATGATTTTCTACTGCTTCGATGGACAAAATCTGATGAATAATGTGGCGAGGCAAAGTGGTATGGCTTGCTGGTATTTGCTGCGAGTAGGGCCAGCGGCGGCATGTGTGTATTTCCGAAAGGACTTAGGATGTTTGTGCTCGTCTGATATATTGTCGTTATTGCCATTGTGGCTGAGTAACAATTGTTGTTGCCCCTTCGGTTGTAATTCTGAGATGGGCGGGTGGTGGTGTATTTGTGCTTCGATGGCCATAACTTTGTGAGTATGACCACTTTCTAAAAGAGGTTTGATTGTTAGAACTTGGGAGCCCCGGGCTTCTCTTTTTATTGCGTGATCATCTGGTCCCGTTTCCCAAAGTTCTACTATTTCGTTGTTGTGACTCTTGCTGCTCCTGTCCTGAGAGATATTCATTTCGGCTTCACTTTGAATATCATTTGTGTCGTAGCTGAGATTGGTGTATTTAGAGTGTTTGAAGTGTTTATGATGGTTGCGGTCCTCGGTATTCTTGACAGTTTTTGTAGCCACTTTTAAGAAGTCGGTGATCAATGCCCGTTTGCTACTGTTTGGGCATGAGTGGTGCCTAGTAGATGCTGATGGCGTGCCCTTCTTGCCGCCTTCGTGAGTGATGTGCAGGGCAGACTCTGTGACTTTTTTGCTGATGGTTGACTTTGCGCTTGAGAATCCAGAGATTGCTGTAATACCCCATGATAGGGCTCATGACGCGTGTTGCTTGTCGCTATTTGTTTGCCTCTGCTCTATTAGGGACGTTCTAGATGGATTACTGTTATCCTCCATGACCAACGCCAACGCCAGGGGGGCATCCGTTTCTATTTCCAATTACCATTCCCTTTCTTTTTTGGGTTTTTAAGGATTGGCTGATATTTTTTTTTCTTTTATCTCCACCCCCCTCGTTCTTCCAGACCTCATGATGGGTTGTTGCCCACCCACCTAGCAACCTAATGCTAAAGCAAAAGGTTTGGCTGAAGATGTGACAGCGAATTTTGGAGATCGCCTTTTGGCAGATTCTGTTGCTAAATACGTTTTTTCTGTTTGTTTGTTTGTTTGTTTTTGTTGTGTTTGTTTGTTTATTTGTTTGGAGGCTTTGTTTATCTGTAAGAGAAGTGAGCAATGGATTATGATTGATTTATACATTTTTGACAGGCCGTAGGGGCATTTTTGGAATTTTTTGGCAGTTAGGATGCAGGACTAACTCCCCCTTGCTCCCACTTGCTCCTGCCACCCCCCTCAGCGACGTCTCACTGTCTTCTCGGTATATCCCGGCCCCCGCTGACTCTGCAGGCTCAGTCAGAAGGCATACTCCTTCTTGCAGGGGACGGGCTCCTTGCAGCAATCTCGACCCCATGGCAGGTGCTGTCAGGTGCAGCTGGCTTGCTTGCTGTTTGCCACCGGCCTCTTGCAGCCTCATACCTGCTTCTCCCCTCTTGTGCAAGGCACTAGGGTGGTGGTGCTGGAGTCTCAGGGCCTCAGAGCGTCAAGGCGCAGAAATCAGAAGACCACCGTGCAGCTGTACTGCTCGTTAGTGCCTGCGCTCTTAGGGAGAGATGAAGGACGAGTGATCCGGGGACAGGATGGACGAGCGAGCAGGCAAGCTCTGGTGCTTACGCTGCTCAAGCTCAACTTTCCCCCCCTAGCCTGCCCGAGCTCCCAGCACCCTGCTCCCGGGTCCTGGCACCTGGCTCCGGCTCCGTACGTGCGCGTGTCCGTGTGGCTCCTCCAATGTCTGCTTCTAAGAATCCCAGGAAACTGTGTCCTCAGACTCAATGCTGGCTGTTGTCAGGTCTGTGCTAATGGCTGATGTGTGTGCCACAGGGTATTTATGACCAGCTACATATTGTCTATGTTGATGTTGTTGCTCATTGTTGTGTGTGCTGGTTTGTGTACGTTGATGACTAGTGGTGTGTTCTATTTGTGATGGCATCACCTGACAAGTAAATGTAATTCTCTTGTGTCTTTCTAGGTCCCTCCACCCTCTCAATGCCCTATTAAATCAAAGCTTGTGGTACATTTGAATCTGAGGTGACATTGTACATACTGTGATAAACATGGAGCTGACAAAAAGACATAGGTGTGTAAAGAGTTTTTATTCACAATGAGTATTTGTGACAGAAAAGTGATTATTTACAAAATGGTGCTAAGTGAATTTCTGAGTTGTCAGTGATGGTAAATTAGACAATAGAGTAGTCACCACATTGATGTAGTCACACAGTCCAACAGACACCTGCCATTAACATGGCAATATGGGTAAGGACAGTCAAATAAGTCAATATCAAGGGGAAGAGAGGTGCCATCATGGCTGGCTCGGCGACTAGCGTTTGGATGGTGCATTGCCACGTGATCATCCCCTGATGTTTCTCGGACAGCCCCTTATGCCTTTGGCAGGGGGGCCACTGCTACAGGCTCAGCGGTGTCTGAATAGTCATTTTGTTGTAGATCACCCCTCTCTGTGGCTGCAACTGACATGGTGGGAGTATCATCCTGCGGGCCACTGGAGGGGGTTAAGCTGTCCTTTGGGCTGCATCACCTCACAACACCCAGTAGCTGGCCCATGAGGTCCACAATTTGGCCCACACACGGGGTCCGCACTGTTGTTGTTGCTGTGGTGGTGGCGCTGGTGGGGACAATGGGGACCTGGGAAGTGGTGTACCCTGGCAGTCCAGATTGATCAGGTTGTTGCTCTTTATCTGAGAAACGTAGGGGGTCTGCATCCAAGAGTTCATATTCTGGGGGTGGGAGACTGGCTCTGCAGGTCGGTGTTGTGTTCTGCAGCAGTTGCTTTTGGATCTCTTGTTGGACAGAAGTGAAATGGTCATTGAAGTGCACTCCACAAGCTTGGTGTTAGACATTTGGATTTTACATGTGATGAACCACACACTTTACATTGCAATCACTTTATATGGCTGTAAGGTGCTGAGCATCATTACATGATGTTGAGGTACATACATTATCTGTCCATGGTGTGACATGTAAGTAGTAACCACTGTGCCACTTACAGCTAGTGTGATTACAAGGACATATCGTCATCTAACAACTTGCAGCACATCAACTTTATGTGATGCGCCTTTTTGGTTTGCTCTGCATGGAATCAGTTTCATCTAAGCAAGAACTAACCATTGTAATTAACTCTGGGTGGAGTTCGCGGAGCTGCGCTATGTGCAACTCTGCAAAGTGGCCAAAGAAACTCTGCAGCACTACGCGGAGCTATGCAAGTGGCGGAGTTCCAGACAAAAATGCTGTTCGCTGTGATTGCACAGTGTGGATGCTTGTCCGCACTGTGCAATCATTGCGAACGGCACCTTGCACCTTGCACAGCGCAAGCAGTCCCTTCTTTCACTTTTCTGCCCTTGAGTAGATTTTTACTCGAGCAGAAGCTTTCTCAACATGAACAAGCAGTTTCTCATTGCGAGTGGACGCAAGCATACGTGACCACTCGCAATGAGAAACCTGACCACCCCATGTTGAGAAATCTTGCTGGGATGTTATTTCCACGCCAATGCCCGCCAACGTGATGCTGATGATCGCGAACAAGGAAATTTCTCACCAGGAGGTTGATTTTATTCGCTCGCAGTCACAAGTTGACAATGGCGAACGCGAGTGAGGAAAAAACTTCGGTCCGTGTTTTGGAACTCCGCGAGCTCCACGTAATTCGGAGTGCGGGAAACTCCCAAACTCAGCAAGCGGAGCGGAGTTCACCTCCCATGGTAAATTGCAATGTTATACATACCTTTTCATATCATGTACTTTACCTTGTTTTTCCGATTGACCATGCATGTTTTGTATTCATATGGGCCTTCATACTCTGACACCATGGCACTTACACATAGCATTCTGTGCTGTGCATGATTTGGGCCCTGAATTTCTTCAACATGTGACTTGGTGAGTCAAAGTTTGATTTCAGTGACAGTTATGTTCGCTTAGCTGTCTGCACACTGGATGTAGCTTTTGGATCTATGCCAAGTTGGATGACATGTGAGGGCTGGTGTGGTCATACGGCTGCATGCATTTTGAGAAGGATGGCAGGGTGCGTGCACTGTCTACCTACCTGTTTGATGACACAGTGGAGGAAAATTGCTGCCACATGGTTATGAGCGGGAGGGGTGTACCTTCTTGCTGGGCTGTGGGAAAAGGCTGCCTGGTGGGAGATGTAGTGCTTCCCACACACAGACACTCATCCCTGTTGAGATGGCTACCTACCTGTGAGTTTAAAGACATCAATGCAATGTCTGCTACATGGTTGTGGGTGTGTAGGGAAGTGCTCCATCTCGCTCAGCTATAGGGCAAGGGTGCCTGGTGGTGGTTGTAGTGCTGTCTTCCTACCCACAAACACCCCTCGCTGTTACCAAGGCTACCTACCTGTAAAGTCGAGCAGAGGAGGGAATAGGTTACACATGGCTCTTGGATGGGGGGAGTGTTCCATCCTGCCTGCGAAGGGGTGAGACAACAGAGCATAGGATGGCTACCTACCTGTAAGTTTGAAGTAAGCAATGCAATGTCTGCCACATGGTTGTAGGTATGGGGGAGGCTCCATCTTGCTCAGCTGTGGGACAAGGGTACCTGGTGGGAGTTGTAGTGCTGGATTCCCACCCAAAAACACCCCTCCCTGTTAAGATGGCTACCTACCTGTGAAGAGGAGCCTGAGGAGAAAATAGGTTACACATGGCTTTTGGATGGGGGAGTGTTTTATCCTGCTCAGGGGTGAGACAAGAGCGCATAAGATGGCTACCTACCTGTAGGTTTGAAGCCACGTGGTTGTGGGTTGGGGGAATGCTGCATCTTTTGAGCTGTTGGACAAGGGGGTCTGGTGGGAGTTGTAGCGCTGCTTCCCAACCACAAACGCCCCTCCCTGTTGAGATTGCTACCTACCTGTAAGTTTGAAAGAAGCAATGCAATGTCTGCCACATGGTTGTGGGTGTGGGGGGTAGTGCTCCATCTTGCTCAGCTGCGGGGCAAGGGTACCTGGTGGAAGTTGTAATGCTGGCTTCCTACCCACAAACACCCCTTCCTGTTAAGATGGCCATCGACCAGTAAGTTTGAAGAGAGGAATTAAGTGTCTGACACATGGTTTTGGGTGTGGGGGGGAGTGCTCAGCTGTGAGACAAGGTAGCCTTGTGGGAGTTGTAGTGCTGGTTGCCTTACACAAATCCCCCCTGGGAATGTTGCTAGCTACCTTTGGGGTGATTCAGAGGGAATAAGTATTAGATCTGTGGAACATGTGTTAGGAAGATAGTGCTGCACATCAGTACATTTGGTCCTAGGAAGTGCAGCTTTGTAATTGTTCAAGACAGTACATAGAAGTGTAATAGGAGAACTTTTATGTAACTTACCAGCCTTCACTCTCTTGATGCAGCATGGCAAGCACCTTCTCCTCCCATTTGGTGAATGTTAGTGGTGGAATGGGAGGGCCCCTGCCAGGCCTCTGAGCCAGCTCATGATTCTTGTTGGAATGCTCCTTCACCCTGGTCTTGATGTCATGCCACCTCCTCCTGAACTCCTTCTGGGTGAGCGGGTTGGTCCCTACTGCATTGACTTTGTTGACTATCCTTGCCCACATTAGATTTTCTGTGGCTTCTGGTGTCTGTTGGACCATGCTTCCAAACACATATGGTTCTACTCTGATGACCTCATCTACCATCACTGACAACTCAGTGTCAGTGAATTTGGGCATCTTCTTCAGTGACATGTTGTGTGATGTGAAAATGTGGGTAAAGTGCAGGTGTGAAGGTGGTGGTGGTGATGTGTGTATGGTGTGTGTGTAGTTGTGATGGTGTGATGTATGCTGATTTCCCTCTCCTTTGTGCTGTGGGGTTGGGCCCTTCAGTTGTGGAGTTGTGCACATGATTCTGGAAAGGGAAGGGGCTGGTTTTATACTCAGCTATTTGGGTGGGTCAAAAAGGAGTATTCATGTCAGGTGTGTTGTGTGGGTTGACCCGGGATTTGTATTTTTTACTTGCGATGGGGTTGTGTCATTGGGATGTGTTAGGTGTTTTTTTGAGGCTGAGCCAGATTTATGGCCACACTTGGTAGCTTTGTTATGTGCTTTCTTTCGACTGCCATTATTCTTCCGGCGCAACCATGGCGGTCAGAAGGCAACAGCCCTTCAGCCGGCTCTCAATTTCATCATTTGTTGCGATCGCAGTGGAAACAACTGATTGTTCCGCTGTCACTGGCATCATATCCTAATTTCATGTGCGTTCAATCCGCTTTTCGAACGCCAGTCTTTCCGCAGAGAATCCGACCGCCGTGGACGGATTTTTACCTGCTTGGATGGTCCCGGCGGAGTTTTGCGTGATCTGTCCAAGCCGGTCGGATTTTTCTGGCGGGTTATCATAATTTGACTGCCGGTTTTCCCGCTGTACCTGCGGACGGTTAATTTCCGCTACCAGGCGGTTGGAATGCTTTTCCGAGTGCCATCCTAATCGACCCCTTAGTGCAGTGACTGTTTACTGGACTGGGGAGAGAGGACCAATCAGACTGTAATATTGGCATGTTCATCTAGTGAACAGAGAAGGATCTATATGAAGATGTGTTTTGGTTGAAGAAACTAGCAGGGCATACCTAACAAAAGAATAAAGCATGATGAGGGAAGCTCTGGCATTTGTAAGACAATGCTGTAGTTATTTTTAGTGAAAGGAGTTATGTGATGGGCATCTGGAATGGATTCAATGTATGGCAGTGTCCTAGAGAACTGAGATCAAACTTGTGGGGGATAGTGAGGATATACATTATTATTAATTTTGCATTAGTAGTAACTTAATTATCAAGTAATACATTTTGAATCAGGTCCAGAATGGTGATAGATTGCTTATCTATTTCATTCTATGAACCCAGCAATTTATGACTCTAAAGCGGTAAGTTACTGCCTGAAAGCACTTGTGGGCTTTAGAGTTGTGTATTCCAGAGAACCCTTCTTGTCTTTAGGTGCTTTCTTTGAGGGTGTCTTTTGCCCTGGATTTCCTATAACTGTACTAGTTTGTTATGTTTTGAAAAAATGTTCATTTTATACTGTACATACAACATTATGAGATGCTGAAAGTTCTTCTTTTGTTACTTGTGTTACTACTACTTGGTCCAAAGTTGTGCGGGTGGACTCACATAAGTATACATTTTTTATTTCCTAGAAACAGCTATGGAGCACTCACAGGGTCAAATATTTTCATTTATTTCAAGCAAACACATTTCGGGGAGTAGCCTTCCTCAATGCTTGTTTGTGAATGAAGTTTACACTGTCATGCTGGTTTCTTTCCATTTTTAAAAATCACATGAAATTCTCCTATTGGGGAATTTGAAATGTGACAAAGGATATTTGGATAAGGCAGATATTTGGTAGGAGTTTTGGACTGATTTTGTCATCTTTCGTGAAACAATGAGTCTATATATATATGTGGCGGTCGCTAGTAGGTAGTTATAGTTAGAATGTATTTTCCATAGGAAAAGCGTTTTTAGATTTGCCAAAGTCTTTGGCGCTGTTTGATGCATCTTCATGAAATCTTCAAAACTAATGGGGTGCTCCGGTCAGCTCCTGTCTTGAAAGTTTCGGGGTAATTCGTAAAGCGGGCGCCGAGAAAAAAGGGGGGTCCCAAAACACATTTTCTCTATGTTAAATTCCATAGGAACAGGTTACAGTCCGAACTGCTGAATGGAATTACACCAAATTTGGCAAAAAGGTAGGTCTAGGTCCAGAAAGTGACCTTTTTTTTAAATGGTGTAAATCCGTTCAGTAGTTCCTGAAGAATTACAAAAAAGAAAAATATTGATATCTGAGCACAGAGGAGGAGTCGCAACTCCTCCTGGGCACAAGCTTCCCTCTGATTGGCTCCCAACACTCCAAACCAGGCAGAGTTGGAAGCCATCTTGTGACTCGGTAAAACCGAGTCACAAGCAAAAAGGTGAAAAAATGATAAAAAAACAAGAAAAGGGGGCAGGGTAGAAACACCCTGACCCCCTAGGCCTGCTCAGGGGGGTCCCACAGGGACTCCCATGCCCAAAAAAAGCATTAAGAAATGGCAACATTCACGCTGGATGCGCGAATCCTGCTGATAAAATGTAAAAATACGAAGTGCAGGCTCCCGCGCTTCATTATCTGATAGCCCCTAGGTGGGCCAGGTCCCCGGGGTAATATTTATAAAGTATGCGGGGGCCCACGGTGGCCCCCGCAGCCCAGGGGTCTGCCACCTCCCCGTGGCTTTCTTTAATTATATGCAGGATGCACGTGGCCCCCGAACAACCGGGGGCTACCACCTCCCCAAGGCTTTGTTTAATGTGTGGGGGGCTCCTGCCCCCCCACACGGCCCCGGGGACCACCACCTCCTGGGGCACTGTATAATTATATGCGGGGTGCCTCACAGGCCCCCCAATTCCCAGGGACCGCCACCTCCCCAAGGCGCTAAATATTCAAATATGGGGTCTGTTGCGGACCCCTGGGGACCACCACCTTCCCAGGGCGGCTTTAAACACTTGGGAGCCCTTGATGGCCTTGGGAACCGCCACCTCCCAGGGCTGGCTCCTGCAATGTCCTGGGGTGCCCACCCCCGGGACACTGCTGTTTGCCATTGTAGGGGTCATTGCAAACTCTGCTTTGGTTTTGGAAGCAAGAGCAGGAAACCTGGTCTCGCTTACAAAAACCAAAGCAGAATTGCTTTTGCACAAGGGGAGCTGCATGTCAGCAGCTTCCCTTGTGCAAAAGCAATGCCGGCTCCTGCAGGAGGCAGGGAGCCGGTGGGACCGTGGGGGCATTAGGGCTCCCCCCACCGTTCCCAATGGAGAGGCCAGGCCCCAGGGGACGGGGTTCCCGGGGCCAGAAGTGGCCCAGGAGGGGCCCGCATGGCCCCCTCCCCTTTAATTTCAAATTTGTTTTGGGCCAACACCGGAGATGGGGTCCCCTGGGCCATAATTGGCTTGGGGAGGGGGGCCCCTACCCAAAATTAAAGAAAAAAAGGCTACCAGGCCCCAGGGGATGGAGCCCCCAGGGCCAAAAGTGTCCCACCAGGTGCATTCTCAGTTGGGTAATTAAGTCCCCTTGATTACTGAGGGTGCCTGGGGGCCAACTAGCCCACCAGGTACCTCCAGGGAGCACCACACAGCTGTATTGCAGAGAGGTGTTTCGAGGCCGTGCCTCTTTGTACACTACTCCGTAAACGCGCCTGGTGGCGCACTGCTGGGGGGGCGATGAGGTCCACTTGTGTCCTGAGGACCACAGGACACAAGTGGACTTCATCAATTGAGAAGAAGTGCGCCGGGAGCCGCGATTGCAGAGTGGAGTAAAAAGGGGACGTGGCATCGGACCACTCTCAGCAATCCAGCTGTGTTCGGCTTACTTGAGGTACCTGGCGGACTAGTTGGCCCCCAGCGACCCTCACAAATGAACGGAACTTAATTCCCCAACTTAGAATGCGCCAGGGGGCGCGTTTGCAGAGTCATGCAGGGAGAGGGCCGGGCCTCCGGCGAGTTGCCGGTTTCCTTTTTCTTTTTTCTTTTTTTTCCTATTTTATAGGAGGGGGGCTGTGTGGCCCCCCTTTCCCTGGGCTGATGACATCACTGATGACATCATCCATGTGATAATCTGATGCACTTCCTCACACCCTAATATAACCTTTTATAAACCCACTCTAAAATACAGACTACCATTTTCAAAACCATAGACACACCAATAGCAGTTACTACATACCCACTGACTGATACCTAGGTCTACACACACATTCAATCATTCACCCATGCAGTCACTCATACATTCAGTCACTCACCAATACAGCACTATCATTTGTACTCATACACCTATTCAGACACTTACACACCGTCACTCATCCATATAGTTACTCACACAACTAGTCAGTCATGCAAAGAATCAATCACACTCCTATTTACTCACCTATACCGTTATACAAACACTACTTCACTTATTCATACAGATACGAACACATACTTACTCTCTTATACAATTACTGATACAAGTACACACTCGTCCATGCAGCCACTTTCACAATCCCTTATTGTCACTATATAATCATTAATATACTCAAACACTAACATATACTGCCTTTCACATATGTATTTACTCACACATGTACCACTGAGACCACCAACACACACATACACACACTCAACCACCCATACAGCCCTTCCCCAGAATATGTGACGTTACAACGAAATCATTACATCGCTCGTGAGCAAGGAGCAAGGGCTTTGAAATGCGTGCCAAAGCTGAGAAAATAAAATCACGCTGAAAGGATATTTTGTGGCCATGGTATATTGTTTGTTGGATTCAAAAACAATATCGTTTGGATGTTTGGGACTCGCGTCCCCACCCAGCCCGCTATTGAAAGTGGCTCGGGTTTTGGCGCGGTAAGCAGAGTTGAATATATATATTTATATTCATGTTGTTCTTACCTATCCAAGGTGATATGCGCGATGGAAACATTGGAGATCTGTAATTATTGCTGATTGTGAAAACCCATGTATTTCTATTTGGATTGTATGCTTAATTTATCACGCAAGCACGGCAGCAGGGGAAAAAGTATAGAGAATAGGATGGGACCAGTCCTCTCTCCTTTACCACATTCCAAATTCCCCAATAGTAGCGTTTTATGTGATTGTTAAATAAAAAGAAATTAAAATGACAGTTTCCTTAGACTCACAAAATATACCTCTTTAGTTTCAATATCCGAGCCAAATTTTATAAAGCTTTTGGTGTTCAATTGTTGCCTTTCCTGATTGAAATATTCATTCATTATAAAGACAGGTGTGAAGTCAAATCCTATTTTAAGGAATGAACTATTGTTATTTGTTTTAAAGAATGCAATAATGTTGAAGATGTAAATTCGTACAGGCCCATTAGCTTGCTCAACGCTGATTATAAACTTTTCATGAAATTATACGTAATCCGTATCACTCCGCTTGCTCAGGTTTTAATTCACAGGGTTTAGACAGGTTTTGTGGCAGGTCGGCTGATGGCAACAAATACAGCCATTTTACTCCAGGCAATTGATTTCTTCTCAGTTAACCAGTCAAAGGCTTGAGTTATTATGGTCAATGCAGAAAAAAAGCCTTTGATCTGGTTAACTGGGATGCATTATTTTTCATGCTGGAAATATTTGGATTTCTTTTACATTTCCTTAAACTGTTATCAACGGTCTACGATGGGGCTAATGCCCACATTTTTGTTAACTCTCATCTAGCATGCAAAGTGGTGAGAAGCAGTGGCACCCGTCAGAGTGCCCCTTCTCTCCTATTTTATTGAAATTTTTTACAGCGCCTCTTGAGATCGGGTTTAGTGCTTCCCACGCAATTGAGGCACCTCTTTCAGGTATGACCAAGTTAAACTTGTTCACAGATGATGTTATCCTCTGTTGGAAACCAGAAAGGGGTAATATTCTGCAGGTTTTAGAGGAATTTGATTGGTTTAAGGACATTGATGAATATAAGCCCAATCCAATAAAAACTGAAGTTTTGCTTTTTAATTCTCCTGTCAATGCTCTTCCTGCCCTTCTGCATCCACAAGCCCGAAACCAGTCACGGATTCATTATTAAGGAGTTTACGTTACCCAAGAATACTCCAATCTTTTTCAATTAAATTATCTCCCAATGTTTCATAAAATTAAGGGGCTGCTTGGTAGATGGACTTTTCTCCCTTCGACCTTGGTCGGCAGAGTCGCTCTTATAAAGATGTCCGTTCTTCCGTTGTTATTGTTCCTTTTTTCCAACATCCCCATTACAGTGAACAATAGTTATTTTGTTGATTTAAATGTGCTTTTTAGTTGGTTCATTTGGGACAACAAATCACCCAGGGTTAAGTATTCTGCCTCCAGCTGGATACCTTACAAGGTGGGTTGGCCTTTCCCCATTTTCACAGTTACTATCAGGCGGCCCATTTGGATTTGTGTGCAAGGGTTCTGGACGGCAGTGGCGCAATTGACTCTTTTTTTTTATACAATGATGCAGGATGCTGGCATGCAACTGACAGTTTTTTTTAAGGTTAAGAAATGTCCCTAAAAAACAGATATAAGGTTTTATTAGATTTGAGCGTTAGACTCTTGAGCATATATCATTCTCATAATGTTTCCTCAGGCTAAATGTTTCTCACAATTCAGGAATTAGGGCATCTGGGTTCAACCATCTCCCTGGCTGAAGTTAGTCTTTGGCACCATTCCAGATTCAGAGATTTGGGGCATTTTCTTCTTCAAGGTAGATGGATGTCATGCTTCGAGATTTCTGCTCAGTATGGTGGTACAGCCTCCCTTCCTAGAAAAAAAACAGAAAGTCGCTGATGCCCCACCCCCTTGCTCCACCCTCATGGCACGCTCTTGGGTGGGGGATGAAGTCCCCTTTGTTGCAGAGGGTCCTTAGGGGCCTACTAGCCACCTGTTACCTCCACTAAGCCTCACACAGCTGGATGGCTGAGAGGTGTTTGGAGGCCACACCCCTTTCCCCACAACTCTGCAAACACGCCTCTTAGTGCACTCTTGGTGGGGTGTTGAGGTTCCCTTGCGTCCTGAAGGCCTGAGGGGTAACGAGACTTCATCCCCCAAGCAGCAGTGCACCAGGAGGTGTGTTTGCAGAGTGGTGGAGAAAGGGTGGCATGGCCTGCAACCACCTTTCATCAATCCCACTGTGTGGGGCTTAATGGAGGTAACAGGTAGCCTAGTTGGCTCCAAAAGACCCCCAGCAGTAAAGGGGACTTCATCCCCCAACCAAGAGCCTGCCAGGAGGTGTGTTGGGGAAAGGGGGTTGGCCTGCTATCAGAACTCAGCAATCATGCTGTGTTGGACTTACTGGAGGTAACAGGAGAGGTAGTTGGCCCACAAGGACGTTCTCTGGGCCAACTACCCCTCTTGTTATCTCCAGTAATTCCCACACAGCAGGATTGCTAAGAGGTCTTCAGAGGCCACGCCCCCCTTTCTCCACCACTCTGCAAACGTGCCTCCTGGTGCACTGCTGGTTGGGGGATGAAGTCCACTTTACCTCTGAGGGACCCTGGGGGCCAATAAGCCCTCCTGGTACCTTCTGTAAGTCCTACGCAACAGAATTCCTGAGAGTTGGTCGAAGGCCCAGCCCCCTTTCTCCACCACTCTGCAAATGCGACTACTACTTAAAAAAACAAAGAAATTCACAGAGAAAACAAAAGGTTACAGAGATGGTACAGTTCGCAATTAGCATTTAAAAAAACTGAAATTCACTGAAAAAAACGCAGGTTTCAGGGATGTTTTAGTTAGGCTGGCATTTCACTCATACAATACCACAGAAATGTGGCCGTTACTGTTAGCTGAGCTTACTATAACTTGCGCCCCCCACAATGCACTCACATATTGCATCACTCACTACATGGTCAGCGACATCACTGATGACATCTCAAATGACATCACTGATGACACCACATGGCAGGGGTGCAAGTTATAGTTCGCTCTATTAAATATAACAGGCAAATTTCTGTGTTTATTTTAATCAAACCATTAATACTGTCACTGACATATTCACCTAACCATTACGTTACTTTAACCGTTTTTAATCTTTCAATAAAAAAGCAACTGAAACTACACTAACAGAAAGTAAAACAATGTTAGTTATAACCTACATACCAGTGTCTATGCCATCATCTCACTTGCCATGTTATATTAACTATAACTCACCCCTTCTCCAAGCACTAGTTATACCCTTGCATATTACATCACTTATTCCATGTGAAATGATAGCATTCATTCGACATTCCAAATGAGAACACAGGGCATGGTAGGGAGGCGAGTTATAGTTCATGTAGTGTGGCTAATGATGTGACTACACTGGATACGTAGGCGCACGCTACGCTTACCTTCTTGATTTTCCAGTAGATTATATTTTGACAACAATATGTTTGGGAGGTCGATATTTTTATACTGGATATTCTGACATACAGCACTTCTGAGGACATACCTTCGAGTGACCTATAATATGATATGAATTATATTAAAGAGATTTGCATGCCTCCCAGTTCTTGAGACTACTATCCTCTCTATTTCTATCAATAACTTAAATACATTTTCTATAGTTTGAAACGAAATCATGGCTGCACTGGTCTAACAGAGAATTGGAGCAGTGGGCTGCTTTAACAACTTGTTGGGCTGAGGAGCCCCCAGTCTATACAATCCCGAAAGTGGTCCATGTGGAGCAGCACAGTATTTCCTAATAAGTAAAAAGAACACTTTTATGCTTAGGAGACGCTACGTGCCCTTGTAGAGTGCCTACCATCCGGGTTATTTTATGAGCCTGCCTCCAAAACAGAATGTGGAACCTGTACCTTCTAAACGAATACATTTGGAAATTCAAGCATAGAAATAAAACGCCTGACAAAATTCCCCCTTCTAAGTGCAGTCTTCACTCAATGTTGCAGTACTGAGTCGATGTAAAACATATCTATGAGTACTTTAAGCTCACAGATCAGAAGTGCTTAATTATTCTTTCTCCAGCAAACATACATGGGCTGCATCATAATTTATCCAGTGCAAATATCAATTCAGATATTCGACCTATTGTGTTTACATTACTCTGTTGTCAACCCTGGGATGTCTCGCAACAAATGCTAAAACCGACATACGCAGAATAAAATGTTTTGAAATGTGAGATACCGAATTCATAGCCCAAACATCACTATTAGTGAAAAGCTGGTAGCATAATCTATGCAGACCTATGCATAGTCCTCATCCAGGAAAATGTAAGGAATGGCATCACAGATATTGAAATATTTGAACTTAATAGCTTAGCCTGTCTTGGATGATTAACCAAGTGTCCTTAATTGCACTACTGCAAATCATGCAGTTTATGCAAAGCAATGTCCAATTATTCTGCTTTATAAACTCTGTTTGTGTACTCCTCAGCAAGAATAAATTAGCTTGGATGAGTTAATCTTTCATATTTCTGGTTCTGACTCATTCAAATACCACAGATGGTCCTAAAGATTTCAAGAAATAGAATGTTATGCATCCATTTTTAAGTGTATTGCTTAGGTAACACAAATGGCATGTACAATCAACTAGAAACTTAGGACAAGCAGACATGGAGATGGACGTGGGGTTATAATAATGACATCATGCTTCTGAGCAAGGGTTTGAAATAAGATGGGGCATATGAGAATGATACAGGGCTTTAGGAAAGAACACATGCATTAATATAATGCTAAAACATAGGGCTTGATTCATGAAGGGAAATGTAAACATGGAGCTTTCCAACACACATATATTTCTACATACACCTACGAGGCTTGGATAATATTAACCAATGAGTCCCCATCCCCTAAGATGGGTGAGCGGAGCAACTTAAAACTAGAATTATGACTGTAAAATTAACATTAGTAATTTTTTTGGCAGATTTCTACCATATGCCTTTTGGGAGAGTTCTCTACCCAGGGACTAAAAAACTCGGCCACAGGGGCAGAAAACTTTGAATGTAAGGAAATAGGGAAAAACTGCACCAGACCCACATCTCACACAACTTGCAGACGTTAGCCCTGCCACCACACGAATGCAGCCCATATTAGAGGCTCTCTCTCTCCTCTTTCCCTTTGATTGTCATAATGCCATAACAGGTCACTACATGGTCTGCCTCCATACAATCTCAGTGGAGCAGAGAAGGCTGTCATGTGCCAGGATCTGGCACCTTTGTCAATGAATTGCAGGGGGGTTACACAATGTGGGGAATCGCAAGACAAAGTAATGAAGAGGTTCTCCAGGATACAAGTGACAAATGTTCTTCCTAGAGGTGGACCTGGATCCTCATTCCAACTCGCCACCCTCGATGAGTCTATGCTTGTCACAATAAAGCCTGACTTGACCTGCGACAAGGCCTGCCTGTTCCAAGGAACCTCAACATAAGACCATATTTGAATTTTATTTCCCCGATCCACACTGGAATCACGCTGAATTCACACTCTCTTTCCTTGAAAAGATTGGTAATGGCGGTTCCTTTCAATGTACCGAAATGACGGCTGTACTAGTGCTCATCTCTAAATTTGACAGATGGTAGTCTGTCAGGATGGAAGAAGTATCATATTCCTCCACCCTGACTGATCGATTACTTTCTATAAAATTCTAAATCAGGCCCTCAGTACCACAACTTGGAAATCAGGGGACACTCTGCAAGCAGGATTTCAAATCTCTGCTACACATCTGTCAGGTGTGTCTATGAAATCCTAAGATGTATTACTATTTTTAAAAAATTTCTACCTTATTTTTAGACCTTGACTTTACTATCAAATATATGTACAGTGATCAAGTTGTCAGTCATAATCTATCGATCTATCTATCTATCTATCTATCTATCTATCTATCTATCTATCTATCTATCTATCTATCTATCTATCTATCTATCTATCTATCTATCTATCTATCTATTTATCTATCTATCTATTCACTAAAAAAACAACAGTTAAAGATACAGTGTAGTAGGTTATTGAAACGATACATGAGCTGGGGTATCACTCACAAGGTGAAGCTTGTGTGGTTTGGAAGTATGAATCCTGCCAGTATGTTGCAGTACTTCATGGGAGGGCTGCGCTGGGTTCCACAGCAGTGCCACAGTATATGTTTATTTTACATTATTTTCCAGCACTTCGGGGGTTCCCCCATGAGCGCTAGTAAGTCAGCGTATACCTACCCTGCCCATTTATATATTTTTTGTAGCTTGTTGAGGACACAGGAACCGAGTTCATGTGTCCTGTGATGGTGGCTGCAACATTTTTCTTCCAGTTACGGCCAGCCAATCAGACCTTTCAGACAAATTTGGTGTAATTCCCTTAAGCTGATTTTTCTGAGTTGCCTGCCCACATTTTTTTTGGGGATTTAATATGGGCAAACATCATTTGGAGCACCCTTTTTCTCGGCCCCCTCTTGATGGAAAATATTCAACAGTTTTTGTTCTTTAGAAATGAGAATGTCCTTGGGAGTGGACCAAAAAGAAAATTGTGTTTTCTGGCAGGAAAAGTCGACTAGGAGGGGGTGGGCATTGGGATCATCAGAGTATAAATGTATTTACATAGTACAAAAAGGATGTTGGACCTGGCCCTTTCTGCATGGTCACCCCCAAACCTTTTGCCTTCCTCCTCCCCTTTTTTTGCTGAATTCATTTTTGTTGGCCTTAGGACTTTGGACATTTTACCACTGCTAACCAGTGCTAAAGTGCATGTTCTCTCTACTTTAAACATGGCAATATTGGCTTATCCACACTTGGCATATTTAGTATACTCATAAGTCCCAGTAAAGTGCACTACATGTGCCCAGGGCCTGTAAATTAAATGCTACTAGTGTCCCTGCATCACCGATTATGCCACACTCTTCAGTAGCCCCTTAAACCTTTCTCAGGTCTCTCATTTCAGAGCCTGTCTGTGCAGTTTTAAACTGCAATGTCACGCTGGTAAATTAATCCTCTTGCCTTGCCCATACCTTCCTTCCTAATACACATAAGTCAACCATAAGGTAGTTCCCAGTCAGCCCTAAGTGCAGGGTG